>NC_137865.1:9938103-10520603 GCF_963924005.1 Protomyctophum bolini
AAGCCCCAGACACAACAGTGGCCGGCCCCGGGCCCCTCACAATGGCCGACCACACAAAGGCCCACATACTCGGACAATGCTCCGAGCTCTGAGTGGGGGTGGACAACTGAGCTGAGGTTACCCACCTGCACACTTCCACCCCCCCCCCTCCCCTCGCAACCCAACATCCAACCATGTACCCACTACCCACCCAGCCACCCTCAACCCTAAAGACGTTTTTCAGGTGTCTTCCTGTTATTAGGTTGACTGAGGAGGTACTTTGCATGGTGCGCACACACTCGCACACACACACACACACACACACACACACACACACACACACACACACACACACACACACACACACACACACACACACACACACACACACACACACACACAGCTATCGGACAGAAACCTCTTAACTTCATATTTTAACGCTTTGTGTTTTTCCGTAAATTATCGCCATACTTGATCATATACTAGGCCTACTAGCCTAGATCCAGCCCATAGACCCCACCCACTGCCCCTCTTGCAGGCAGCTTCAGTCTGATAAGCTGAAGCAGGCTATGACACTACAGCATCTCACACAAGTATCAAAGATTGCAGATCTACAAGCTCGAAATGCAATGCGAAGTGAATCGCTTTGACTTTGATCATGTGGATCTGCTACTTTTGCTATTTTTGAATATGAATCCTGAAAAGTAACAGCAAATATGAGGTTTCCACCCGACAGAGATGATACATAAAACTTTACAATTTAGATTCTAATATAGAGTTTTTTTTTATTCACAAATATATCTATTTGGCTACAACAACAATGTATTTTACTTTGGGGAATAAAATAGATGTTGAAAAAGGTGTTTATTTTGAGTGATATTGGTGTTTGTTGTTTAGGTAGTAGGAACCAATTGTAACAGGTACTGCGTGACACAGGATTCAGGAACCTGTTAATGGTTGCACCTTGACCTGGAGAGAAGGCACTTCCTCCAAATTATAGGTAAGACAATGATGTGTATTATTGTTTATTGCTGCTGCTGCTTCTGCCGCCGTGCAGAAATGGGGTGTTAAAATGTCTGTGTGTCGTGTGTCATTGACTGTCTAGCCTCTGTGATTTGCATAGGCCTATCTAATTGTGTTAAACCACGTTAAACTCACCAATAGTGCAGCTACAGTACACAGAAAGCTTGGATTAATTGCCCTCTTTCCCTCTGCAAAGTTTTCATTTCATGAAAGTCCACCGTAGACATGTTATGTTATGAGCTACTTTATGTCAAGAAATTCCGTCCAGGTAATTATTTTTCAGAGTGTGAGAGTTTGGAAGCGCTCATTTTCAATAATGCTGCCTCCTGCATTATGTGACACATTTAGAAACCAGTGGTACGCAGGGTAGAGTCCTCAAACTCTGCCCTGAACCCGACCAGGCCTGACCCGACATTTTAGGGCCGGGCCTCGGGCTCCATGAAAAAGAATATATATATATTGAATTTGTTTAGAATAATAAAAATAATAGTTCTGTTCTGTCTGTTTGTGTATTTATCTATTATGAAGATGGTGCTGAGTTGACTGGCATTTCATTTTTACTCTGTTCTCAAATTCTGCACAAACCCGACGTTTTAGGGCCGGGTCGGGCCTAAAATCTATGCCAATTAGTTAGGGCCCAGTTAGGGTTGGGACTTCATTTTCGGGCCCGATGAGAACTCTAACGCAGGGCCATTGAGTGATTTCCAACGAGGGAGCGCTTCCAAACTCTAATTCTCCATGCTGCTCAGTGTTTTGCCACTCAGTCTAGATGAGGAAAAGTGATGTATGTGCCACACTGGGCAAGACCTACGCTGTAGGGTGCAATGCATTGCTGGAATTTGATGGAAGTAGTGGGATTTTGGCGGAAGTACCACTCAAGGAAGCTTTACAAATCTGTTTACATTCTCCGTGTATGAAACAAGTGTTGTGATTGGTCGGAAAATATCGTATCCGGGGGGAATACATCTGACGGATGTTCCGGCCCGACACTTCCGGCTATATGCACTCTCTGGCTTAGGTTGTGACCACCAGGCTTTTCTCTTCGCAGATTAGTAAGGCTGGGGCCGAGGCTATGCATGTGCATACTCTCTATAGGAAAGGTTTATGTGCAGGGCAGGCCTCTTGAAGCCACAAGCGTGGGTTAGGACAGAGGTCTGCAATGCGTAATTTTTTGCTGTTGCCTGCAGTGATTCTCAAGGTGCGGTCCAGTAGTCCTTGAGGGGAGTTCCAGGGGGTCCCAGAAATATGTGTTAATGTAGCATCACAATCAGTTTAAACACTTTTAACCCTAATCCTATACATTGGCTGTTTCGGTTAATGTATATATATTTTTTTATATAGGCTACCGGTATATCTTTTTGAACAATTTTAACTACCGCACATGCATTTTGTATGGATGTCCCTGCCTGGCACAAAATATTTTCAGATGGGGGTCCGCGGCCAAATACATCGAATTTGGGGGTCCTTGACATGAAAAGGTTTGAGCACCAGTGAACTAAGTAGGCTATACATAAGGGAGAATGGCAGTACCATGAAAATGGAAAATACAGCTTCAGACAAAACAAGTTAAATGTTATGCGAGTAAGTTACTTACATAAATGAGTGTGTAATAAATGTGATAAATATAGTTACTTTAGTAGGCTATCACAAAATGTTATTCAAAAAGTGGCAGTGTCACTTATCACTCAGTAGTATAGCTTGCAGCCTTGCACCTCATTTCAAATCCACAAAAAATAACACCCTTTGCAAATAAATACATACGAAAATTAATAACTAAATACCAATGGTAAGAATAAACTTAAAATAAGTACCGGAATTAAACTATTACAACAATTTTCTTTTTTTTCTCTCGCTCTTATGAGCGCACACACACACGCACTCAACGCACGCACAATCATTCTCTCTCTCTCACACACACACACACACACACACACACACTCACACTGAGAGGGGGAGAGAGGGAGAGAGAGAGGAGAGAGGGGGGGGGCATTAGAGGCTACACAGATGGTTGTAAATTAAGTCATATTACATACCGTATAAACATTTTACCTCGCCGATGAGGAGAGCCTTGTTTCCCTGAAATCCATCCCCACGATAAGTCAACTTCAAACAGCACAGACACCCGAATATTACTGGCTGCAACAAGTGGTCTGCTTTCTGCAGTTTGAATGTGATTGGACAGCCCCAAACGTCAATCAACAGCCCGCTCAAAAATACTAGCCGTCTCATATTGGGAGTGATTTGAACCACAACGCCTGTGTGGCTGCCCAGCACACTGCACAAAACGGGTTCTGCATCTAGAAAATAACCCCTTTTGAATAGTAAACATAAGGATACAAAAATGGGTTTATTTTGTAGTCTTGTAAAGTCAATGAGATCTTATAAAATATATATAAATGTAGGCAAATGTCCCAATGTATAATGTAGGCTATATGGAACATAATCTTGCGACTATTGTGTGTGTAGTGTAACTAAGACATTATTGGTACCAAGTGAAAAACACACACATTCAGATTTCATTTTCTGTTTTAATTGATTGCAACATATTTTTTAACCACACATTACAAAAATGCACATCAAATATTTTACCAGGCTCAGTTTGCAACCTTATAAAAAAAAAGCCTACCAAAAAATATGCTTTTACAAAATAAGACAATTATAATAATGTAAATGCCACTTTGGATAACCGTAATCAAAAACCCATTTTTATTCTACATACAAAAAAAAAAGGTTGACATAAATAAGTTAGTATAATTTCTCAGTGTTTTTACAAAGTTATGTACATAGGTACATTTTTCAAAGATTTTTTACACAAATACACAGGCAACGGTGACTGCTTTTCGAGACAAGCATTTCCTTTCTCTCCTCTCTGGGTGTACATTGGTCTTTTTTTTAACATAACCCATAGAAGTCAGTTAGAAACCTCATATGTCCAAAAACTAAACTATAACTTTTCAGGATTCAATTTCAATAACAGCAAAAGTAGCAGATGGACAATCTCAAATCGCGTCGCTTAGCACCACGTTTCAAACTTGCAGATATGCTACTTTTGTGTGACGCTGTACGATCAAGTAGGGCATTATTGATTAATTTATGAAAAACAAAAAGTTAGAATATGGAGATATGAGATTTCTGCCCGAATGCCCCACAGCAACGATATGCAAATAGTCGGGAGGCTTATGGATGCAACTTTCACATCCTCAGCAGGCTAACAGCAGAAAAAAAGATGAACAAAAACAAAAAAAACAACTTAAATGAAATTGCTTTCTCTCTAGATATTATCACAAAGGAATACAATGTGAAGTCGATAAGGAGCAAGGTTGTTGCTGCACAGTAAAGTAAAACTCTGTGGTAATGTATGCATTTGTTTGAGGGGTGCAAATGGAACCCATGAAGGGACCCATAGTAATAGGGGTCCATTTTGGTTATATTAGCACCCCTCTCGAGTTAAATGAACATACAGAAACACATCCGTGAAGCAACCAGAACTGAAGCAACCATGTATTTGGTATTGTAAGGGACATTCACAAATAAAGTTTGAGGCAGCTAGCCCTCCCCCAACCCCTCTCTCTGCTAGAGGCATTAAGCATTTGCTAAACAATCAGGAGTTAGGGATATTTGGGGGTCATCACGTGTCTCTCTACCTGTGCAATCTGTACGGTCTTTGTCCTTCACTAATACGAGTACCTCACAACAACAACCCAAAGAGGAAATTATCACACACAGTCACAAGTGGCTGAGGGGAGGGGGAGGGGAGAATAAGGATTAATTGGCTGTCACATAATAAATATTGGTAGATTTTAATTAGAACCCCTCCCCTTCCAAAAACAGAAATGTATTAACGTTTACTGGTTTGATTCTTCCATATAGGGGGGGGGGGGAACAAACCTCACATAATAATAAACCCTCACTTCGTGATGACACAATCAACCCCAGAGAAAAATAATAATGATACAAACAGAAATTCGCTACATCTGTACCGTTCTTCACCGCAGAACTACAAGGAAGAAGACCCCGTGTAGATATACATTATTGTATAATGTTATGAAAACTGTAAGAGCCATATTCTTTTTTTTAATGTAACAAAAAACAGGACTAAGCCAAAATCACACTGCCTTTCAAAATAATACAAAAACATAATATTAATAAAATAATTAAAACAAAAACATGAACAGCATTTTGGAAAACATTTCTCAAACTACACTGCAATTCTTCAAGTCAAATCAAAATTCACACTTTTTTTTCTCTTACATAGAAAGGATTTGTTTTCAAATCAAAAGTTTTTTTTAATGTGCTACATATGGAGAGAAATAATATATATATAATATATTTATATATATGTACACAGGTAGTAAAAAAAAAATGAAAAAAAATGAGCAAAAAAGGAAATCAAACCTAATTGCACACTGCTACATGGACTGCTTTTAGAGGCAGTAACTTTTTGAGTGCCACAACTTTAGTGTTACTATTCAGTGCTTGAACAGCGTCTCCCCCCTGGAACCCAGGAAAGTTCTCCCCCTGTTACAGAGGAAAATGTCCCGTTACCGAGGAGAGTGTGATATGTTTCTGTTTGCTGTATAGTTCCTCTTCCAAGTCGGCCAACACTGACGTTTCCCCGAGACTTTGTGGGGAAAACATAATTCGGCTCTGCAAGAGAACAAATAAAAAAAGAAAGGTGTTATAGGCAGTCGGTCGGGACAAACGTTTGACTTTTAGACTTCTTTTGACCATGCAATGAAACAGTGGACAAGAATTGATTGAAGCTACTTTTGTATAGTTTTCTCTTCTCACAATAAAAATCCTCAGTTGTCAATATTATCCATTTGTAACTCAGCAAGGGTACGAATGTAATGTTAGTACTACATTTGAACCCTTGCAGAGTTAATTTAACTGTATTTTACTGTGTAGCCTGTAGTGTAGTCTTGACTGTCTAATCACACTAATGCCTATTATCATAGAATACAGTTTGTGGCAGATAGAGCAAACCCCCAGAATAGGATGATGTTTGTCAAACTTCAGCAAGATTTTTTCTGTGTATGTGCAACAAGCATACTTTTATTCCTGAACTAAACTTCTTTATTTAACAGGATTTTTTTTTTAGGTTGCAAGCAACTGTGGAGCCCTATTCAGTAGAGTAGAAACAGACATATGTGTATGTGCGTGCACTGCAAGAAGACCAGCCCCTCCTGCGTCGCGGGGTTGTGTGTGCATGCTAGAGGTCGTGTGTGAGCGAGCGAGCGTGCATGCAGAGAGAGAGAGAGAGAGAGAGCTAGTGGCTGGCTGTGTGTATGCACGCAGGGCAGAGGTTGTGTGTGCGTGCGTGCACACACGCAGCAGACAGACCAGCCCCTCAGTGGTTGCTGACGTGTTACTATAGTGTTGTTCAAGACTTGTATACAGTTTCGTCGGAAACTGCAGCCTCGCCGTGGCAGAGCTGCATGAGCAGTGAGCAGCGGTTGTAGTAAAAAAAATCGCATTATGAGCACACGCACTCTTTCTTAAGGGGGGTATATTAACTGGTTGGTTAAAAAAGAAGAAGAAAAAAAAACGCCTTTGTAAGAGTAGGCTTAGGAGTCAGAAGCTTTTCAATAGCGCATGCAAATCAACGCGACGGTTTGCAGTCAGAAGAAGGCGAGTCTGACATTTTGTGCAACAAAAACAGAGTAGACTAGTAGGTTTAGCCAGTACTATAAGCACATTCAAGCCTAGCTAATTCAAGCCGTGGCGTGCGTACATTCTGCGTTGCTCGCAAAGATCTGTGCAGTAGCCTGGTGTGTGAATGACTGTGCCGTCAGGTGGTAAATGAAGCTATATTCCGTACAAATGACATGACGTTCGGAGTTAAGACTAAAAACGGGACCTAGGCTGTTGATATCCTCAGGCTACTAGCTACTATTTGCGCTTGAAAATTATGTAATGTGACTGATGTGGAATTGTGTATGGACATTTATAAACATGTTTTGGGTGATGTAACAATAAATACAATAAATAAATACATAACTGCAGTATTTGTATGCATTATTTATTAAACAAAAAATATATAATAGAAGGAAAAAAAATCTTACCTTTCTGATCCTCACGTTTGCCGTTTTGGACTGGACTTTCTGGGCGTTAGTTCCGAAGAAAGTGTCATGTTTGGGCAACGAACTTCATCCGAACTAGTGTGTGATCTTTTAGTTTGGGCAGTAGATTCTGCAATAAAACAAAAAAGGGGGTCACGATTAGTCAAAACCAACCGATCTGGACGGTTGTTTTTTTTTTAAAACTCAGTCCTGCGAGTTGCAGATCAACTTCCATGAAATAACATGTTGGGTCACAGTCCGTTGATGGAAGACCAACAACACATTCCACCACTCGATACTCTTATTATGTGGCATACTGTTACAATGTGTCATCTCATCGGCTACTACGTTACAATCAGTCTATGCGTGGTGTGTGTGATTGGCTACTTAGTTACAAAATGTGAGGTTATGTTAAAATGTGCGATACTATGTTGCAATTAGATTTATGTTACAAAACACAGGCGTGATATTATGTTACAATACTAATGCCTGAATGCCATATTGTTATCGTGTTGCAATGCAATATAGGGTTACAATTTGTGATACTAATTTTGCAAATATGGGATACTGGTATTTTACAATATGTGCGCCGCTTTAAGTGAATCATCTCACTCAACACTTGCATATAAAAATGGATTGCGTTAAAAAAAAAAAAAAAAAAAAAGATTCTAAGTGTTGTCAGTACCGTGGCAGGCAGGTCTTTTCCTCTGCCCTCCTGTGCACTGCTCACTGCACTCCATGAGACCGTCAGCCCTCTCCGTGGTGGAGCCTCCAGTCCCCTGTCCCACCAGCACCACACAGTTATTATGATTCCCGTTTACATCCACATTGTTATTCCCAGCCGCAGTAGCGGCGGTGCACACAACGACTTGCTGCTTCTTGCCCCCGCCGGCGGCTGCTGCTCCTCCGGCGGCTGCGCCGCAGCCGGAGCCCCGGTGGTGGTTCTTGTGCGTTCGGCTGTAGAAATCGGGAATGTCCCTGCAGTCCACGATCTCCCAGTCGAAGCGTCCGGTGGCGAGCGGCGCGTGGTTCGCGAAGTCGAAGTTCCACTTGGCGGAGGCGGCCTCCTCCATGCCCTGCAAGTGTCCCTTTAAATCCCTCCTTAACTCTTCGTGATCCACGGAGCCGAACAGGTTCCTGCAAGCGGTCGGCTTGGGGTGATCCGACACCCGGGCTGCGTCCGTCCGCTCCAGCGTGGGACTCCCGTTCGAAAGGCGAACGTTGGACATTTTTTTTGTTTTACAAAAAATTCCAGTCCCCCTCCAAGAAATCAAAGATCGTCCGAGAAAACGCACAAAAACAAAACTCAACGCTGCGTATCCTATCCTCTCGTTTCGCTGCGTCTTCGGGCTCCACAACAAGCGTAAAACGACGGATCAACACAAATGCATGCATGCATTTGCACCGCGGCTCCAGATACGAAAAACAGCGGCTTGCAATGAAAGTAGTTCTCCACGGATCATCCAAAAACAAATGTGCTGCACGAACCCGAAGCCTTCTCTGTCAACTTTCGTCCCGTAGTAGTAAATGAAGAAGGGGGGAGAAATTGCAGACAAACCTTTTTTCAGTACCCAATATGGCGATTGAGAGATGTACTTGGGATTTCAGAGGGAGGCTGACTGGAGGAAAAATGATTGACACAGAAAGCTATTTAACACCAAGAAGGCCACTCATTGGTTAAAGGGCTTAGTGCCCGCCCCGTCTCTTAAGGTGATCTGGTTTCATTGTAGCCAACCATCATTAATGTATCCGGATTGAAACACATTTATATAGAAACACAAGTTGTGGTAAAATAAGCAACGTTTTTGTGGCCGTTCTCACATTCACAGTACAATTATCAGTGGTTACTTTGTATCAGTTTGTAACTCAGTGAGTGGACAAATGTAAATGAGTTGTCTACTCACCGACACAGGCTACATTGTTGATGGTCACCCATTGTGATTGTACATGTATAATAGCAAATGTATGATGTATCCTCATCACAGATCAAATTATTATCCAACTGGCCTTTCCCCCTTCTTTTTTCATCTGAATAAATAATTGTTCCAACCACCAAGCTATAGACAAGTGGAACATAAACACAAAATAAAAAACATACTTTGCTCTCAAAACAAAGCTTTACATAAATGTATGCACAATATTTCAACTGATTTACATACGTATTTCAAGGGTACAGAAAGGGGTTGTTAAAAAATAAATGCCACCTTAAAAGTTTTGACAACTTGTGAATAACACAAGATAACCTCTAAGGTGTGGGCCTTCTACTTGAGTAGATACAGTACACTTGGTCAAAAATATTCAGCTCGGGTGAAAAATTACAATAAATTTACATTTAGTCAAATATATGTCTATCAAGGACTTGGTATTTCCACCCATTGTGTAGAGCAAGCAGACAAGAAGAGAGAGAGAGAGAGAGAGAGAGTGGTAAGTCAAGGTCACTTCATAGTCAACACACCCCACTTTTTACACCCCCCCTGGCAGCAGAAAAAAAAAGAAAAAGAAAACAATTTTATATATATATATATATATATATATATATATATGGCCTCTGGCAGGCCTGTGCAAATAAATAAATAGGCTACCTAAACACTACACCTAAAACCCTGCAACTTTCTCAGATAAACGTCAGAAATCCAATTCCCCCCATTTCTGCAGAGCAATTAAAATCCTTTATGAAAATACAACCCACAGGACATTACTTTATGTTATTGCCTTCTCTGATGCAATAAGTTTCAAACTTTCCACCTCTGAGGGAAAACACCACCGGTTTTGAAACAAATGTTGGCTTTTTCTGCCCCTTCAACATCTAGGAAATCCCTTTTCATTACAACTAATCCATTACCTGCTAACCAAAACAATCACATAGTTTATTTTTAATCCAAGCGATTACTTATCCATAGCGAGGGTCACAGGCACATACATGCTGTAGTAGGCAGTAGGCAGTGACACCTTCTGCTCCACCTTAATGACTGGGATAAGACTGCCCCCTAGTGTTCAATTTAATAAGAGCATCTAGACAGCGTTTCTCCAACTTTCTCATGTCAAGGATCCCCAGTTTGGAATGCAGTAATGCACTAGGCCAGACCCCCATTTGATATTTGATTATTTATTACTTATCTCTGGGACCTCAACCTACACTTAATTTAACTCTAACTCTTAAATATATTCAATATTACACAGCCATAGATCACTCTTATGCCCTCCTGTGTCTGCGATTTTGGGTCAGCTATTGTCCTCTAGTTTCATATCCATTTGAAAGTTCTGTCACAGTGTATTTATCTAGACTTTTTACACAATACAAGCTTCACACATTGCAGGACTGAACTGAACGCATGAAAACGTCCTCCAGTGAGACTGACAGGTGCTGGGTAATTAATGACACCTGTTGTTGATTGTGTGCACTGTGCACCATACCCATGTTCTCACTGGAGGACGTTTGTTATGTTAAAGAGTCCTGCAATGAATCTTTTTGGTCCCCGTTGTGTGCAGAGAATGTGGAAAAAGTGTCAATATTTCACTATACTCTATGTTGTATACTATACGTTTTCTGCCAGAAGTTTCAAATGGATATGAAAATAATGACAAATGACCTCAAGTAGCAGCGATGAATTATTGGGTGAGTACACACTGCGCTACAACTTGCCACAATGCCTCACCAACACAGGAAAGGCTGGCCAACATTGAAGCTGCGAGACTTAGTGGTAAAAGCTGGAACTGCAGGCAGGCCCCTGCATTTAGCACGAGGAAACCCTGCACAGCTGGAGTTTAACATTGAGCACTTCCACATACAAATGCGGAAGTAGACCGCTCTTCCGGGTAATTCAAAAGCAAAGACCTGGTTAGCACACTGCTCCGGTTTTACTTTATACTGATGTAAAGAAGCCTTTTTTTCTGGTTTTATCCTCGTAGCAGTTTTTGTATTGACCTATTTTCAAATGTCAATCAAGCTTGTTTGTTAAATGTAGGCTATACAATTGTATGTACATATGCGGTAGATTATATTAATGTCTGTAGTTATTAATGCCTGTATAGTTATTTGTACATAGCCTACTTTATCCGCGGGATTCAGCGTTTTAGCCAAAGCGATAATTTAAGCATAATAACAATACAATTTGAAAATGTATAGATGTCTCTTAAACAAATGGAAGCCAGTGGCAGGCTTTTTCCAATTGCGGTCCTTTTCATAATTCAGTGTTTTAGGCAAAGCGATGCAGGCTTAATTATTATATTATGCTCATTCCATACCAAAACTCTGTTGCGTGTGCGCGAGTGTGATTCTGATCCGTCATCTCTGCGTGTGTTGACACTAAACACACACGCAGAAGAACTGGGAGGCGCTGCCCGGAGCAGTGTGTTAACCAGGTCTTCGCGATTCCAAACGCCACTGAGCAACTTCCATTCAAATGAATAGCAGGGGGCGGGGCAATCCGCCCTCTATCCTTTATAACTATGACCCAGGAGGGCATTGGAGTGATCTATGGCTGTGTATCTGGTATACATGACATCAATGTATGTAATATCACAGCCATGGGTTAAAATGGGTTAGGGTTAAAATTGATCCAAATGTTTAAATTGTACACTGTTGTTACTGTAGTTACTGACCTGTAAGGATTTATTTGGTTCCTAATTATCTATCCTTCTTAGCTGGGGGACCCCATCCCCATGGAAACCCCTGAAGGACTGCTGGGGTCCCCGGAACCCACTTTGAGAACCACTGGCCTAGAGGTTTTGGTCTGCTGTTGCATTATGGCCTAAAAAACCCACAGAAAGTAGTACAAAGCCTTAAAGTGGCAATCCACAACCCTCCCATTGTCTGTCAGGTGGAAACCATAACTGTTACTTTTCACGATTCAAATTCCAAAGTAGAAAAAGTAGCAGATCTACAAACTTGTGGATTTGCTACTTTTGATGCATTTGCGTGACTCTGTAGTAGGGCATGGATTTACGAAAAATCAAAAAAAGGTAGAGATCAGCAACGATATTCTTTAATACTATACCTTTTTAGAGGACTGTCACATCTGTATATCCATACATATATACAACCTCTACAATACAAGTCCCACATCCATCCAGTCATGTCTACTGACGACAGTATTTCCAAAGCATTCTTCAAGGTGCCCACAAAGAGAAGTCCAATGCTTGTTGTGGGTAGAAGGGCGCTGTGCTCAGCAATAGGACAATATTATTTAAAAAAAGAAACGTTTACGTGGGCACTTCAAAATAGACGTTCAAAGAAATTACTGGAGCACTCAACTGAGTCTGAAACGTATGAAACTGTTTGAGGTTTTGAGGAAGGAGCTTCCGGACGTTTGTTGTCATCATAGGTCCATTACGGAGAAAGAAAACCAAACTGTGGCAGCGTTGATCGGGTCATTTCAGAGCTGAAGCCACTTGATTATGTAAAAGTTCTTCTTGCCCACCCTGAGAAGAGAGAGTCCGTTTGATAGGATGTGGATCTTTGGGACCAGCACCTGTTCGGGCTTGTCGGTGCGACTGTGGTTGATCCACACGGCTCCATCTGACACCATGCGATACCTGTCAACACAGAGAAACCACATTATCTCCCTATTTTGGACATTTAAAAACCATTTAAAAAGATTTCCAAAATAGCAGACCTACAAGCTTTCAAATGCGAAGCGTGACGTCGCAAGGCAGCTTTGTTGCGACACTTGTAGATCACTACTACTTAATTATTTTACATTTTTATTTATGGAATTTCTTAGCTTTGTTTGTTTGGTACATCAGTCGTGACCCATGGTCCATGGTCCATGACCCACAAATGGGTCCCGAGTCTCCCGACCCACTGTTTGGGTATCTTTGTTTCTCATTTGATCCAATCACGTGTGCCTGTATGCGCTATATTCAGCACTCATTGGTCAACAAATTACATTTACTGTAAAGGTAGTTTAAATTATATTTCCTGATTAAAACAAAAATTATATATTTGATAGTAATTATTGGTAGACTAGAGTATGTTCAATAGCATGGGTCTCCCTGTTTCTTCAGCTCTTTATAACAGAAGTCAGGAGAAAGAACCCATTTATTAGATTACATTTTATAGTGTTTTAAAAAAAGAAATCAGCTAATTGTTGTTTCATCACTTTTCACTTGTTATCCTGCAACATGAGAACAAACACTCCATACAAAATGGTTACCATCACAACATAGAGCTATTTTAACACTTATTTTAACAAGAATATATCACTTACAGCACCTTTAACCCATTACGTTTTTCAGAAAACCATGGTTCTCTAAAGTATACAGATATACAAGCTCACTTCCTGCCATGCTGCGAGCTTGTACATCTGCTATTTTTGAACATTTTGAAAATTCTTGAAAGTGGTATTTTTTTCCAACACAAATCTTCTCTTCTGGGGGTCCTTGGCACAAATATAAAATTAATATGGAGGGATCCACGGCCAAATACAGATTTGCATTTGTAGAATCGGCCTCGGGTCTTAACCCATTTTGGGCGGGTGTTTTAAACATCGTTATTTTTTAATTTTGATGTCAGGCCTAAATGGGTTAATGGGTCAAGGGCATAGGGGTGATTTATTAAGGGGGACGTGTGTCCCTACCCTCTGGGTCCGTCAGGGATGGCGTTGATGGCGCGGCAGGCGTCCAGCACGGTGGTGCCCGGCTCCAGCCACGTCTCGTGGAAGGGAGCCTCTCTGAAGAGCTCCCGGAGCTCTTCGTCACTCATCTGCTCCAGAGCCTCCACGCTGCCGTTGTACAGAGCGTTGGTGCATCTGTAAGGGAGACGAGAGGGTCCTCGGTTACATTGGGGCCAGTCTAGACAACTTTCTGTCGCTAAAATAATTGCGATTAGTGATTTAATTGCGTTTCTGTCGTTGGAACATTATGAATACAAATTTAAATTAAATAACTATACTTATAAAATAAATAAACATGAATAGTGAAAATAACAGATCTAGAAGTTCAAAACTAATTTCCACATTTTTTTTTAAGTTTGATTATGAATATTCTTCAACATGGAAATGATTATGACGATTCGTCGCTTTGTGTCTTTTGTAGCTGCCCGTGTGAACGCAGCAGTACTTCGTGCTGACCTCTTGGCGCTCTCCAGCCCTTCCTTGCCGTGCACCAGCTTGGTGACCTCAGCAGCCAGGCGTTTATGGGCCAGACGCTTGGCGGGATCTTCCCTCTGCTGCTCCATCACTCTCTCCACCTCCGCCAGAGGCAGGAAGGTAAACAACTTCAGGTACCTACATGTATGACCATAACACATCACAAACGCCATAAGTCAGTGGTTCTCAAAGGAACCAAATAAGTGTCTACTGGGTTATATTTGGTTCCTATTAGTGGACGATGCACTGGGACGCCCCTCAAGGACCCCTGGGTTTCCCCAAACGGCACGCTGAGAATCTCTTGTATAGCTGATCCACACATCACATTAGAAAGTAGACTAAGGTCACATTCACACTAGCATGCTTTACTGCGACTAAAACGAATCCTGCATTGTCGGAAAGTGCGCTTCGTTTGGCAGGTGTGAAGGCTCAATGGAATCCTAATGCGCACCAAAGAACTGCATTCTACTCCGCCCAAAAGAACGGGCATTTCACTTCGCTTTAAAACGCAGCAGGATCACCGCAGGTGTGAATGCAATCGCATTAAACATAGGGAGTGAATGTAGGCCTACCATTGTGGGATGATGAAGTCGGTATTTGGCACACGAGAAGGAAGGAGAAGGCATTATTACGCAGCGACGCGTAAATATGTCCCGTGGACACACATGGTCTAATGAAGAGATAGAAGCCCTTATTGCAATAAGGCCAGACCATCATAGGCTTATATCAAATATGCTGAAGGTTACACACACGAACAATGCAGTGTACAGGATATATAGCAAGATAATGGAGGCGATTAGGTTCCATCCAACATTTGCACAATGGTGCAGGTTGCATAAAGTGTTTGCGCTCGTAGTACAGACCTGGACCGGGAATCCTGATCTGGAGTCAGATAAAAGTGTGTTTGTGTATGGCTTTAGTAGGCTAGCCACTACTTTATAAAACAAGTTGGTAAAGTTGTAGACATCCGTTATTACGCACACACACTGACACACACACACACACACACACACACACACACACACACACACACACACACACACACACACACACACACACACACACACACACACACACACGTTACCATAACTTTACGTCCTGAAGTCCTAACGATTACTCAAAGTATGTATTTTTTTAACACATATTTTACTGTGTAGTTTATGAATTGAACACATTGATAAAGGTCCCTGCTAAAATTATGCAACTTCTTCTTCCATTTGCATAGTCTACCGAATTAGAGGTGTGAATGTGACCTTAGAGTAGAGACTATATACCGTTCAGCGTCATATTGATGTAGGGCTAGCCATGAGCTAGCGTCTAGCTCAGGGCTCATTCATTACATAAGCCTTATTTAAAAAATAGTGAAAATAGCCAATGTGCTATTTCTTTTATATTATTATATTTCTGACATTTAAATTGTTTTATATATAAAAAAATAAAAAAAGAGGGATATTTACTTTGTTGTATCAAGTGTATCATCACCTACCCCTCGATGTTGCCATCAGGCAGCCTGAGGAAGAACTGGTAGAGTTCAAATGGAGTGGTCCGGTCTCTGTTGAGCCACACAGCGTTGCCTGCAGTCTTTCCCAGCTTGTCCCCGCTGGTGCTGGTCACCAGAGGCAGCGTCAGCCCATACACCTCCTCACCATTCACTCTATAAGAGAGGGGGGATTATTGTCACTTTCTGATGGAAAGGAGCTAGACTTTATTTCCCACCGATAGGAGTAATTCACTGACGCTGTTTTCCCTTTGCTCAGACGTTTTGGCCATGGACACTGAAAATATTGTGCCAGGGGGCTCCATACAAGATTTGAGTTGGGTTTAAAAAATATATTTTTAAAGACTTTGATAGATAGCAGATCTACAAGCTTTTAAATTCATATAACAAATCAATTAACCACTTAAGCCTTATTTTATACATATTTACACAACTGTGTGCAAAGGTGAAAATAGCTCAAATATAATATGTACAAGGCAGCTCACTAAGCTTCACGACACAGCACATTGTGAGCTCGGATATTTTCTATATCGATGATCAATTATTTATTCATTTTAAATAAACAATCAAATCTATTAGTTCAATTAACTATTTGTCGATGTCAGGTGGAAACAAAACTGTTACTTTTCAGGATACATGAAAGGATATACTAATAAAAACAGATCTACACGCTCGATCAAGTAGGGCATTATATTACGAAAAGGCACCAAATTGCAACCCCTGCCTAGGACATTTACCTGTGAATGAATTCATGGCCAGACATCAGGTTGCCTAGTTGGTCGGTGCCACCCAGCTGGATTTTACAGCCGTACACCTGGTTGAGGTGGTGGAAGTCATACGCCTGGAAGCACTGGTAGGTGAACTCTGCCAGACTCATCCCGTCAGAGCCCTTCAGCCTGGACTGAACACTGTGTCTGCTGAGCATGGTCCCCATCCTGAAGTGTCTGCCGGCCTCCGACAGGAAGGACACCACGTTCCACTCCTTGTACCTGTGTAGAGAGGCATGTCACAAATGTGAAAGCAATTTATTTGAGCAGGGCGATATCACAATCATTATTTTCAGAAATGGCGTAATTAGCCGTTAGTTGAAAACCACTGAGATGGGAGATGACTGATTTATCCTGTTGTGCCTTGATCAAGTCCATGCACAACAGGTGCGCAGCCACACCCAGCTCTGAGTCCAGTTCTAGTATGACTCAGGCCAGGTGTGACTGCTTAAATCAGTCATCCTCCATCTTACACACTGCTCTATAGTTAGTTGTGTGCTTGTACCAGCTGAGGTTGTTGACCACCGTGACGGTGCCCAGTGTTCTGCTGCCGTCATGGCGGTGGAACAGCAGCTCGTGGTTGGTGAAGACCCTCTGGATGCTCTCCCTGATGCCGTCGGTGTTCTCCCGCACAAGCTCCGGGGACAGCCGCTCCCTCTCGCTGCTCTTCCCGCTGGGGTCCCCGATCTGGGCCGTGGCCCCGCCCAGCACAGCCAGGACGTGGTGCCCCGCGCTGCGGAAGTGCAGCAGGCCGATGAGGGCCAGCAGGTTGCCCACATGCAGGCTGTCCGCCGTGGGGTCGAAGCCGCAGTACACCTGTATGGATGGGTGGTGGTACGTATGCTCAGGTAAATGCTCCAGGATTCAAAAGTACATCGTTGCTGTCGGATAGAAACCTCTTATTCTTGGTGACGTAACTATGGTACGTTTCAAGGTTGGTAAAAGGTCAATAACGGGTCTGAAGGATTTAGAACAGCAGTTGTATTAGACATTAGGTAGTAGCACTCAAAGTAGAGAGGATTTAGACCAGCCGTTGTACCAGGCAGTAGACACTACCGGACACTGTACTTCAAAGTAGCTTTTATATAGGGACTCTATAAGGACTCAGTGCAGCAGTCGTACCCAGACAGACAGCAGAGAGCTTTGAGCCTCTAGAACTCAGAGCAGCAGTCGTACCCAGACAGACAGCAGAAAGCTTTGAGCCTCTAGAACTCAGAGCAGCAGTCGTACCCAGACAGACAGCAGAGAGCTCTGGGACTCAGACCAGCAGTCGTACCCAGACAGACAGCAGAGAACTCTAGGACTCAGAGCAGTAGTCGTTTTCACTACCCCGTTTCGCACCAGTGAAGGGTGGGAGGGCTAGCCCACACCGGCCCGCAGCAGTCAGCACACACAGAAGTCAAGGCAGACGGCTGTGTTGAACGTGAAGCACAACGGAGCTGCGCTTATGAAACACTACAAATAAAAACTTTGGCGAGAACAGAAGCCCAACGCGAGAATAAAGGAAACATTCAGTCCAAATGTCCAGTTTGCTAATTCACAACTACTACTAGTACTTGGTGTTGAAACTTTGCATTTCTCGTAAATGTAGCTATGTGGGGATTATCAGACGAGGTTGAACCTTACATAGGCTATACTAAATTATAGCCTACTAAATTGGTCAATATAAGTAAAATAATATAGCCTTTCCATAGGAGTATCCTTGATTCCCTTTTTATTTTTCCAAGAAGAATACAGCCAGTAGGCCTATAGCATATTTGAATGTATAACTAAAACATTATAACTCATAACATCAGAGAATGTTTTTATAAAATCATAAAAATGATATATGGTCTAATCTAATGGAATAAATGATCAAATGCAGGAGTTTTCACGACTCATCTAACTGTAAGGTCCGTGACCTTGACCCCCGCCCCTCCCACCCCTCACTGGTGCGAAACGGGGTCTCATGTACCCAGACAGAGAGCTCTATAGGGACTCAGAGCAGCAGTTTTACAAGTTACCCAGACAGTATTTTAGCATCTTTTTAATTTGTATTACATCTTAGATTAACAGTGTTTTATTTACCACAATATCAGGTTTGTTTTGAAGCGGTGATGCCAGTGAGCGCACCTCATGGCGTGTTCTGCTTGCGCACAAGTAGGCCACGTGACATTACTTGTGTGCAAGGCGCAAGTTGGCATCTCCACAGTGCATTCCAAATTGTATAAGTTATTACATTGTATTAACATACACTGACACTAGCATACAGATTAGACTAAATTATTTCATTTTTTAATCATAAAAAAAAGAAAAGTGCCGCTTTATGTACAGTACAATTCAGTCTCATTATATATAGTGAGGCTCATTTTATTAAAATAATAAAATAATCTATTTTTTTCCCTCCTGGGGGTCCCTGGCACAAAATATTTTAGATGGGGGCCCGCAACAAAATACATATCAATGGGTCCACCGTCCTTGACATGAAAATGCTTCTTCAAAAACCAGTGCAATACTGCAGTAAATAATATGATGTACTGTGTTCACCACTGACCGTCTGAGAGCCAGACTCCAACAAGCGGGGCAGATGGTCTTGTCCTGCGTTTTCAGGGAAAGAGTCTTTGATGATGCCTCGTCTGTGCAGAGAGGACAGCAGGCCGCTGCGGACGGCGGCGGAGCAGTGCAGTTTGGATGTGAAATGTAAACAACGAGGACGACATGTTGTGTTCTTCAGGAGGACAAATGATGACGGTCCATGCCGCCATACAGAAGCGCGGCAGCCCTGTACCATGGAGGCCGCCATGTTGGACAGTGTGACAACACACCAGAGGGAGGAGCTGCAGTGCAGCGGTGCTGCAGTTTTAGAGCGCCCTCTATTTGACTATCTTCTTTTCTTGAGAATCCTGCTTGCATTGCATCATCTCAAGCTTAAATCACTACACTACTCTTTATATTATAGGGCTTGAAGTTGACTGGATGCTTGTCACGATGACGATGCCATGCAGTCGTCTATGGTCTGTAAACTTTCACATGACGCTGACAGTCATGATAGTCATGTTTCAGGGCTAGTTAGCTCTGATCCATAAATGCTGGGCTATGGACCAGAGCTAGGGGCTAGTAAACTCTCTATTATACCTGATAGCCTACCTGATGTCAAAAGTCAAAACTATAGGCCTATGTCTCGCCTACATCTGTCTCCATATATGGAGCTCAGTCAGCCTGGGTCAAATATGGAGGAACTAAACTAGGAAGATTATGCTATGGAGATATAGTGAGAGCCTCCCTTCGTTAGGCCTACTATGTTTCCATCATGAATTGAGTACAATTAAAAGGACCCCAATGGAAACAAGCCATAGGCTTTCTTGGGTTTAAAATACTACGACTGTAGGCTGTCAGAATCGATAAAATGCATATAGCTGCGAGAGTCTAATATTAGTGACTAGAGTTAGAGTTACTCTAGTATCAAACTGTAGGCTACTTTCCTGTTTTTCTGCAAACTTCTAATAATGTATTCAAAAAATGTTGTTAAAACGTTTTAAATGTATTTCAAAATTGCAGGCCTACAAGCTCACAAACAATGCCATTTCTTTTTAGGATATAATATGAACCATTTGGTCCTGGGAGGGACCCCACTTTCAGAACCACTGCACTGATCTTGGACTGTCTTCTTTCTTTTCTTTTCTTTATGTAAAAAAGCATCTTTGGGTATCTAGAATTCTTTCTAACATAACATTTGACATTGACTTTCTTTTTGATTGATTGAAATATGTATTAACAGTTTGCAGAATTACAGTACATTTCAGGCACAAACTCAAAGAATGTTAACTGTGAGTGGACGACCCAGTAAAGCATTACACTTGTTTACAAGAGGGTCCACCTTTTAGAGACATACAAATAGAAGCTATAGTTAATAGTAATTATATAGGCCTATAGACTATTGTTATTATCCTTTATAATGGGCATTTTCTTATCGTGCAGACAAATATTTCTTACCCGCTTTGGTTATATAGGCTACTATTTAACTCAAATACCTACTTTATTTATAACGTTCTCTCGAGTCTCCAGGTCTGAGTGAGAGTGCCATACAACTCTACACAGTTTGGCCTACAGTACAAAGTGCAAGTTTGCCTAAACACCAGCAGAGGGCAGCCCTGCATCAGTTTCATTGTCAGGGTTGTGGTTAATATCATGTGCTGTAGAACAAGGTTTCCCAGCATTTCAGGCTGCGACTGCCCCAAATAATCATATTTTGAACATGGGGACATTTCAGACATAATTCATTCATTTATAATTCGGTTGCGAGCTTGTACATCGGCAATTCGCTATTCACACAATGTTTTCCTCTTACATAATATTTGATTGAAAATTTGGTATTAAAAAGTCCTTAAATTGTAACTTTAGAAATGTGCGTTAACATTAAGCAGCGGCGGTGGTGGCTCAGGGGTAGAGTGACCAGATGGTAACCGCAAGGTTGCCAGTTCAAACCCGGCCTCCCCCAGAGTTAGTGTCGAAGTGTCCTTGAGCAAGACGCTGAACCCCTAATTGCTCCTGATGTGCTGGTTGGTGCCTTTCATGGTGTCCGCTGTCATCAGTGTGTGAATGTGTGTGAATGGCTGAATGTATAATGCACAATCTATGTAAAGCGCCTTGGATAAAGGCGCTATATAAATGCACCATCCATTTACCAAGCACAATAAGCTAATCATCTGGGGTGGGACAGTGGGACCCCAAAGTTCAGTCCAAATAAAAGCCTGGGTACCGAGGCTATTAAGTACCAGTTATTACCATAGTCATTAACTATCGTCAGTGAACATGTATATATTTTTCTTCACACTTGCTTTCTATTTAATATATTGGATTGATTTAACACTTTAACAACTCTATACTTTGGAAACTTGACCTTTGGTCCTGTTCTTGGTCTGCTCTTTCTCCCACTACACCAAAGTGCATAATTTTGACTGAGGAACTTTCACTTGTGGTTGAGTAATACATGACCAGGAGTATAGGCTGCCTATACTTTGGGTCTTTGACTCATACGTACAGGCCAGGGGTGATAAGTGTACTTTATCCAGACTCAGTACAGGGACAGGGGACAGGTCACAGCATGGGGTCAGGGACAGGTCAGGCGAGTAGAGATGATGCAAGTGGAGGAGAGATATTGCAACTGGGTTTGTTGCACACTCAGCACTTGGCCAGAGTTGGACAAACAGATGCTGCCGGTTTATTGCAACAATTTGACTGGAAGCCCTGGCCAATTGGCCGCTGTGTCACCAAAGAAAGAGATAGATTAATGGCTTCTCCAGCTGCCATGACCTGACTTCATTCTTCTCAACAAGACTTCTAACTTTCTGCTGAATGGGCAGAAATTAAATATCATGGGTCAACAACATAACAGACCAGACCACAAACTTCTGTCTTTTTTCCTCTCCAGTGTGGCAAAATTGTTGTTCCATGACATAGCAGGCCAAATATGAATAGCATCAGTATGAATATATATCTATATATACACACACACACACACACACACACACACACACACACACACACACACACACACACACACACACACACACACACACACACACACACACAGTTCCGTTCACACGATTGATTGATTGATTGATTGATTGAACATTTTATTTCACAGTAGGCCTATGCGGAATGGGTACATTTCAAACAGAAAAAAATAACTGTTACTTTGTGGACGAACCATTAAGCACTAAGACTTGTTTAGAATTAACATCAGAACATTTAAAGACATAGGCCTACAAACATAAAAAGAACATAACATAAGAAAAACAGAAAATCATCATATAATGAAAGTAAAAAAGGGACGGACACGCGCACGCGCACGCGCACGCACACACACACACACACACACACGCACACACACACACACACACACAGACACACACACACACACACACACACACACACACACACACACACACACACACACACACACACACACGTTAGAATGAAGCGCTGCGCTGCGCTCACTCTCCCTATTGGCTGAAACCATAGGTGTGTCAGTCAGGGGGCGTACGCGCTCTTCTCTTCGGCCATGGGTCTAAATGAAATGGACCCGTCCGTCCCTGTATGAGTCTAGGTATAACTAATCATGAGTGGTGGTCAATTTGGTCCCATGTGTGTATGTCAGTGTCACTCTCAATGATAATTTTACAGTGTCTATTTGGGGGGGGGGGGGGGGTCCCGGAGATTAAATAAATAAATAATGCGGCAAAATAAAAGGGGAAGGAAAATAATCATATCATGTGTGTGTGTGTGTGTGTGTGTGTGTGTGTGTGTGGGAATCAATCAATCAGTGAAGATGCGGTCATTTCCTGTGGGGGCGGGGCGTGCGGCAGTGGGTGGGTGTATGGGTGTATTATGGTGGCGGGTATGTGGGTGGTGGAGGAGGGGGGTTGTGTTTCTGACAGCAGCCAGGCAGCCAGCAAACAAGGACACTGTGCGGGTCGTGGTCGCTTGGTTTGGGGACTTTATTTTCTCCCTCTCCTCCTCTCCGCTCTGTGTCTCTCCTCCGCCCCGGACCCCGGATCTCCTGCCCCATGCAGCACTGACACACACCGAGATTCACGACGAGCATGACGGCTTCGCATCGGGCTGAACACCGTGGTAAGGTATGGATGGATCCTATAGAAATGCTCAATTTCTTACCAGTAGTAACAGCAGCAGCAGCAGCATGCTGTTGCATCCACATATAGGAGGCTGTTTCGGTATTGCATAGGAAATGGAATCGTAGTAAGTCAGGCTAAGTCATGGAATCCCACATGGAATCTTATCTTTGAAATGCACACTGACGGCTGACCGACCGGTGAATAAATGTAACACAGTTTTAACTGTGCACATGCATTTCCTTTTTATTTTACAACGTGTCCCATGGTCTCCCATTATATACCCACAAGTTCAATGCAACAATATCGGTCATTATACTGGGTCCAGGAATACGTCCTCCTACAATTCTATTCCTATTGTTATTGTATGTGGGGCTTGTGTGCTGATAATCTGATTTCCTTTCCAAGCACGCCTGCGCGTGGCTGGCTGCTTGCATATCGATGTGCTTGTGCTACAGTGCATTGTGATGTAAGCTGCCTCATTTATTTACCAGGCCCAGGGCTCAGTGCAATGGCTGGTCATTTTGATGGTTTGATGATCATTCCAGCTCCTTTTGAAATGTAGAGACTATAGGTTGCTATTCTATGCGAGGAAGCTGCATGTTGTTTTTGCTCAACTTAAAACGGTTCCCTTTATGGTGGGCTTCAACAGGAATTCATGTTGCACTGTAGTGAGAGTCAGTGCCCCCCGTGTAATGTGTGTGTGCTGCAAGAATGTGTCAGTTATGTTACTGTGTGGAGAGAGGGAGAGAGAGAGACTTTCAGTCAGGTGTAGACTATGTCCATCTGTGGTTCAAAGTATGCCAGGGGAATGTTGACCACTCAAAACACCACTTGGTATACTGGACCTGAGTTGCCCTCTGTCTGTGCTTGCCTTGGACCACTTTTTTCTTTGCTAAAAATAGCCAGAACTTAAAGCTCTTGTGAGCTTGTAGATCTGCTATGTTTGGTGAATGTCCGCCCCATGATCCCAAGAATATGTATGCTGGGTGGGATTCAAGTGGTCAACCACTTAAACCTCAGCACCTGTATTCAACGTTCAAGGTTTCTTTATTTTGTCTCCCAAGGGAGAAATTTGTCTTTGACCCCGAGGGAAGCTTTCGCTGGGAAATGACGATGGACAGATGGACAAACTTTCCCCACAATAACAGAAAATTCACTAGTATAGAGCCCTGAGGGACTCCAACCATTAACCGAAGTGGTTAATGTCTGTATTCTTCTTCTTGAAAAGGTGGATGGGTGGTGGGACATACAGTATTAGAGGCAGGTGGCTGTGTGCGGACGATCTGTTAATTAAAAGTAGCCCTCAATGCTACAGTATATAACAATGGTCTCTCTCTCTCTCTCTCTCTCTCTCTCTCTCAAACCATGTGACTGACTGAGAGGAACCTGTCCATACAGTCTTAACAAAAAGTTTATTGTATGCAAATTGCATAACAATGATTGCAACAGGTTGTTGCATGCAAAATAATCAATTTTCGGCACCAGATACTTTGATTAAATCATCTGAAGATGCTGGGTGGCAGTTAATGTTGTTGAATTTTGTTAACTAACTCCCTACCTACTTGATCATACTACAGCATCACACAAAAGCATCAAAAGTAGCAGATCCACAAGCTTGAAACCAGGCGTGAATTTACATCATGCTTTGAGTTTGAGCTTGTAGATCTGCTGTTTTTGAATTTGAATCCCTGAAACTAAAAGCATCTTGTTTTGGACATAATGAGGTTTCCACCTGACGGAGACGATATATTGGGCAAATCGGCCACTTATATAATCTTACCTACCAGGGCCTGTTTTGTAATTACACACTTTGTCTTTTGTGTGTGAAATTTGACCCACAACCGAACCTACCTTACCTGTCCTACTCCCCCCGTTCCGTCTATGAAGGAATGCTGCTTCTCCTTTTCACACTTGGCACTGCACCAATTTTGTGAATTGGTTTAAAGCCCCACTTATACCATTTGTTCTTGTTCATAAACACCAGAAGTGTGACAGTTAGTGTGACAGAACTATTGCTTGGGGATAGTGTGTGTGTGTGTGTGTGTGTGTGTATATATATATATATATATATATATTGTTGCAAGAAAACAAACTTAAACTCCACAGGCCTACCTGTCCTACACCGTGTAGGCTACTTCATTGACCAGGGTCCTCTATGGTCTAATGGTCTATACTTTTCCCCCTCTAGTCTACACCAAATCATTGTAATGTTCTGCACAGGTTTCACTGTGAGGAAAATATTGCAGATTTATATAGCACTCTTGACAGACTGCAGCTAAAAATACTGCAGTACTGTGTTTGTTTCTTTGTCCAAGACTCTTGGACGAAGAAAAACACTACTGCATCTTCTAGCTGTCTGTGGAGAGATGCAAGACTGTTTAACATAACAGTACAATATAACAATACATGACACTCAGAGTCTCAGACTGTTTTGTACTACAGTGGATGCTTCCAAGGTGAACAGAAGATGACTTTAGAATAGGTTTATTGTTGCAGTTCACGGACACACAAATCCGTCCACATGCACATCACCAGACTTGCAAAATTCCCTTAGTCTCTCCACACTGACGTGGAGTTTACCTTGGGATCAAAGGTCCTTCCTCACAACTAGATTTCCGTGCCTTATCATTCTGTAGTGTGCTGGTTAAAAATCCATCAATGATCTTGTTATGTTTTCCACTGCCCAACGTTCCTTGACTATTGAGTATTTACTATTTAGTGACAATTGTGGGCTGTTGCCTTTGTATGTAAACAGAAATTACACAGGGCAGACACAACTATAATATGCAAAGCCCATAACTGAAGGAAAAACATATACCTCATCATGTTATGCATGTATTTTATCCAAAATGAAATGCATTTGCATGCAATGTTTTAAAATGTATTCATGAACATTTTTGAAATTTCTTTTTTTACCAAAACTTGCCATTATCAGGTGATCACAGTGTAATAATTGTGACAGAACTGGAGTTTTACTGTATGTAAAATGCATGGTACATGCGTGGTACAGGTGCTGTTGCAGAATATATTGATTTCCGTGCTAAACTTTACACCACCTTAACTCGTGGCGTGGTATGGTGTGGTGGTAGACCCACCCACACATGTGAGTTTACAAACAAGTTCAAGTATGGCGAAGTGCTTCTCAAGTCAACTGCTCTGTTTGCAACTTTGCATCCTGCTGAACTTGAAAAAGGAGAAATGGATCGCTTAGACCAGTGGTTCTCCAACCCTTTGAATTTGAAGGACCCCCAGTTTGTGATGCATTAGGCCGCAGACTCCCCCATAACTCTGTGTGTACAGATGGAACCAAGTGAACTCTTAAACTGCCTTTTTTTCTCCTTATCTACAAAACACGTTACAGTTACAGGCTTGTTAAAGGTACATTTTGGTTTCTAACTACCGGTATCAATAAATTAGCCGGGGGCCCGCTGAATCCCCCCTCAAGGACCCCTGAGGGTCTGCTCAGGGGTCTGCTGCTTTGAGAACTGCTGACAGACTAATGAGACTATCCGCGCACTGCGCGCAGCACACCTCAAATGAACTTTGCACTAAGGAACAAAATTACCATTTGCTTTAACATGCATCAGTCCTTATCAGCACTTGTCATTCAACTTGAGTTCAACATTGCAATCAGAGGGACACAATACGTTTAGGCAGCTCTTATCTCTTAACACTCGCACAATGCAATGCATACAGCAGCATACAGTATGTCTTATGCAGTTTCTGAACTCCACCTCTTTTTTTTAATGTGGCGTCAGCACTTGGCTCAGGGGTAGAGTGGCCGGATGGGAACGCAAGGTTCCCTGTTTGATCCCGGGCTCCCCCATACTTGGTGTCGAAGTGTCCTTGAGCAAGACTCTTGCATGGCTTCCTCCGCCATCGGTGTGTGAATGTGTGTGGGTGAATGTGCTATGTACAGCTCTTTGGATAATTTTATTATCAGGAAATTAAGCTGGTTTCAGTGTTAACAGTATGTTCAGGGTCTGTGTTGCCATTTGGCAGAGCTACGGTAGTGTCTGGCTGGGTTGCATCATGAATCGTCCTCTTGTGATCAAGCCTTGCCTAATGTCTTAATTTATGCTCTGGGTCTGTCGTCCAATGATGTTGCATGACGGAAATAAGTAAAATAACCGATTTCAAGCTGCCTCAAACACATCGCAGGTGTGAAATGTTAGGGTGGGCTTGTAGATCGGTGGTTATCGGCGAAACACACAGTCGCACAATTAAGTATAGAAAAATCAGGTTTAAGTCTTCTCCAGGAAGATAACCTGTATATGTGCACTGAAAAGCCTTGACGAGACAAACACAGACGAAACAGAGTGAGCGGGACGGCACGGCGCGCTCCTTTTCTCCTCAAACAGGACTTTCAGGTTTTCTTTCTTAACTGAACTTTTGTTTTTGAAGGGTTTATCGTCTGGCTGTTATATGTGTCCTTAGAGGAGTGTTTTGTCAGGTACGCTGGCAACCAGAATCCAGTCGCACACTAGACTTCTTATTTCCCTAGTCTCTGTCTACGGCTTCACCTACGGCAGTTGGAAAGGCAGAAAGAAAAACTGTAAACAATGCCATATAATTCACATGATAATTTCTCAGTCAATAAACACTAAAGGTACATGGTTCTGCCTTTGAAGACTTCACACCAAAAGTCTCACTTGGAGACTTTACATTAGGAAGACAGGAGGAGCATGTAGGACTTTGACATGTCCCCGTCACTGGAACCAATTTAAGGAATTGTTCAGCTCCAATATGGATCTGTAACTACTGCCATGGGCTCTGTATGCAGGCTGTCTGGCAGCTTTTGTTTTGAACTAAAATGTTGGTCAAAAAAACAAGCTTGCGTAGACTAGACAAATGAGAAGGTAACAAGGAATTCCACTTAATGATTTTTATTTTTGCGAAAAGCAGCACCCCGAGGCGGAGGACGGTCAAGGAACTGTTGATTATATGTGGTTTGACCCTTCTTCTTGTGTCTCCACTATGTCTGACCTTCACCTCCTCGGGCTGGTCTAGGCGTTGTTGTGAGTCTTCCCCTGGTGGTTGTAAGTCTCTGTGGGTTGGATAGGATTGAGCTGTCCAGTCAGACTTACAGTAAGCAGCTCTGAACTGGACAGCAGATTGTCTGACTATAGTGAACATCACACTGGAGAGCGCTGCTGTGGGCTAAGTGTGTACTTATGAAAACAGTGGGGTTAACCACTATGAACCTCAACCTGGCTATTTTGAGCATAGAGGTGAAAATGATCTAGATTTGCTTATTTCACTATTGGTCGTACAATGAATTATATATGGCTTAAGGTGCATGTTAAATACTAAACGGCAGGGTTGTATGTGGATCTTGAATGGACAAACAAAAAAGTGAATCTTTTCTCTCCCTGCAGTTTCTGTTGTACGTCTGAATGTCTGTATTGCTTTCTGTGTTTCTCTCTCTCGCTCATTCACTCATTTCTGGAACAGTTCTCAGTCCACCAGTCTCTCTCTCTCTCTCTCTCTCTCTCTCTCTCTCTCTCTCCCCTTTCTTATGTGACACTAGGGGGCTTCAGGTCATCTCCTGGTGGTCGTGTCTGCACAAATCCTCCTCAATTACCTATCCCTTCTCTGATCTGCGCTCTCCCAGCCTAATTCCATTACTGGCCTCAGTGGCCTAAAGCCCCCCACTCTCTAGGTTGCAGCTCTGACGACCTGGCCAGACGGAAGGAAGGGGCTTGTTTCTTCATCTTTGTTTTACATAAATCTTCTGTTTTGTTTTCAGATGAGTGTCCAAATACATTTTGGGGGTGCTTGACATGATGTCTTTTTAAAACCCACTGATCTATAACATGCTGGGGGGTTCTGCAGCCTAATGCATATCAAACCGGGGGTGACTCAAATTCACAAGGTTGAGGATCACTGATTTATGGCGCACTAACGGCAGCATCCCTCGGTCTCGTTGCTGTGCTGACGACGGCCGAGTCAGTGGGTTTTTTCGGTAGCCAGCCCACTGCAGGCCCGCTGCCAGGCCGGTCCGCTGGCTCTCTGCCCTGCGCTGCATGCATGCATGCATGCCTCCCCACAAACACGTAGGCTGATCTGGCAGCCAGAAAAGGGGAGTTCAGGACTCCAATGTCATGCTGGAAAATGTAACAGGAGACAGTCACAGCTGTCTGAGTAGCAGCCAGAAATGACTCCACTTGTTCTTGTCTGAGATTGAGAGAGGGGATGGATGGGGCACGGTGTGGCGCAGTCGGTAGCGCTGTCGCCGCGCAGCTAGAAGGTCCTAGGTTCAATTCCCGCTAGGGGACGCTGTGGGCGTGTTCTCTCCTTTTGCATCATCTGTGCCCAATACCCTAGGTGGGGTTGGCAATAGGGCCTTTTGCAAGAGTTTGCAACATAAAACTGCAGTAATCTTGGTCTAAACTGCCTCAAACATTCCATGCTCAAATGGACGGACGGACACAAAGCTGTGCATTGGAGTGGCTGCACCGCTCAAAAAGAGAGGGAGGGGGTCATTGCTTCTTCTGAAAACCTTCTATGAGGAGATTGTGTGCACATCTTATAGTTAATAGCTCCCGCACAAACCATAACCCTATAGGTCTTCATCAAGCAATGATGAAGACTAAATAAGGTTGAAACATTGCCCTCTTTTGAGAGTTATAACTCGGTGTACGCATACTTCCTTGACCTCACTTCCTCTGAAAACACCCCAAATCTATAGTAATTTCCTCACGAGTGCCACTGTGTAGGCACTAAGCGTGTTTGTTTGATGCATTTATTTCTTACTTTTATTATAATGTCCAGTCCATGCTCGGTGATCTGTAGTGTTACTTGAAAACGTATTAGCGTCCCTATTTTAGGCATGTTTCCCCCCCCCCCTTGCATACATATACCTTTTTCCCTGTAAACTTAATTGAAGAAAATCAGTTTGCTAGTGTTTTTGTGTCGGCTATTATTTAGCCAGGTTGGATTAAGGCAGTGAACTTAGCAGCGATCATGAGAGCCGGGTATTTCATGGATCAGTGGACAAGGCTCAGACCATGGAACTGCAATATCAGTACCTGCGTTGGCTGAACCATGGGACAGACCTCTGCCTGTCCCCTCTGCATCATTCACTCCAAACTCTTCTGTATAGGAAATTAGAACCTTTATCCTTTCTTGGCTAAGAAGAGTTTTTCTTTTCTTTTCCTTTTTTTCTCTACACTGCACTGAAGGATTGGCATAATGCCAAGCTAAGGTTTTCAAAGACTCCTTTGCAGTGTTGCAGCACAGCCCCGTCATCATGCTTCGAGTCAGACTGATATATCGGTTTGGCCGATACATCAGCCATTATTTAAAACCACTTTCAATTTTAGGCATGGCATTACTGGTGGAAAAAAAATCTATGTTTTCCACAAACTTACTATCTACAAGCTCATAGATTGACATTGATTCGAATTGATTTAGTAGGTTTTGACAAATGATGGGTCAAAAAGTAAAACCCTTTGGTAATATGTTCTGTGCATAACGGTGTTTCCAGAAGGTAGATAGCATACCCATTTCCTATTCCGTTTCGGAACCTCCTAGTTATATATCTGTCGACCATTAAGACCTGATAGGCCCATTCTACAAACTAAATGTTCTAAATGTTCCAAAAATATAAAATGTACAAGTGACGTGCTGTGAGCTTGTACAATTGCTATTTTTGAATGGCCAACTCAACAATTTAAAATGACACGGATGCTTTCCTGGTTTTAATGGACTGGTCCAGAGTAGACCTCAGTATTCCCAGGTTTCCAGAAGGTGGAAATCTTTTTTTGGAGCAGGAGCACATTTTTGGTTTCTGCCAGGGCTTAATTACGGCCAAACTGATGACACCAAGTTAGATCCACTCTAGACCGGATGTTGGCGTTGATGCCAGTCTAGGACCAGCCAAGCTCTCACAGACTGATTGCTGTGTGTGTGTGTGTGTGTGTGAGCGACTGTGCCATTCATCCTAAGGGAATGAGGCCATTTGTACGTTGGCACAGCCTCCGGGCACAGAGAAGCTGCATTCTTTTCGGCTTGTCCTGTTTCTCTCTGTGCTAGCACACTGTGTTTAATCGATTATACAAATAATCGATGATAATTGAATACAGTTCACCCAGTGGGTAGTTTGGCTATTGTTCCCATAGCTTGAGGGGACCGTAATCATGACAACAAGAGCCCATTGGCCGTGGCTCTAGTCTAAATCTCTGCTGTTTTACACAAAAAAGCTAATAAGTAGCTTACATTTGTGGAAAGTGAAAAAAGGGCCATGTCACTGTCTTCAATCTTCATGTGCCTTTATGCACGTTCAGACTCACTGAGGAGGAAAGTATTGTATAGTATTGTTCATAATGCAGCTCTATACTGTTCACAGTGAATAGGGACTGTACACCAGTATGGTTCATAACCCTATACTCTTCACAGTGCATAGAGATTAGACACGGCACAGCACAGTGCAGTAATAGGCAGTATGGCTCATATCATTTCAACCACAACCCCAATTACCTGTGTGTGTGTGTATTGAGGCCCCTTTTCCAACGGGGTTGAACCGGTTCAGAGTGTTTCCACTGAAACTGATGTGGTTCAGAACCCTAAGAGTTGGTTCGGAACTGGAACCACTGTTAATGACGGTTCCGTGAAATCACCAATGGTTCCAAGAATCTAAAACGGAAACGGTTCTAGATCCAAAATTATTGTGGTGGAAAAAAAGGCCTGAGTGTGTGTCAGACAGTGTTGCCACACCTGCTTATCATAAGCGACTTTTATTTTCTGTAACGTCTCTTGTAAATATTGGTGGTTGCGGATGTTTGTTTATTTATCTATTCATTTGCGCTTGTTTCCTCATGTCGTTCAAGCCAGTTTGAACATTGCGACGCGTTGTGAGATTGCAGATCTGATATTCTCAAATAGCCAACGTATCTGTTCAATGTGCTTATGTGGCCTATGGTCGCTTCTTTTGGGCTTGTTTTCATGGACCTCGTTGCTCTTGCAAAATCTGGCAGCAGTGATAGAGACGGTACAGCACAGTATGGTTCATATCAGTTCAAGCACAACCCGTTGACTGTGTGTGTGCATTGAGTGAGTGTCAGCCCTTATAAACACAGGGCTGTTGTAAAGATAGAGTCAGCTCAGGCCACTGGTACAGGAATTTGTTTTTCTCTCTCTGGCTGCCTTTAGCATATAGCGGCCATATTTATGACCTCAGTAGATGCACAGAATTCTTCTTTCCCCCAAACCCTACATCTGTCAAAGTCAAACAAACAGCTGGAGAAGATGGCTGGCGTTTTCCATGCTCTCGGTTGTGATACAATGCAGCAGGGAGCTCATTTGAACCACTTTCACTCCACACCACAAATTACACAATTAAAGATAGATGTATAGAATTTCAGTTGCCCAAGGGCAGCAGTTAGTTACAGTTACAAAGTTACAGATGCAGAGTAAGGAAAGTATCAAGCACTACAAGGTAAGAAATAACAAATAAGAATGTGCAGTAAATTAAAACCAGTAAGACGCCCTAAAGAGCGAGGTCACGTGCACGCATCCGCCTGGGTGAGCGCTGGCGCTTTGGCATGGGGGTTCAGGTCAACATATGGAATGAATTCTGTACTGGCCATATATGGAGCGTGTCTTGAGTGTACAGTGTTTGATGAGGTCAGAACAGGTCGGCTCCATAAGGGTGGCGGTGGGGGCAGTGTCTCGAGTGTACAGGGTTTGATGAGGTCTGACCATATATGGAGCATGTCACATATGGAGATGGCCATATATGGTGGCGTGACGTGTCGCGCCTCGTGACCATATATGGAGGCGTGACCGACCAACTGACGGGAAATGAAGATTTTCATAGTAAACTGCAACATACGGTCGCAATAAGTTGTATATTTCAATAATAATCTATAGAGTGCGTGTTCAGTAAATGATAGATGGATACCAATTCTATCCTATCAGGAGAGAGAACTCGGGATACAGTATAATCAAAATAATAAATAAATTACTTTACCCATTCAGGAGGGGAACCCCTTTTGGTGTTTTAAGCATTATGTTATACTTAAGCTATTAGGCTTGTAGATCTGCTATTTCTGAAAAATCGTGAACATGTGGAGCACATCTTTGAATATATATATATTCTTTCACAGCGAGCGTGCGTGGGGGGCGGGGGGGAGGATCATCATTTTGAATTACTGACATAGAAACATAGGTTTTTCAGAAAACTTTTTTAGAATCGGCCTCAGTCCGAAATGGGTTAAAGCAGCACTATCGAACTTCTAGCGCTTCTGATCTGCTCTTTTCTACACCAAATCTCTTTTCTGAAAACGGGTGATCTACAAGAGCTTGTAGCTATAGGTTAATTATATTCGTCCCCCCCAGAATAGGGGCGTGTTGGTGCTCATGTGGTTAATGTAAATTCTGCGTCTGATGTCCGATCCGCCCGACTGATTTAGACATAAGCACAACTGGGATGTGGCAGTCAAGAGTGTTTGGCAGTAAAGGGGGTTCAGTTAAGGACGCTGTTTGTTTAGAGTAATTTCTTTTCACCAAGCATTTCTGATCAGATAGTGTAGAGACTAGAGAGACAGGAAACCACGGTCAGAGAGAGGGGAAACATGGGAGACAAGACTCTGATATGAACTCGGGCAGGTAAGGGGTTAACGGGTTCAGTCCATCCGACGTGCCCACACGTCATAAGCAATCCAACCGACGGGGTGCTAGGACGTGTGTACACGTCCTAGCACGTGTACACTACACAGGTGCTAGGACGTGCATGATTTACATTTTCCTGGCAAGTGAACATTAACCTTTAGGTAAAAGCTCATGGCCTGATAGGCAAGTGCTTTTTGAGACCTTGGTGTTGACCCCTGTCGGTCGGGGCGCAGGCGTTCCACAGGGAGAACTCAGGCCGCCTGTGCACTAATTTGGCACACACCCCGCTTTAAGGACATTGTGCACGTTGTGCAAGCGGTGCTCGGGGCCGTGGCGAGTTGGAAACAGCGAGGCCCTGTGGGAAACAGAGAGTGAGAGAGAGAGAGAGGGAGTTAGAGAGACTCTGCCATTGGTTGCTGTGTAGACATGGTGTGTAAGTGAGGCAACAGGCCAAGCAGAGCTCTCCTCAGTCAGATGCTCGTACAGTGCAGCGCTGCGTCCTGCTGCTTTGTCACGGCAGGTCAAGGTTACTCAACAGCTGTGTTGTTACCACATAGAGCCCCCACTGACACTGACACCAACTCTATTGTCGCTTTGCCGTCGGGCAGAAACCTCTCATCTCCATTATTCTAAATGAACGGCCTACTCGATCATACCTACAGGGTCACACAAAGCTCGAAATACGGCGCGAAGCGACGCGCTTTGAGCTTGTATAGATATGCAGTTTTCTTTGCTACGTTTTGAATTTGAATCCTGAAAAGTAACCGTTTTGGACATATGAGGTTTCCGTCCGGCAGAGACTATATCACATAACTTACACTCCACCAGGGGTGCATGAAAGAAGATGTACTCTGATGTTTTTGAACCCCAGCATCCATATTCTCTTGTGGAACATTTGCCAACAATAGCAGGTCTACAAGTTCAGGTCTATAAGTTAAGTGTGTGTGTGTGTGTGTGTGTGTGTGTGTGTGTGTGTGAGAGATATATTACAGCACAGTTGTAATAAAGAATTCACATATCACCGCACCTCGTCAAGCCTCCAGTATCGGCTCGATGCGAAACATGTTGCACCGAGCCTAGCCTGGAAGCAAGCGTCGACAGTAGCTCTGGTCCATAGCGTAGTTTAAAGGACTCGGGAGGAGTTCTATGGTACTTAATTTGATCCTTTCCCCTCACACCTGTGGAAGTGCAGGCTGTGCAGCCCCTCGTTTTTTCTTCTTCATGCCCTGATGAAGACCGCTTGGTCGCCCCTCTCTTTTCTTGTGAGCTTGCAGACTGGCTATTTTGGGAAAGTTTTCACCTATAATGACTTGCCCAAAATAAGGATGCCAGGTTTGAACATGGTTAAGAAGTTGTCCTGTACGTATACCGACTGCAGGTCCTGAAGTATACTGACATATTAACAACTCAATCCCTCCAGACTTGGCAACCCTGGAGTTGAGTAGGTGGCGAACATGTCGTCTACATTTCACAAGTAGATTACAGCTTTTCATCAACTAAAAAGTTTGGGAATTTGTTGTGTTGTCAGGTTAGCCTGGCCTGTAGTCCGAGTGATCATGACATTTTAGTTGATGATTAATTGTCAAACTAATAATTGTGTTTAAATATTTGGTTTTGAACATTGGAACATAAAACAATACTAATTATTTGTTATGTGTTAACTTTGGCTTTTAGGATTTGGAAATAAACAAATGTATGCTTTTGTGTAACGCTGTAGTATGAAATAGGCCATTCATTTACAAAAGAATAATATAAAAGTTAGAATATGGAGATAAATAAACAAATGAGTTTGCATTGTGACCACTTGAAGTCACGTGGTCAGATGGGTGGGCCGCGGAAACCTTTGAAATGTTCAAGTGGGCCCTGATCCAGCATGTAGTGTTGCCATGTTAGCATGACACCATGTTGTCATTGTGTGTGTGTGTGTGTGTGTGCTATTTGTAATTTACAGCGTGCGTGCGATTTGAGACGCCAAGTCATGAGGCAAAGTCCACAAGGGGGTTTATTATGTAACTTGTGGGTTTAATGTTTCATTATTGCTCATCTTCATGCAGCAGTACTAGTGTGGCCGACTGTTGCTGCATGTGACACGTGTCACCGCAACCCCAACACTTAGCGCTGACTCACTATCCCGGCCATTACCCCTACTGTATATTATACCCCCCCACCACAACTCAAGGAAATCACAAGCGGCTGCCTTGTTAGGAAATGCACTGGTTTGGAATGCAATCAGCACAGCAAATAGAGCAGATTAGCTGACATTAGATTAGCCTGACTGATGTAGCGGTGCGGGCCGATATGTTGGCCAGTATTAGTTATTATTTGACCACATCGTATATCAGTGAACATGCATCTGATGTGTCCTGATTTTAACCACTTTTCAAGAATTCAAGTTGAAACCATACCATGTCAAAGCAACAATTATCCACTTAAAACCACTTGATATAAAGCCTATATACTGTTGCTGTTGGGTAGAAAACTTATCTCCATCTTTTGGTAAATTCATTTAACACCCTGCTTGATCTTCCTACAGCGCTGCGTCACACAAAGGCATCAAATCCCAAGCGGTGATGCGTTTTGAGCTTGTGGACCAGCTACTGTCGCTGTTTTTGAATTGGAGTCCTGAAAAGTAACAGTTTTGGACATACTCTATGAGATTTCCATTTCCACCCGATAGAGACCATATACTTAGTTGACTCCGGTCCCCCAGGCGTCTGTACTTGTCTTGTCCCCCTTCCTTTTTACTCTCTCTACCAAATACCTTCACCGAGTCTCTTCACTACAGAGGAAACTCGTGTCATTTGAACATTCGCCAAAAATAGCAGCTCGGCATGTGCAGCTTGTAGTTGTGCTATTTTTGCCGAATGTTCGCCCCCAGAATAGGGATGCTAGGGGTCATGTGGTTAAGTCCTGTATCTAGAAGCAACAAGTTGTGACCTTGCAGAGCGAAAGGAGAGATCGACTGTAATGGATGCTCAAAGGAGATAAAAGCTGAGTTTAAAAAGGTCTGGCTGGTGCTTTTAGGAGCAACGGGAATCAAACTTTAAAAAGAGTGATCCAAGCACTCTAAAAATGATGGCGTATAGGACGTAAAGTCAAGCTCCTTTTATTACAAAAAAGTTAAAATGCCAACAGTTTCGACTAAACGGTTTTCTTCATGCCCTGATGAAGACTGCTTGGTCGCCCCTCTTTTTTCTTGTGAACTTGCAGACTGGCTTTTTTGGGAAGGTTTTCACCTATAATGATGTGCCCAAAGTAGGGATGCCAGGTTTGAACATTGTTAAGAAGTTGCCCTGTACTACCGACTGCAGGTCCTGACGTATACTGACATATTAACAACTCAATCCCTCCAGATCACAGCTCTCCAGTTACCTAACCTACTGTACATGGCTGTTGAGGGACTTGTCATTGAATGTATTAATAGAAGGATTGCATTTCTATAGCGCCTTTCTAAGTACTCAAAGCGCTTTACAATGACAATTCATTCACACATTGGGAGGTGAAGCGGCGAACAGTCAACGCCAGCGTCCTCCCTTTGACACGTGAACCTTCACAGTCACTCCGACATTCATGGTGGCAAACGACATGTGGACTGGAGGAGTCGGGATTCGAAACGCCGACCTACGGATCATTGGTCGACCTGCTCTAACTCCTGAGCCACAGCTGCCCCACAAGTCTATTACCAGTCCAGTCCCAACGCTTTAGTATTTATTTTTAAACTTAATAAACACAAACTTCAGAAACTTCACAAACTTCCTTGTCCCTGAAACAAGTCAAGGTGAATGACCTGATAACGGATAGCGCTTGAACTGTGAATCTGCAATCACCTGGATCTCATGTATCATAAACTACAGCTAGCAAACAGCCCGGAGTCCATAACCTTACCCATGCACTAACATGTATTCATGCTCGCTCCTTCTCACCAGGAGATGGATAGGGTGCCGCCCGGCTATCGTTAAACACGGTGCGTTGGCGATAAGAGAGCTAATTCACTGTTTACTCTTCGGGCACGGTCCAAGCTCTGAGCTGGGCCTCATAAACTCGCACTCTTCAAAGAAGTTCTGATGGACAGCCCAATCGGCCAGTTCCTCTGTCCTGTCCTGTGAGAGTGAGACCACTGACTAGCCCCTCACTGACCGGCCCCTCACTGACCAGTGGCCAGCCCCGGCCCGGCCCCTCGCGGGCCCCCAGCTCTCAACGGGCCTGTCTGAGCTGTGTTCAGGACCACGGGTCGGAGGGGATTAAATATTAACCTGTGGTTCGCTTTCAAAACGCACTGTAATCGTACTTGTTCATTGAAGTTGATGGATTGTCATGTAGTGAAACACCAAGGTCACATTTGGAGACTTGGGTTGGGGATGTTTTTTTTAGTTTTAGTTTTTTCATTCAGGAATGTGTGGAGAAGTGTCTTGTTTAAATATTCATTCGTTTTCTGAAATCCTTTGAGCTGGATCTGTCTCTGATATCGTTGATTCTTAACCACATTAATCCTGGCATCCCACTTTTGGGCAATTAAAAGTCAAAAGTGTATACGTTCCAATGTTCAATGCGAAAAACACATTTCTAATCACAATTATTTGAGTGACAATCAAGTACAATTTAATGAGCGTGACACAGCCCTACGTGCAGCCATATCATGATTAGTTGTATTAATGTGTTTTTCAGTGTCTGGTCTAGACAAGCTCATGATGACACCTGTGTCTGACTTCTTGATTCCCTGCCAGGACCTTATCTAACTGCATGTTCTCGCTAGCGCACGCGCATCACACACACGCACGCATCACATACACAGTGATGTTTTAGTTCCTCCTTCAGGCAAGGCCCGGGTTTTGACAAGCATGCAGCTACACTACACTGTGTGTCGCTCCATCTCACAGACATGGGCTGCTAGATTATAGACATGTCAGACATGCTGATTATAGCCTAATCAGTATTGTGCCATAGCCAGATGTCCATCTGTGACTGACTTGTGTGGGAGTAGTAGAGATTTCACAGGATTGGATGTCCTGATCCCGTATGGAGAGCACTTCTCCGAGAGCAATGCATATCTCCCCCCGGCTCTGCCATAAAAGCTGTGGGCTTAGTGGCACATACATTAAATACAGTATGTAATATCGCTACTGTCTGTTGGAAAGCTTGTACGGCCAAAACCATTGGATGTTCAAGGAAATGGAACAATTATTTTCAGAAATAGTGACTACCTTTTCTTGACATTCTTGTACGGTATAGGTTCATTGACAGATTTTCTTTAATAAGTTGCAATAGATACTAATAGATGGAGATGCAAGATTTCTGCCCGACAGCTATGATTCTGATTCATGATATCATTTGCACATGGAAGAGTAAACTAGATGTGCAATGTGCCAGCTTGTAGATTGGCTTAAGTGATTAAAACGATACTTGAATCACAATACCAATATAATATTGATACAATGCACATTTGCACAGCCCTCCTGTATGTGTACACTATCTCCATTCCTGTGGTAACCTTGGGACTTTGGTAGGCTGTACGCACCCCAGTCATATTCTATAGAACGTGTCTGTCTATTTTTTTTGTAGTTGGTGGTCTAGCCTCAGCCTTATAGCCTCCGCAAGCCGCTTTACGGGCTGTCTGCCTAATGTGGGCTGCTCCTCTCTGTACTGGGTTAGCGTACCAGACTACCAGTGGGGGTTGGGTAGGTAGCTATGCTAAGCCCCTGTGTGAGTGTGTAGATCCAACAGACTGTATGGAAAATATATGCTCCATGCCTCCATTCACAGTCACACATTCACTTCTGTGGTTCACTGATTTATACTAATACTTAGTTGCACCTTGCCGATGTGTTTCACCAAAAATAGCGAATCTAAAAGCTCACACCACGCTGCAGCGCAACTCGTTGCGAGATTGGCAATTTTCAGTGAGACACATGATGCGCAAATATAAGTATATAAATCAGTATAAATCTTTTTATGGTACAGTAATTTCAATGGCAACACACTCGATTTAACCTATTTTGTGTTAGAAAGCCTAATGGGGCTAATCAATCGAAAACCAATATCAAACAAATTGATTTATTTCTGACGGCAGTACTGTCACCACCATTTTGTCTCTGTCGGGCGGAAACCTCATGTCAAACAGTTTTCAATAAAAAAATAGCTACATTTATATTCAAATAAATTTTTTGCTAAATTAGCAGATCTACAAGGCCAAAATGTGCCCCTTCATGCCTTGTGGATCTGCTATGTTTTGATGCTTTTGGGTGACGTAATCAAGTAGGCCAGGGCATACAGTTACTGTAGATGAGAGGTTTCTGTCCGACAGCGACAATTATAGTTTATATGATGGGCACTAGTCCCTCCAATGCATGGCTTTACATCATATGGCAGCCTGCAAGTCTATGGGATTTTTAACGTTTGTTTAGACTAGAGCACCACTGGCAGGGATGTGCTGTGGATTTTTTAACTAGCGGAGCTATGTTGTGCGCACTTGCACACGAGTGATCACTGATTGAAATAACATCTAGACCTATTTATTAACCCACACTATACTGTATATCAAATTCTATTTTATTTACTTGCATAATAGGCAAGTGTTATAATTATGCATTTACGTTGCAAACATCACCTCTGTAATTTAACTTCGGAATAGGCTATCGACACAGGTAGTAGTAGTAGTAGTAGGCTTCTTAGCACAATGGACGCATTGGACGGCCATTCCTCAGCGTCTATCGGCAGATTGTGTTATGTTGACGAGGTTAGTGAGGTGCTAAAACTGTGAATGACTGCGCAGGCTCGCGTGCATCTTCAAACTACCAGGGCAGCGCCATGGACAGCCCTACCGTCACCTCACCCCCTTTTTCCCCCCAGTGCAAACAAAGTCTATGGACTTTGAGGATATTACAATGTTTGTTTAGGGCACTTAATACGTAAATCGCTTGTCAACCAAGTCTATGGACTTTAATGTTTGTTTAGCGCACTAAATGACGACGTGAGACGTCATGTGGCCGATTATAAATACAGCGAGCACCCCTCACTTCACATAGGTGTGACTCTGCTGGAATGGCAAACTCTCCGATAGATGGACGTTCTTTACTTCTTTGTCAATTTCCGGGGGCTTTGGTGGTGGACTCCTCCTGTCCTGTGACTGTCCCTCCCTTCCCCCCACTCACTCAGGCCCTTAACCCCTCCGTCGTCCGACTTGTCTCACTAAAACCCCTAAGCGCACAAACAAGTGTGACCTTGCTCCGTCCTCTCTCACTTTAGCGGCGTGCCCTTCTCAGCGGGCTTTGGTCTGGTGAACACAAGAGAGGTCCTGACCTCAGTGGGGACACAAAACGAAGCCCCTCGCCCGCTCACTGTTACCGTAGGAACCACCATTGTGTTATTGTCTCTCTCCATCTCTCTCTCTCTCTCCCTCTCTCTCAGATGTGATATAAGTTGTAATGTCACCTAAGTCAACCGCATCCTGGCTATCTGCCATATCCTATACTCCTAAGTGACCCTCCTGACCCGTGCTCTTTAAGCAGCCATGTGTGTGTTTACATACAGCTCCCTTGTGTTGTGTGTTGACTGACAACACCTCTCAGGGTTAGAGGGTTAGCTTGGTCCACCATGTGCTCATCATATACGTCGTTAGTAGCTACTGGTACAGTGTGTGTGTGTGTGTGTGTGTGTGTGTGTGTGTGTGTGGGGTTATGAGGTTGTGTTGTTATGTATGTTATTTAAATGGAAAGTCAATGTGTGCTCAGGGTATCTGTTTAAACAACGTCTCACCTGTCACTAACTGTGTATAACTAACTGCATCATTCTATAGGTCGTGTTTATTATAACTCTTGCAATTGTGGGCGGTCAGTGAGGTTTGTTTGAATAGCGTGCAGGCCAGTATTTTGAATAATACTACTATTAATTATTAGTGCTAAACTGTTTTTCTAAATATATAATGTATCACAAAATGTAGATTATCAAGTCTGCTGCAAATACAGTACTTGGGATAAAATGTACTTAGTTACTTAAAGGTCCACTTCACCACTTTTCAACCTATCTTCATATAATAGGTCCTCACTAATAATCATGATAAGATGGCACGATTCTTTTATACTCAGTCTGTGTCTCATAGGAAGGCTAAACAAGATTCTTTTAGAAAAATGTTTAGATTTTCATTATCGTGAGAACGATGGCTTCCATGTTCGCATTGCAACTTTTCAGGACTAGAAAGCCTGCAGTTTCTTCTTTATTTATTTTTTGTGGCTTTCGCCGTTATTTTATATTTATTATAGAGTGACAGACAGTAGGCTGACAGGAAATGGGGAGAGAGATGGGGGGATGACATGCAGTAAAGGCCGTCGGGATCGGGAGTCGAACCCACGGCACACTGCCAGACTGGATTACCAGCCAAGGTGCCTGGACCGCTGAGCCACGGCCCAGGCCAGCCTGCAGTTTCTATTAGCTTGTATTCCCCATCGATGATGTCACTGGGGGACGGTTTCTGAACTGCCCACAGCCCTCCTATGAGACACAGACTGAGAGCCATTTTTTCATGATTATTAGGACCTATTATATGAAGATAGGTTGAAAAGTGGTCCTTTAACTTTCCACCACTGTCAACACATCCCATCATGTCTCACCAAGCGATATCTGTCAAAGTTAATTGTCGTCTTGAATTGGCAGCATGGCGGGGCTTCTGTGGGGGGAAGCCCGTAGCCAAGATACTGAAATAGCTGAGAGGATGTGTTGTTATTCCCTCTTGTAGAGGCATGGTAATGAGATGGTGCCGAGTGAATACAGCACATGAGACAGGATGTCCTCTAAACGAAGACCGTCCTTGAGGTCGCCGGGGACGCGAGCTGGAGGCTGAATGCTAACGAGGCTAGTAGCTCTTATATCCCCGCAGCCAGCCAGCAGCGCTAGTGCTGCAAGGTGAACCTGTCCTCCATTCACAATTGTCATTTCCAGTGTGTGGCTGTGTGCAGGGAAGGCACAGGCAGCCAACTACTGAGTCAGTGATCCTAAATTAGTCCATATACCCCCCCCCACACCCACCGCCCACAGTGTTCACTGCCTGGCCCCTGAGGCCTTGTCTGTTTGGGAAGTAGTCCAACGTTATTTTAAAACATGTTGAACAAAATCATGACTTGCATTTTTTTGCTCATTATCTGGTCAAAAAAATGTCAAAAATATATAGAGTTAATTCTTCAAGATTCCTTTAAGTCAAGGTTAGTAAGTCGGCCATTTTCACTATTCATAGTACGAGACGTATATAGTGGTTAGCATGTTTGCACAAAGCTTGTGTCAGATGCTTTGTATAACGTTCAGCTGCTCCTGCAGGCAAAGCTGTTCTGTCCTTAAAACCGGGGTCAGGTTGGCTGGATGCTTCTATGGAATACCATTCATTTAGCGTTAGAACTTTCAGCTTGGAGCGCACCCCACCCCACCGCAGGGGTGGGTGGGGGAGGGGGCTGGCGGAAACGTTTTGAGCGTGCAATCATTCTTCACGTGTCCAAAATAGCACTGTGCCGCATATATACATGCAGGCAGGGTGAAATAAGGTTAGATAAGCCGCCTCGTCTCCAAAGGCAGCCATGTGTGAACGAGCAGCCTGGCAGTGTGGTTGCTACCAGCTGTTAGCTAATGGCTGCTAACCATAAAACCTGGTATAGAGTTGGCAGACATCCCCTTCCTTGCTGTTCTTAGCAGATCGAAGGCCTGCCTAGCCGGGGAAGAAGAAGGGAAGCGTACTGGAGATTGACACAGTTTTACGTGTGGATGTCTGGGTTTGGGACTCTACAGAGCTGCCCTTCGAGCAAGCAGTGGTTCCGCGCGTGCGTGTGTAATTATTTTGGGGCCCACTTGCCTGGTTGGGTAATCACTGCCTCAGAGGATGATGTATGACGGCAATTTGTCCCAAGCTAATGTAATATATAAGGCAAGCCAGGCCAGGCCAAGCCCACTTTTCTTTAGCACACTTTCTTAAGCTGGCTCTGGAGCCTTGTGTAAGTCATAACGCTGCCAGCACAGTGCCTGAGGGAGCCAGGGTGACAACAAGCTTAGTCAACGTTAACCCAACCTTATGCAACCCAACTTTATGCAACCCAACTGCAGTCCTGCTCAACCTATCCAAGCTGGGCCTAGGCCAACCCAGTGACCTATATTCTGTGTCTCTCTGTCTCTCTCTCTCTCTCTCTCTTTGTCTCTCTCTGTCTGTCTGTCTCTCTCTGTCCCTGTCCCCCCATCTCTCTCTCTGTCCCCCCCCCCTCTCTCTCCCTCTCTCTCTCTCTCTCTCTCTCTCTCTGTCTCTCTCTGTCTATTTGGAGCAGTGAGGTCCATGGATCATGTTACTGCGGCATCTACATTTAGCACTGTAGGTCGCGTGCACGGGCCAGCTCCCTCTGTTGTGTCATTTGACACTGACTGCAGGGCTCGTCCTGTCCCGCTCATCTAGTCCTTGTGATGTGTGCGTCATCAACTGTAAGACTAGTGTACGGTCCCAGCAGACCCCCTCCCCATTTCATCACTAAGCCCCCTGAGCTATGTTAGACAGCCATGTGTGATGACAAGATGATGCACTACTACAGTGCTTCTCAAATGGAGAGAAGAAATACTACAGGAGTTACGTGGTAGAAAGTGGACAATGCAAATACTGGACAGTTTTTATTTTATTTGTAATGTCATATATTCTTCAACATATACTTCAAAAGGTGGGTTATCCCATGTGTCCAAAAAGGTGGGTTATCCCATGTGTCCAAAAAGCTACTTTTAAGGATTCAAATTCAAAAGTAGCAAAAATACAAGCTCAAATCAAACTCATTTTGAGCTGATGTGACGGACTAGTTTTTACCACTTTCAACGTATTTTACGTTACTTTTTAATCGAGTCGACGTATTAAAATAAATCTGTCATCGGTCTTGTCTTTGATGCAGTGCGAGTGCCTGTGGTGTTCTTCATTGCTATGCCTTTGGTCAGGGTCATTGTCCCTCTCTCCTCTCTCTCGTACTTTGCCTTCAGAGGTCTTCCATTTTCATAGCAACAGTGTATGAAATTGACAACCCACCTGAATTGTATTTTCTGTTTATTAAAGAGCTGGAGAATCACTATAAGCATTGATTACTTTTTAACGAAAGAATATTTTTGTTTGCTGCCTGCTTTTGTTTTTAGCTAGCGAAAAAAACGGGGGCCGGTCCCCCTGCCCCTGTCCCTGCCCTGACACAAAACATTGTCAGATGTGGGTAAATCCGCAGCCAAACTCGCATATCTTGATGGTCGTTGTGAGAAGCACTGCCCTAACTGTTGTGTCCTTCCTGCAGGCCGATGAGTGAGAGCGCCGAGGGCCCTGTCCTCCAGCACCATGGTCGACATGGAGAGCCACTACGGTCCGCCCTCGCCCCTGGAGGACTCGGTGCTGGGCAGCCCGCTGTGCCCCGGCACGGACCACTTCATAGGTAGCATGGAGGACCTGCAGGACATCTCGCAGTCCATCGACGATGACGCCCTCAGCTCCTTCGACGTCCCCGAGTATCACTCCTCCAGCAACGGCTCCGGCTCCGAAGGTTCCACTGTTCTAGGTCAGTGTTTTTTTTCTCCTCAAAATATGTGGGGTCTGGGGGTGGCGACTCCAGGGGGTCGGATCATCGGATGTAGTTATGATAATAACTAAATGATCGGGAGCAGTTCTGTGTCTTGCTCAAGGACACTTCGACACTAGCTCAGGGGGAGCCGGGTATCAAACCGGGAACCATTTCCAAGCGGCTGCTCTACCGCCTGAGCCTCTGCCGCTGTGTTGTTGTTTATTTGTTCACAGATACTATGTATCTTCTTTAGAGATGGATGCTGCTAGTTCATCCATGAGGTTGTCACAAAACACTGGCATGGGTCTGTCTCTAATGTCCCATGTGCAGAGAGACCTGCTCCTACATCCTCCCCCAGAGTCGTGTGCATCGCCCCATGTTGTTGTCGTCCCCTCAGCGGCAGTACCCTCCCTCCCAGGGACCCCACCCCCCCGCCCGTAATCCCTTATTTACTCCTAGTCGACTGGACTAAGACTGTGGCTTGTTTAACCTCTGACCCCAGCCTACGGCACATCGCGTCTGCTCACGGTACACCTCCTGTAGCTTTAAACGTTCATCTCCTCACTGCGTCTCACTGACCCACTTTTACACATCCTCAATCTGTTGCCCTCTTTTGAAGATGCAATGTACAGGCTCACGACGCCTTGCATCGCACGTGTTGTGACGCTGGTATTTAGGCATTTAGCGGATGTGCCTAAGCAGTAACCAGAGTGACTTTCAACAAGCAAGGTAAACACATGTATAATGCAGAGAGACAGTGTTTTACCTCCGGAAACTAGGATCACCAAGCAAAACAAGAACAAGAACACGCAAACAAGACCTAATACCACCACTTTTACTGAAAACATCCCTCCATGTTCTGAAAATTACCGTAATGACCAGGGGGGCAGTCAGACAGATTTTTTGTGAAGCCACTAAGGAAATGAAAGTTCATATAATGGCCTGTTGTGGCGCTATCATTGGGCTCAAAAAAACCCATAGCCCCATAGAAGTCCATGTATTTTGGCCCAACTTCACCTAGACTGTATTACCTTAATAAACATGGTCATGAATACTTTTCGCTTCCAGTCACTAGTTTAAAGTCTCATTTCTAATGTCATAATATTCTTTTTGGAAAATGATGGCCCCATTTATAAAAAAAATGACCATAAAGTCGCGCATGTTCTGAGGGGCGTGGCTACCGTTACAGTTCATGAACGGGATCCCCCACCCACTCGAGTCAAAATAAAAACCAACGAAGAAGAAGGGGGGAAGTCCCGCCTCGTTGTCTGGGCCAGCCAATGGTCAAACTGGGCTCAAACGGATCTTGAAAGATGGCGACTTACAGTGCAAGGGATTTCAGGCTTCATTTTACGTTCATGTTAGACCCGGGGAACGCTTTGTCCATATTTTTTACAGTCTATGGTAATGATCCTACCGGAAGAACTGCAAGAACCTAGTCTCAGCAATATACTACAATCTGTACATTGAAACTATATCTGGTAGATATATCTGGTAAACAAACGATGAACCTAGCATCTATTTAAATTACATGCAATCTGAATTGCACACTTAACATTGTGGTCAGGAAAACATACAAAAGTAGTACAGTACTTGAGTAAATGTACTTTCCCCAGCACTGGTTTCCCTCTCTGTAGTCTCCTGTCCCTGCTCTCTACCATACACTATACTGTTTGTCAGGTGGATACTTCAAATGTCCAAACCTGTTGGACATTTTCACGATTCAAAATAAAATAAAAAGCAATATGTAAGTAGGGCTGTTTTTGACAGCTAGTCCTACTAGACCCCAAGAAATTACATCTGGCCACAAAAGATCACGGGATTTACAGAATGTGTCAAACTGACACATTGAGCCTATGACACACAGTGTGGCTTCCCCCAGTAAGCTACCTTCACATTCAGTAGATACAGTGATCTTTTGTGGCCAGATATAATTTCTTGGGGTCTAGTAGGACTATAGTAAATAATGAATAAATAAAAATCGCTATAAAATGTCAAAAACTGCTAAAATCCCTAAAACGAAAGAAAGCAGCAAATGAAAAAACATACTTTCTCTTTTACTTTCTCTAATAACAACCTAGAACATGAACCTTGGTTGAAAAAAACTCAAGTTGTCCTTTAACTTCGCTTCCGACTGTCACTCTGTCTCTATGTCTCTATCTTCTTCCCCTACATCTCTCTCTCTCTCTCTCTCTCTCTGTCTGTCTGTGTCTCTCTCTCTCTCTCTCTCGCTCCATTCCCCTCTCCTCGCCCCACAGCCGGAGAGGAATTCACACATTCCTCAGCCACCAAGCACCACCTCTCAGGAAACCTCCACTTTACTCGTCTGTGTGTTTGCCTCAGCATAGAGGCCTACAGTGCATGTACGCACGCATGCACGGAAGACGCCTCACATTGATTTATGGTTACTAGTAGTTACTACACAGTGTTGTAACATGCATAGAGGCAGAGGTAAACAGAAGACTCACTGATTGAGCATGTTACTAGTAGTTAATACACAGTGTTGTAACATGCATAGAGCCAGAGGTAAACGGAAGACTCACTGATTGAGGGCTGGGCAATTAATTGGAATTTACAACCAGTAACCGACTTAATCTTAAAGTCATGTGGGTTAATCAATTAGCCGAGAAGCAGTTTTGTTACATTTCCTATTTATCAACGAATCAACTTGATATTATTTTTTTCTTATTAGGCTATTGATTACATAAGCCACTGCATTATACAGTACTTTGTTTTACAATGTTGGCGTGGAAAATAAATCGTGACAATTGAAGATCTACAAGCTCGCAACACGTCGCATAACATTGAAAAAGTTTTAAATAGTTGTGATGTTGATTTGAAGTCATATCGGCCAGCCCTACTAAGAAGTTGTCGTCTGTCGGGTGGAAACCTCATGTCCAAAACTGTTACTTTTCAGGATTTAATAAAAAATAGCAAAAGTAGCAGATCTATTTCAAAACGGGTTGCATTGCGCCGTATTTCAAGCGTGTGGTGGATCTGCTACTTTTGAGACTTCTGTGACGCTGTAGTATGATCACGTAGGACATTCACTTATGTGAATGTCCTTGATGAGAGGTTTCTGCCCAACAGCAACATTATGCAAAAAGCATGAAAAGTAGAACGCTGGAGGAAATCCTAAGCAAGCAATCGGTGGGAGAAACCATAATGGAACATTATGGAACTAATGTGTTTTCGAGTTTATGGCCGTTTAATATACAGTACCCAAGTCCTGACATCAAAGCTATGTCTCCTGCATCATAAAGTAAAATAATATAACGCTTTCCAAAAATAACTTGTATAAAGAAAGGGTCCACTCAAGGCATTTTACGTTACCCAGCATAAACTGCCTCTGGAAAAAGTAGTGGTACTTTAAGCCAAAGATACCACGACGCATTGGAGTTGAACCTGGGATCTCTGGTTTCCCCAGGCAGCATCTCTACCCATTCAGCTAAGGCTGCCAAACCGCTGAACCACTGCAGTGGTTCATACCGTACCTTTGCTAATTGAGAGCAGCGGATCCACAAGCTTGAAGCTTCTACTGTATAGATCTTGACAAAATCTTGACAAATTCGGCAATCACTTTGAACATTTTGAATAACGCAACACTTCTGTTATGTCGGTCAAAATGGCACAATACATTTTCATTAGGAGGCCAAAGTATACCAATGTGGGGGTTCTTGACATGAAAATGTTTGAGAACTGCTATTATGTGGAGGACTCGGAAAACAAAATGTCACCATAGCTGTATATTGACATCTCAGTCATACCACATGTTTACGCCAAACAAGCTTAGGGCCAAATCTGGTATCCCCCCCCTCACCTACTCGGCTTGAATTCATCCCACTGTTTAGTAACCATTGTTGTACGCCGTGCGCCATGCAAATATCACACATTGTTTCCAAGCCCATATAACTGTTAACGCTGGTCCCGCCCCCCACGGATGGCTGTGTGTGCATGTGATTGGAAAAGCGGCGGTAAACAAATGCTCACATCATGAGGTGCAGTTAAAATAGATAAAAATAGATAAAAGGATTCCGTCCATCGACGTCACTAGTCCATGCCAAGCAACGTGATGGAGCTGCCGTTATATTTCCATGAAGGTGTCTGCCAGAAACGCTACAGAAACAGGAGATGGGCACCTGCCCTATGCGCCACATGGCTCCCAGCCTCCCAAGACTACTTACCACTTATGGCCCTATTTTGTTACTGTACGTTATGAAGGCGTTGTGTGGAAATAGCTGACCTTCAAGCAATGCAACGCATTGTAGAGCTTGCAGATCAGATATTTTCTAATGTTTTATTTGTGTTTTTAATACTTGTACACAATTGTGTTCCCTCCCCCCCAGATGCCCTGACCCCGGCGTCCAGCCCCTCGTCTGGGATCTACGGGATGGTGGCGGGCCAGGAGGACTTGACGTCCACCTCCTCCTCCCTCAACCTGGAGTGCAGGGTGTGTTCTGACCGAGCGTCGGGGTACCACTACGGCGTCCATGCCTGTGAGGGCTGCAAGGTGAGAGACGCTGGACACACCCCATATGACCATCATTTAGCAGCCTCTACAGCCACACCCCATATGACCATCATTTAGCAGGCTCTACAGCCACACCCCATATGACCATCATTTAGCAGGCTCTACAGCCACACCCCATGTGACCATCATTTAGCAGGATCTACAGCCACACCCCATATGACCATCATTTAGCAGGCTCTACAGCCACACGCCCATATGACCATCATTTAGCAGGCTCTACAGCCACACCCCATGTGACCATCATTTAGCAGGCTCTACAGCCACACCCCATGTGACCATCATTTAGCAGGCTCTACGGCCACACCCCATATGACCATCATTTAGCAGGCTCTACAGCCACACCCCCATATGACCATCATTTAGCAGGCTCTTCTACAGCCACACCCCCATATGACCATCATTTAGCAGGCTCTACAGCCCATATGACCATCATTTAGCAGGCTCTACAGCCCATATGACCATCATTTAGCAGGCTCTACAGCCACACCCCATATGACCATCATTTAGCAGGCTCTACAGCCACACCCCATGTGACCATCATTTAGCAGGCTCTACAGCCACACCCCATGTGACCATCATTTAGCAGGCTCTACAGCCACACCCCATGTGACCATCATTTAGCAGGCTCTACAGCCACACCCCCATATGACCATCATTTAGCAGGCTCTACAGACACACCCCATATGACCATCATTTAGCAGGCTCTACAGCCACACCCCATGTGACCATCATTTAGCAGGCTCTACAGCCACACCCCATATGACCATCATTTAGCAGGCTCTACAGCCACACCCCATGTGACCATCATTTAGCAGGCTCTACAGCCACACCCCATATGACCATCATTTAGCAGGCTCTAGTCTACAGCCACACCCCATGTGACCATCATTTAGCAGGCTCTACAGCCACACCCCCATATGACCATCATTTAGCAGGCTCTACAGCCACACCCCATATGACCATCATTTAGCAGGCTCTTCTACAGCCACACCCCAGACGTCGGTTTGGCCGACACACAGCCGCCATTATTAGATTTTTCTTTTACAACATGGGTGTTGACAATATTATACATATGATTCAGTAAAGTAATTATTTACCAAAAGAATGGTGTGCGGGCCCTACCTCCTTCCATAATTGCCTTATTGGCCCTGCACCCACTGTCGAGGTGCGTGTAAATAGGTATGCTCTGAATATTATACAGCCCATGTGCCCCGATTTTTATACCACGTTGAACCTGGTGTGCCTATTTTGGGAAATGTCATTATCCTACTATAAATGTGTGAAATCTCTGCCTGTCTTGTTTGCAACTTAGAAAAGCTAACTTACAAAAATACAATTTAGCTGATAGAAATAGTTTTACATGTAGGCAAGGGAATGTTGGTATGAAGCTTTTGAAACACATGGCAGAACTTTTCAAAACTTTTGTCACTTTAACACTTTTTAAGACAAATGGCAACAGCCCCCCCACCCCCTCTGTCTCTCTCTGTCTCTCTCTGTCTCTCTCTCTCTCTCTCTCTCTCTCTCTCTCTCTCTCTCTCTCTCTCTCTCTCTGCAAGCCTGTGTGTGTGCGTGCGCCATTTAGTCTCAGCCACACACACACACACAGATACAAGCACAGACAAGAGAGAAGAATCACAGGCAGCTGTTGGGAGACTATACAGGTTAACCCCAGTTCCTGTCAGTCAATAATAATCTGTCGACTATATTTACAGTAATTCCAGCACAAACGATGTAGTCTGTCACACAGAGACGCAGCAGTGAGCTCTCGTAACCTTATACAGCAGTGGTTCCCAAACCTTTTAGCCTGTGACCCAAAAGAGACATACTACATAAACATTTGTTTTCTAATTTATGGAATTTCTTAGATTTTGTTCTTTTTTATTTTTGTTACATGAAATTACAGAAAAATAAATAATTTAATTTGTTTTTAATCCATGAAGAATGTAGCAAAAATAAAGGGACCGATAAAAATGGACCCACTGCTTGGGAAACCGTGCTGTATAATCCAAAACTCCTCAGTAAAGTGCAGTACCACATCTCTCAGACCCAGGGCCACAGGTGTGGGATCATGTCTCGGTTAATTGTTTACCAGTTGAGTTGAAGAGCAACCCGAGGCTGTGTTTTGAGCATTAGACTGACTCCACAGCAGTGGTTTTCACTGGTTGCAGTGTGCCTCCCATGGGATTTAGTGACATCCACACATTGTTATTACAATATAATATAAGACCGACAACAAAAACTCTTTTGATTGACTATATCTGTGCTTTGTGTACACACCATTGCCGTTGGGCAGAAACCTCTTAAATCCATATTTGAACTTTATGTGTGCGGTTTTTTTCTCCCCGAAGGCATCGTGTGTGTGTGTGTGTGTGTGTGTGTGTGTGTGTGTGTGTGCGTGGGCCATGTCCATAGACTGCAAGCATGTATTCTTTTAGATGCCGTTGCCTTTCTGCCATGCAGTTCTTGTGTATGACAACCCAGTCATTTACAGCCTGATGTTGGATTGTTACTTTTAAGGTTTCAAAAACGTAGCAGATCTGCAAGCTCCAACAGTGACTATATCCAAAGCTCTCCCGTGCTCATAAAACAAACGTTCTTGTGTTGACATGGCGGCCCCCTTATAGTGGCCGTGGGTCAGAGTCCCAGGCTGATTGCCTACGTGGGCAGAGAGGCCAGGCCGTGTCAAGGCAGGGCTGTGTTTACCACCTCCCAGGCTATCAGCCGTGTCAAGGTGGAAGCCATTGTCTCTACAACAACCATGTAGAGAGCAGCCATTAGAAGAAGGGCCCCACTGTATATCTGTCTGAAGGCCTTTGACATGCCAAAGGTGAAGCACATGCAAGCACGCACACTACACACTCGCATGCATGTGCAAAGAGTGGACAAAATAAAGAATTGGTCTGCCCGGTGTATAAGTTAGTACGGACATGCGTGCATTACACACACACTGACAGACATAGTCACATACAGTACACGTGTGTGTGTGTGTGTGTGTGTGTGTGTGTGTGTGTACACACACACGCCATAGGGTGGGTGTGTGTGTGACAACATATGTTATTTTATGTTGATGATTGTTGCAGCATGTGATGATGCAAGACATATTTTGATGTTAAGTTGATAATTAAGGTTTTTATCTATCTGTCTTACCTATCTTATCTTCCCATCCCCTCTGCTCTGCGTTGTAGATTATAACACAAGGTAGGGCAACAGATAAGTTACTTTTCAGGATTCAAATTCACCAGTGGAGGAAGTGGCTAGTTGTGCAACATTCTGTATCGACTGTACAGTATAGGCTACTTCTGGCATTTCTGTGTAATATTGCCCTGTAAATGTCTAGGATTTAAAACTAGCTCTTATTTGCAATGTTCTGGAAACAATTCTGGAAACCGTTTTGGGTTGGCGGGCAGATTTCACTGTTGAAACAGCTGCATTTATATAAGATTGGTATTATTTATGAGAACTCACCATAGGCACATAACATACAGTAGGTAGTGGGTTTCCTCATTATTTTAATTTCCAGCATTTAAATGTACGTATCTGTTTCCCTGTCTTTAACCCAGGGCTATATCGCTGCTGTCGGACAGAAACCTCTTATCTCCATGTTTTAACATGAGTTTTTCGTAAGTTAATGGTCATGGACTATATCCGAACGACAAGCTCACTTGTGAACTTGTAGATCCGATATTTTTGCCTAGCCTCCTAATGTCCGTCGCAGTCCCGCCCCTTCCAGGGTCCAGGAAATGATTCCTCGTTCATTTTCCTTATAGACATTTCAAAAAGTATTTATTTATAGACCTTTTAAGCCTCGTACAAAGCCAGCTGGAGTTGTGAGAAATCATGAAGACAAACAAAAAAATTCGGGCCGAACAAGAAGAAAACGGCAGGTTACAACACTTTTTTTCTTGTTTTCTTCTTTGTAAGTATTTGTTTGGTCCAAAATATTGTTTGTCATGATTTGTCACAACTCGAGTTGGCTTTGCGCGACGCTTAAAAGGTCTTTAAATAAATACTTTTTGAAATGTCTATGGGAAAAATGCATTGGGAATTATTTGGGCCTGGCGTCGTCATGAAAGGGGGCGGGACTGCGATGCTCTATCATGACCATGGCTAGGCCAGCTTGTGTGGCCGATGGCAACATCCCACATATTTTAAATCATACTTTAATTTCATGGTGTTGTTGGTGACACGTACTATAATGGAAGTACCGCTCAAAAAGGAATGCTGCCGAGTCCTATTGCACTCGAGGATATTTTGTAACAAAACAAAAAGTTGTCTGAACCGAGTGACCTATCCTCCAGCTCCTCTCATGGGAAAATGGCAGAAATAGTTTGACCTCTATTACGGTAGCAACACACTGGCCCCCTGCAGGGCCGCACGCATGCACACACATACACACTCGTCATACACACATGTCTGGCAGGGAACGGCTCTGCTGGCATGCTGCCCTGGCTGGCCTCACACGTGCGTGCGTGTGCGTATGTGTCCCACAGAAACGGACAATGTGAGGACAATTTTCCTGGTGGTCATTGGAGAAACGGTTGTTTTTATGGTTCAAAATGATTGGGGAGTTAGGCTTACCTTTACAATTAGGAGAAGATTCAATGTCAGGTAAGGATTAGAGTTTAGGAGTTAAGGTTGGAGTTATGCCTGATTTATATACTTTTATGTAGTTTTGTGCCTTTGCATATCTACAAAGTGGGGTCCAGGCGAGTCACAAATGGAACCAAATGGTCCATTTGCTAGTGTGTATTGTATTGCTGCAAGCGTTTGCATGTCCCTCTTTCATAGCAACGGTTTGTGTAATATCACCTGAATGATGACTCCACCCAGAGGCCAGAACCAACACTTGATTGTTCTGTTACACATTGTAATTCACTTGATGGTTAACCATGCATTGTGAGAGTCTGTTTGTTCCGCAATGCTACGAGGACTCTGTTTATTTTCCTGGTTATTGCAAACCTGAAATTATTTCCTCCAAAGAAATAAGAAGGCAGCTATTAATCTGGTTGCATGGTGCTATTAAGCAATCCAGTATTCCCCTTTCCATTTGCAGCATGTTGACTGGTCTCAGAAGACACATGTTGCTCTTTGTGTGAGATTGTGTAAACTCAGTGGAAATCGGTGGCGAAATGATAACCGTGTATGGTGATAGTGTCACGTACCACCACTCACATGGTTGAGTCAATAATTGTGATTAATGACCTCTATTTCATTTCTAATGGGGAGAGTTGGTCAATAGCATCTTCTGGATGGATTATTTGGATGCAAAATAAGGTTACTCAAGGCTCTTTTGACTCGTACTCTTAACCACTTAATAACCATTTAACCATTTATTTTTATTTTTAGTTTCATTCCAAATATTCATTTTTATGCCCCCTAAAGGTTCTCAAAGTGGAGTCCCCAGGGGCCCTTGTTTGGGAGGCGGGGGATTGTCCAGGGGTGCCCAGTAAAATGTGTTAATACAGCGTCGCAATCATTTTAAACACTTCAAAACTAGCAGCTAGTTTTATATAATTGTATAATTTAAACTGTGTCTGTCCCTATGTATGAGTACGGAAATAGAGTTGCGTGGCCACCAAGTGTCACTGTTGAGATTACACACACCCATATTGACCACTCCAGCACACGCATGCACACACACAGACCCATTGACCACTCCAATTATTTGCGATTATCGCAAATAATTGCAACTAAGCGATTATACAATAATTGTGACAGGCCCTATGGGTAATACATACAGTAACCAGTGGGGCATGTATTCACAACTTGCATCATTCACGACTTGCATTGTTCCTCAGTAGTTTGGCCCTCAACACACACACACACACACACACACACACACACACACACACACACACACACACAGCACCACTCAGTTCAGATTGGTGTGAATTTTTGAATATTTTTTATATATATTTTTTCTCATAAATCTTCTCTTCCCTAGCAAAAATAAAAACCTTTATATCAATTTGGGTGGTCCTTGGCATGAAAACAATGTGAGAACCACTGTCCTATGGTGTTCAAAGATTGTAAATGTAAAAAAAACAATAATTAACCCCCAACACTAGGAGGAGTGTTAAACATTGACAATAATAACTTGGTGAGACTGCAGGGTTTGGGATTGATTTGAACAATGCTTCTGTTCCACCATGCAGGGGTTCTTCAGGAGAACCATCCGTCTAAAGCTGGAGTACGATAAGTGTGAGCGACGCTGCAAGATACAGAAGAAGAACCGCAACAAGTGCCAATTCTGCCGCTTCCAGAAGTGCCTGTCTGTGGGCATGTCCCACAACGGTGAGTCGCACGCACACACACACAGGGACGGAGCTACCGGGGGGGAAGGGGTGGTGGTCTCCCCCCGGCCCAGACCTCTTGGGGCCCCGGGCTGTCAGATGATCGATGGGCGATTTTTTACACAGTCACTCACGACAGATAAAACCAGCGGGCCCCCGCGAATCCCGCATCCTCCCACAATTAACCATATACAGAGCTTATAGCTATAGCCTATAATAGCCTACACTTTAGCAAAATATCATGTCTGATGAGAATGTACTGCGCTGGACAAGCACCGTGGAGTCTGTCTCACACTCTCCAACAGACATCCTCAGCCACGCTCCCAAAGTGGCAGCACCTGTCAATCATTAGTAGGCTAATCACTCTCTGTGAGAAGTGCTTGTGTGGAGTTCCTTTTCTCCACAACAGACTTTTTCTCTTCTAAACCCCTTGTTGGGTGGAGACAGACAATACTTTGCCAGCATGTTTGCCTCCTTTTTGGGCATCCCAAGTTCTTGAAACCTTCTAACAACCAGTCTGTGGTTATGTCCTGCCTAGACTGCCAAATATGTAAAAAGATATCTGAGAATGGTATGTACTGGTACGGTATGCACTGTAGAAGTTAGTTGGTCTTTAGTGACCTTGGTCATAAAAGCTTCCTCTAGGCTGGGGTCAAAGGTGTAGGCTATCTCTAATAGAGACACTCCTCTGGACTCATCGACCACAACACCATCTGGTGTATTAGCTGTCAAAGATGTAAAAATGTCCGGGTTATCACAGAGATGAAGCACACACAGGGCTGTCATGATTATGACATTTTGAAAAATTGACGGTTGTCTCAACTGTCGTTGAACATTATGAATAAAATGTACATTTCTGTTTGGCTTTAAGGGTTTGTAAAAAGCAACGGTGCCCATCTAGGTTTTTAACCTTTTTTTGAACTGCTATTTATGACGATTATGCAAAAACTAATTGCGATTATCGTAAATAATTTCAACTAAGCGATTATACCTAGGCCCTACGGGTAATATATACAGTAACCAGTGGGGCATGTATTCACAACTTGCATCATTCACGACTTGCATTGTTCCTCAGTAGTTTGGCCCTTAACACACACACACACACACACACACACACACACACACACACACACACTACAGACTGTTACGTGCCAACACACAAACAGGCTCTTTAGCAGCAGTCTTAGGTGTTCGGTTGCAGGTTAAAACAAGTCTCCAGCTGGCAACAGGAACAAGCTATCGTTTTCCCATTTCAGAAATTTGATTCGACTGTATCCTTCCATGCTCTGAAATTGTTCATTCACACCATCAACATACCTGCCGCGGTACATAAAGCAGTGGTTCTCCAAAAATGCGGACCCCCAGAGGTCTGACAGGGTTTTAGGGGATTTAGGGGACATCATAGACCTGGCCAAGGTCTATGCCCTGCTGGTCACAATGCACTGAAATAGAATGCACTGATCACCTGTGTGTGTGTGTTTGTTTGTGCGCAGCTGTGTTCACACACAGACACGTGCACGCGTGCCTGCCTAATGTCAAGATCCAAAAGGTTAATATCATTGGAGCGTTTACTCAAAGACTGAGCATACAAATACAGACATGGCTTTTGGTCTGAATCTATGGTGGTCCAAGTCCACAGTATGTGAGCCCCGACCCATGACACATTTATGGGTCTGATGATGGGTGATGGAACCCCCATATCTTCAATGTCTGATCCAGATCCACCCCCCGACATAGTTTAGGGGATTTAGGGGACATCAAAGGAGGAAAAGTTTAACCACTTTGAACATATTGTATGGTTCGGATATTCAAAACTCACACTTACAAGTGTGAGGCGAGGGGCGCCTGGTAATGTTTGTTTAAAGTGCTCTAAAAACAAACATTAAAAGTCCATAGACTTGGCTGCTACTCTTAAAGTGCTCTAAACAAACGTAATTCCAAAAGCCAGACGTACATGGGAGGCCCTCACAAATTAGCTGATCTACAAGCTCATGTGTTGCATTGTGATGCGTTGGGGTCCCCAGCAAAATGTGTGAATGCAGCAATCATCACAATCATTTTAACAACTGCATCCATATTTATACATTGGTTATTAAAAAATGCTCACTTGCTTGTATATCTGGCGCTGCACGCCTGCAGGAGGTGTGTGTGTTTTGTTGAACCCGCTCACCCTGTTTGAACCAATAGGGAGGGAGCTTACCCTCTTTGAACCAATAGAGAGGGAGCTCACCCTGTTTGAACCAATAGAGACCAGGGAGCTCACCCTGTTTGAACCAATAGAGACCAGGGAGCTCACCCTGTTTGAACCAATAGGGAGGGAGCTCACCCTGTTTGAACCAATAGAGCGGGAGCTCACCCTGTTTGAACCAATAGAGACCAGGGAGCTCACCCTGTTTGAACCAATGGAGAGGGAGGCTCAGGGTGTTGTCGGACAGTATTCATCTGTCAGTCGTAGTACCGTACCGTACTTTAAACATGCAGTGTAGTTGTAATAAATGCATTAGGAAAGGGGAGGAGATAATGCTGAGATTGTTTAATGTAATTACTTTACCCAGTAGTAGTGCAACAATTACCTAAACAGTATTTTTAATCCAAGTAATTTTGAGTTACTAAAGTTCCAGTGAGTGTGTCTTGTATGTGGCTGAGACAGACTATTGAGCCTATATTATGAGATAACATGGCAGGGGGTGGAGTTCTGATGGGAAATCTTCTTTCGGCTAATTCCCATCAGAAACATACAGTAGCACTATAGCTTGTAGTGTAACTAGTTACTCTTGATGCCAGGTAATGTGACATTATTATTACTTAATAGTGTATTAGTGCGTAAACATTTACCAAAACATTTCTGTCCGAGGTCAGGGTGTACAATGAACCCAGGACCGGATCAATGGGCAGAGGGCAATGGCAGTCTGCTTCCTTACACAGATGGGACAATAATAGATATCTCCAGTTGCTCCTCTGAGAACCAGCACAAAAAAGTTATGCGCACCCCTTTTTAACTCATATCTTTGCTTCTGGGGGGGGGGGGGGGGTCCCTGGAACAACATATATTCAGATATAGATTACTTATCATTTTCGGGGGTCTTGACATGAAAAAGTTGTATTACCACTGCCATAGAAACATAGGGTTTTCAGAAAACTTTCATGATTTTGAAGCCACTAGCCACTGTGCTAGTTCGGGTGGATGTCATCAGTGTTTGAGAATTGGGGGACAGTGTTCCACTGCCCTCACAGTCTGGCATTGTGTCTGGCATGTTGTTTACTCCGTATCAACATACAGCATGGCATGTTGACCTCTGGCCAAGGTCTATGCCCTGCTGGTCACAATGCACTGAAATAGAATTCACTGATCACCTGTGTGTGTTTGTGTGTGTCCGCAGCTGTGTTCACACACAGACACGTGCACGCGTGCCTGCCTAATGTCAAGATCCAAAAGGTTAATATCATTGGAGCGTTTACTCAAAGACTGAGCATACAAATACAGACATGGCTTTTGGTCCGAGTCATATGGTGGTCCAAGCCCCGACCCATGACACATTTATGGGTCTGATGATGGGTGATGGCACCCCCATATCTTCAATGTCTGGATATGCTACTGTTAAACGGAAGATAGCTTCTTAGTTTGACTCATGACTATTTCTATGTGTTTGATGTATTACCTTGTGGTGTTCTTGCTTATTGTGAATTGCTTTGGATTAAGAGCATCTGCTAAATGCCTAAATTGTAAATTGATGTCTTAATTATCTCGATTTGGGAGAGTCCTAAACCTTCGATCGCCCACATTTTGAAACTCATTTTGCCCACACATGCAAAATCCATTCTAATACTTTTGGAAATATGTTATGAATTATTTAAGTTTTGTTCCAACAATAGAAATTGCCTGTGTGAGCTTGTCGATCTGCTTTAAAAAAAAAAATATATATAGATGGCTGAAACAGGGCCTGAAAATGGGTTAAAAACCAAGCTGCATAATTGCCAATGCTGAAGTGGCGTGCAGAATTATTACATAATCGTCTAATCAGATTTATTTGAGATAATCACAATTATTTAGCATAATCTTCATAATCGTTTCCATGTTGAAAAATGTTTAATATATTTGTAAAGCGTTGTAAGCTTGTAGATGTAGCTATTTTTATCAAGGTCTTTTTTATTGATTTTATATTATCTATCTATAAATGCACAAAGTCGCTGTACACGGACGGACACAGACACACGGACGGAGTGCCAAACATATACTCTCTCCCCATGCCTTCGGCCTGGTGGAGACAATAACTGGGTGGGGCGTGCATTTCCAACTTGCATCGTTCCAAGTAGGCCAGTGCCCAACGGGCACCGCTCTAGTACTTAAAACAATGCAGTGGTATACTCCAACACCTCCCCCTCCACCCCTCAAACACATCTAAATAAGACAAAAACAAATCATATGTAGATTATGTACAGTATAAATAATAGACATAGGCCTACGAAATTTCACTAGGTTACATATTCTGCAGATAATTCATTTAAGAAATAAGTATACAATTATTAAATATGTCAGTAATGTTTTGTATTTTAATTTCTTATTATGATGCCTAAAAGGCCAACACATTTTGTATTCATATATTCCCATGCATGTTCAATGCCAAAAACAATCATAATTATTTGTATGGCAATTAATCGTCGACTTAACATTTGTAATCGTGACAGCCCTAATACACTGGTCAAATATCGTCCGTAGCGATATCAGTTGGACTTTCTATCAGTTGGGCTTCCTCTTTTTTTCCCTACTCTACAATTTACAATTTAGGCATGTAGCAGACGCTCTTAAAGGGATATTCACTTTCGTCAGAATTTGAAAGTGAAATATCCCTTTAACCCATTTTGGGGCGGGAACCCCTTTTGGTGTTTTAAATCTAAATGTGTCTAAATGGGTTAATCTAGAGCGATTTACAATTGGTAAACTAAACACATGCATAGAGACATTGTAGCGCCTCAGTAATCCAGGATCATAGCCAAGAAAGAACCTAACATCAGTCTGTTTAGACTGATATGGACAAAATGTACATTGAAACTATAAAAAACTATAGTTTTTAATATCTAAATATCATGCATTCTAAATGGCATTTTAACCTTTGCACAAGACTGCATGGTCGTCGAGGCCAGGTCGAGTGCTACGGCCTAAAGCTGGGAGTCTGAAGAGGTGAGTCAGTCTGCAGTTCTAACTGCAATGAGGAGTTTGTTCCACAGTTACTCTGCTTCCTATGTGACTCCGTACCGGTCCTAATGCATAGGACAACTGCATCATGAGTGCAGGCATTCATAACCAAGTTGGAAGTTGTCATGAAAGGCAAAAGTTTCCATTTGTGTACGCTCTCAGAGTGATGGACCCCGTAAGGGTCCGTTTGGACCTCTGCTGTTCCCCGAACCGGTGCCGTAGTAGGGGGGTGTGTGCCCTGGGTTATGTTGGCTATAGAGCGCCTATACTCAGCTGTAGTATTTATGTCAATGGCACTTCGTGTTTGTGTGTGTGTGTGTGTGTGTGTTGGGTTTCATATAGGGTGGTAATGTGAGCGCGGTCGGGGAAGGACACTGGAGAGGGAACTGTTAAGTGATCCTGTGAGGTCGGGTGGGTTTCGGAGAGACCACAGGACTGAGGTTTGGCTCATAACGGAAGTTTTATAAGTCGTCGACTCGTGGCTACTATTATTGATCATCTATTGATAGCACAGCTGCTGCTGAGGATGCAGGAAGTTTGCCATTTTATGAGAAAACATCCTGTACTGTCGTTACACACTTAAGGGCCCAGTTTTTGCCCTTTTTTTTGTATTTAGAAAAACATGTTGCTTGTAGATAGGCTATTTGAACTATTTAAAAATGTTTTTCAAAATGGTAAAACCATAAATAAAAGAAAGGCAAAGAAGTTTAGGGATACGGGGTAAGGCACAGGTGAAAATCGGGCCCTTAATTCTTTCTGCGCCATCTACGATTATAATCGTACCCCCTAGGGCCTAGGCTATGGTACGGCATCAGCCATCTAATACCCCCCCCGATAATCCATTATGTGAAAGCAGTGACCATCAATTTACCTTTTAGCATTGCTCCGGTTGCTATGGAGCACCTCCGTCCCCACCAGCTATGGGATTTTTTTCCGTCCAGCTCCATTGTGCCTCCATTATAACAGGATTTTCAAAGCCCTGCATCTCTAAAGCGTCGAGCGCTGTCCATGGTGTGCCGTCGCGCATCCCGGCGATCGTAAATCATTCGTGACTTTGTCTCGCATCGCACCGGACATGTGACCATTTCTGACGAGAGCTAAGGGGTATGAGCTAATGTTACTGATCACGGTTCTCACACCAACAGCCCCCACCTCACTGATAACCCGGAAATGAAACAGAGGAGCGTAGAGTGAGAGTGGACGGATGGCACAGGTTAGGTGTGCTCATGCTACCACCTAGCGGGCATCCAAAGAATTTTAAAGTCATGTAAAAAAAAATGTAGGCGACACACATACAGGTAGCTCCGTTGTCATTATACTGCCTTAGTGGCTTTGTCATATGATTTGGGGAGTGTTTTCTCACTCAACATTTAACAAAACAACACGCAGTTTAAGTGTATATAGGGGTATCTGCACATCTACACAGTATGACTTTAAACAGTTCTGTGTGGATTAACCGGGGCTACTAATATTACACACAACAGAGATCATGTGACTGTGCTAGAATACTAGATCGTGTCCAGACATGGACTTTAAATAACGGACAGGAGGACGCGTGGAGCACGTCCAACAGCTTGCTGCAGATCACCTGTTCAGACAAGGTGAAGTGTAATGCATGCTTCAGTGATGCCATGCTGCTGTGAGCCTGTGAGGGCTGGTTCGTTACCTTATCCTACCCCTATACTGTAGTTGTTGCTTGTCCTCGCCTGGTCTGTGTGCCCTGAGTTTCCCTGAGCAAGGCACTTAACCCCTGCCTCCCCACACACACACACACACACACACACACACACACTTTATGTGTAAGTGGCAAATAATATGAGCGTCAAAGTGAGTTGAAAAGAAGGTTTAACGTCATAATTTAATGCAATCAGATAGGACTTTTCTGTTTGTATGTATGGGCTGTTTTTTTGCCACTGTATTTTTTTGCCATGTTTACTCCGTATCAACATACAGCATGGCATGTTGACCTCTGGCCAAGGTCTATGCCCTGCTGGTCACAATGCACTGAAATAGAATGCACTGATCACCTGTGTGTGTGTTTGTTTGTGCGCGACACGTGCACGCGTGCCTGCCTAATGTCAAGATCCAAAAGGTTAATATCATTGGAGCGTTTACTCAAAGACTGAGCATACAAATACAGACATGGCTTTTGGTCTGAATCTATGGTGGTCCAAGTCCACAGTATGTGAGCCCCGACCCATGACACATTTATGGGTCTGATGATGGGTGATGGAACCCCCATATCTTCAATGTCTGATCCAGATCCACCCCCCGACATAGTTTCAATGTATGGATATGCTACTGTTAAACGGAAGATAAATAATATGAGCGTCAAAGTGAGTTGAAAAGAAGGTTTAACGTCATAATTTAATGCAATCAGATAGGACTTTTCTGTTCGTATGTATGGGCTTTTTTTTGCCACTCAGTAGGCAGTCCCGCGTAACTTCCAGGTATGTTGATGATATCACACACATCTATTGTTGCTTCCCAACAATCCTGGGGTTGAGGACTTCTTCCACACTGGAAATGACAGAACATAATAGCCTGCCCACCTCCATTTGCATCCTCCCTCCTCACCTAGGCTCTCTCTCTCTCTCTCTCTCTCTCTCTCTCGCCCCCAGTGAGGTCGAAGTTGCATCCCTTCCCCCTGGGACTTAAAGTGTGTTTACTGTTTAGCTCCACTCAGTGTATCTCCTCTCCATTTCTTTTGGCTCCTGGCCAGCGCTCCAGTGTGCACTTCTTACCTGCTTTACAAACTGCTCATCCACTTAGTGAGGATCTAATGAGGTGTGTGTGTGTGTGTGTGTGTGTGTGTGTGTGTGTGTGTGTGTGTGTGTGTGTGTGTGTGTGTGTGTGTGTGTGTGTGTGTGTGTGTGTGTGTGTGTGTGTGTGTGTGTGTGTGTGTGTGTGTGTGTGTGTGTGTGTGTGTGTGTGTGTGTGTGTGTGTGTGTGTGTGTGTGTGTGTGTGTGTGTGTGTGTGTGTGTGTGTGTGTGTGTGTGTGTGTGTGTGTGTGTGTGTGTGTGTGTGTGTGTGTGTGTGTGTGGCAAAGCATTCAGATGTAATCTAATTAGTCTCTCCGGATCAGACCGTCTTTAAGTGTTGTCGTAGAACAAAAACAACACTGTAGTACCACTATGCACACACACAGTGCACTCCATCACAGCTGACTGTCTGCTGGGAGGTTGTCTAGTGATGCGTCTGTTCATTGTGTCCTAATGCTTAATAAAGATCTGATGGTGTTTAAACAGAGACAGACAGACGTGATGATTCACATGCACATTGTGCCAACCTGTCAACGGGCTGGTTGTGGGAGCCCCTGATCTCTCTCACTGTGAGGTGACGTTGTGGGGGTGCTCTTCTCTCTCCACAGCCATCCGCTTCGGCCGGATGCCCCAGTCGGAGAAGCTGAAGCTGAAGGCGGAGATGGTGACGGGGGACCGGGACGTGGAAGACCCCCAGGTGGCCGACCAGAAGACCCTGGCCCGGCAGATCTACGAGGCCTACCTCAAGAACTTCAACATGAACAAAGCCAAGGCCAGGACCATCCTCACTGGCAAGACCAGCACACCTGTAGGTCAACCTAACAAATGTACTGCTTCTGACGTAACGTTCCGTCTGATGAGCTTTATCATTGATATCAAACCGGATCGCTGTTGCCGTAGCATATATAGGGCCCTGGGGGATCCCGGTATATCTAATAATACATAGAATTTATATAACGCTTTTCTAGGTCCTCGTAGTCTCTTTACAAAACGGTACATAAAACTACCGGTAACTACCCCAGGTTCGTTTCCATCCATGGCCGCGGGAAGATGTTAACAGTAGGAGGTGCTGAACGTTTAGTAGGGGGTGCGCACGTTAGCGGGTGCCGCAAAATGCTCGTGCACGCACCTCGTGCACACACATTTTCATGCGGAAAAGTGGCTTTTACTTTCCCTCTCCACATGCATGAGCAAACTGACACAGTTAAGGTGCCGATACTGTGATACAGCACATTTATTAGGCCTAGTAACAGATTAAAAACATTATAATTTTCCCCTTCCTGTGCCTGGGCGGAGGGGGTGCTCCAGCACCCCTACTTCCCTCAGCCATGTTTCCATCTTAGGGTCCAAGTGGTTATTAACAGTCATTTGTCAATGTGTCAATCTGTCACGGTTCAGTAGTTTACATCCCCAGTATCCCCAGTAGTCCAATGTGTGCAGGAGTCGATAATCCCACTGAACCGGACAAAACGGAACATTACAAGGGTCAGACGCACAGGGGACCGTCCAAGTGACCGTGTGGTATGAGTCAGCTGTGTCTGTACCGTTCGTAATGTGCCACTTGTGGATTGCTAATGTTCAAATGTTCTTGCCTTTAGAACAATTTCTTAACGGGGAAGATTAGAGGCTTTGCACGCAACGCTAAAGTTTATCACCTCCCATTGGGCCCTTTTTTTTTGTCTCATCATAGTTTTTTTGTTGTTGTTGTATATCTATCTTGAGTGTGCCGAAACGAATAAACCCAAATTTGTCCTCATGTCTCAATATGAGCTGGCAGCTAATGTATTAACAGAGTGCGGAGCGGCCAAACCGATGACAGAAATATACTTGCTCAATATCAGTGGCAAAAGCCAGCCAGCCTGTACGCTGGACAAGGAATCATCTGTTTCTGTTGAAATGATATAAAGAGCCACTGTGTTGAGCTCACCACTCCTCCCTTCCTCCCATCCATCCCTCCATCTCTGTCCAGCCCTCCCTCCAGTGAAGAAGTACTTTTAAGTAAAAGTATCAATACCACAATGCCAACTCTGTTACAAGTAACAGTCCTGCGTTCAAAACTTACTTGACTAAAATCATTTTCACCAAAGATCTACAAGCTCACAACAACATGCCGTTATGCTTGTAGATCTGCTTTATTTTATGTATTTATTTATTTTTAATAGCCGAGGTGTTAAATAGGGCATAATCGCTTTGTTATGTTTTGCAATCATGTATGTATGTTTGGCAAAGTAAAAATAGAAAGGGGAAAAAAAGTAGCTTGTAACTTAAGTTTTCAAATAATCATAGTGAAGTAGTAATATTTTCCTCTGAGATGTAGTGGTGTAGAAGTATAAAGTATTGAAAGAAATTAAGAAATGATACCTACAGTAAGTACAGTACTTGAGTAAATGTAGTGTACTTAGTTAGTTTCCACTGGCTCCCTCCTCTCCGTGAAGTGTTTCCAGCTCCATCTCTGGTGTGTGGCTGAACACATTCCCTCCTGGGTGGCATCGGGGTGCACAGCCCAGAGTTCTGCTCCGTTCAGAAAGGGAAGGTCAGCTGAAGTACACCACCCACGTTCAAAACTAGACCCATGACACATTCTGGTCCTATATACAGTCTCAAATATGGGTCAAAACGCACAGTAGGTAATTGGTGGTCTTAGTAGTGATTCCCAAACCCTTTAGCCTGTGACACCAAAGAGAAATTCCCCAAACTAGTGAAAATATCAGATCAGACTAATGAAAATAGCAGATCTACAAGCGTCATTTTTGCGCCACATTATGTGCTTGTAGATCGGCTAATTTCACTCCTCCTTAAACATTTGTTTTGATTTATGGAATTTCTTCGATTTTTTTCCCCCTTGATTTCTTCATGAAATTACTGAACAAATCATTGACTTTGTTCTTAATTCATGAATTCATGTTTGAGAATGGGTTTTTTAAAACGCTTTGGAGTAATGATTTAAAAACGAAATGTAGGAAAACCAAAAAACAAGGGACTCATAAAATGTGTGTCCAGTGTTTGGGAACCAGTTGTCTATAGTATAGAACCAGCCCAGTGACCTTGTGATTACAGTGTCTGCCCTGAGACTTGCCGTGGGTTGGATTCCCCGGCCGGATCATACCAGATCATACCAGACTATACAGTGCCTCCCTGCTTTGCACTCTGCATCAAGGGCTGGATCGGGCATTGTACCTGCGACATACTAGTACTTGTACGTCAAGCTGCCTCACGCTACAGAAACAGGAACTCTGTTTTAAAGTGCTCTAACCCAATTAGGCCTGACGTCAAAATAAATAAAAAGTCTTCTGAAAGAATATATATTCAAAGATTTGTGCCACATTTTCACAATTAAAAAAAATAGCACACCTACAAGCTCGTAGCGCGCCGCTATGAGCTTGTAGATCTGCTATTTTTCAATAGCTAAATAATGCTTAGTTAAAACACAAACGGGTTCCCGTCCAGAATGGGCTAAACAAAGTCCATAGACTTTGCATAATTTCTGAAAGCCAGACATTGGAGGGGGATTGCGCCCCTCAAAAGACAACAGGAATAAAGAGACTAAAGACTAAATATCACAGGTATCTTATTACATCATCATCCAAACGACGAAACCACCTAATCTCAGCATGACATCAAGTGTCAATTCATCATGTTTAGGCCTTCGGGGGCCAATGTTTGTAGTGTGAATATCCAGAAGGCTTTCATTCTCTTTGATAAACGTATCACCGTATTATCACCACCTCTAGGTGGCATCTGGATTTGCTCTTGAGTCTATACCATGAAATCTGAAAGACGGTTTAACATGTTGTGTTTCACATCATTAAAACTACAGTAACAGCAACGGGATAGTCCCGGACAGTCTTGCACAATATTAAGCTTCAGCTGCTCACTGATGCGATGTTTTACCAACATACGCTACGCCACAGGGGCTATGTATCATGTAGATCACAATGAGGGTGTTGCTCGTAGTAAAACTTAAAAATGGCTAAATCATTAATTCAGCTTTTGTATATGTACATTAACTAGAAACTAATGTGAATTAAAGAGACAAAAGTACAATCCGGTATTTGATTGAACATTGTATTAACAGATTGCAGTTACAGTCTAAGGAAGGTACAGGTCAATACAAAAACTGCTAAGAGTATCAAAACATGGAAATACTCAAGTGAAGTAAATATAATGTTACACTACTTGACTTTAATGTATTTGTTACGTTCCACCCCTGTCGAAAAAAGACAGCAGAGTATGTAAGAGTGTGTGATCCTCCTGCACATTAAATGTAGGATTACATTCCGTCCTTATGATCAACTCTGGGCTTTTGTTTCTTTGGCTGTAGCTGTAAGTTATTAAGCACTGTCCACCGCCCACCCTGCTCAAGACAACAGTCTTACTGTTCACTCTCTGTGTGTCTGTGACCTCTATGTCTATCTCTACCATGTGCTGTCAGTGACTTGATGTCTTTCTATACCATGTGCTGTCAATCAGTGTCAGAAGAATGCTGACGTGTGCCAATACAGGCATTCTCAACTATTGTATTGTGTGTCGTGTGTACCAGAAATAGCACATCTGTAAGCTCGAAATGCGGTGCAAATCGACGTGTTTTGACCTCTGTGTTTCCAGCCTGTCGACCTGCTATTTTTTATTTATTTTTAATCCTTAAAAGTGTGTGTTATGAATAAGATTTATTTATGCGAGAAAATGACAAAAGCACTTGCTGAGAAAGCGAACAACAATCCAATCAGAACTACTTAAGCATACCTATTCTGGGGCATGTCATTGAGCAACAACAAAAACAGACACAAGTTCCATCTGCAAATAGATTTGGTGTAGAGGGGAGAAAAAAGGGTTTGTGCTGAGGAAGACCCATCGGGTCGAAACGGGTCACGTTGCTTTTCTGGGTGAGGCAAATGCAATCAATGAAAGGCCATTTATGGAGTGCTGGCTGTTTTCCCCCCGTTTTCAAAAAAGGTGGGGTCCAAATACAGACCCCTGGGGGACCCCAGCCAGAATGCTCCCACATACGTAACGTAGTCTTCACTGCTGTGGGAACGATCCCAGATGAAACCCTCTATAGCTCCGTGTTGACTCACAGGCCAAACATGGCCTATCCCAGGCTTACTTTTATAGCAGGCTTTCTAACATAATAGTCTTTAATTGAGAGTTTAGTTTCTATATATATATTGAGAGGTTTACAGAGGTTTAACTATCATTTGGAACATATTTTCAAGTGGACTCATCTTCTTTTTTGTGTCTTGTGTTGGGTAGGAATGTTTTGAAGTTGGCTGTCATTCTAGTAAGCCCCCACTTAGCTCCTGAAGTGGAAAACTATGCCCCATAAATCTCTCTTTGACACTTGCTGCTAGCTCCTTTGCTAACTTATAAAAATACCGTCATAGTTGGCGTCCATGTAGAATCTTAAGTGTTTTCATACACAACATATTTTCTGTGTAGTATACAGTATGCCACTGAATACAGATACTGTACGAATAAATAAGCCCAGTTTGTTTTGCCTTTATTTTAACATCAGCTAATCTTTTAACACATTGGCCAATATTTTATAATGCATAGTCATTCAGTTTTTCAATTACAATTTCACTTTTTATTTGTATTTATTTAATTTTTGGGGTGAAGTATTCCTTTAAAATGTGAGCTTAACACAGAGCAAGATTATTCCATATTTAAATCGGTGCACAAATATTTGTAGACTTTTTTTTCCTTTCACTTAGGTTTCCTCAAAGCAATGGTTCAGGGGACCCCCAGGCTGTTTCAAGTGGTCTTCAGCTAAATTGATACAGTAGTTAGGAACCAAACTCTTAACAGTTAAATAAACAGAGAATTTTACTCACTGTTTGAGAAGCAGTGTCTTAACCCATCTGTGTCACCTTTAGCCTTTTAGCACTTTAACCATTACTTAAGTTTAAACTTTAGCTGTTAAAAAATAGCAGATATACAAGCTCATAGCGTGGCACCAAGTACCGCGCTTTAAGCTTGTAGGTCCCTGAAACAACTTATTTTCAGATGGGGGGGGGGGGGGGGGGGGGTTCGGTCGGTGGCCAATTATTACATATAAGTTTTGGGGTCCTTGACATGAAATAGTTTGAGAACCACTGACATAGAAACAGGTTTTTCAGAAAACTCAGGATTTAGAAGACATCTCAATGGGTTAAAGCATACTATCTCCTTCTCCTCCAGCCTTTTGTCATCCATGACATGGAGACCCTCCAGCTGGCAGAGCAGACCCTGGTGCTCAAGATGGTGGGCAGCGCGGGGGTCCTGAAGGACCGTGAGGCCGAGGTCCGGATCTTCCACTGCTGCCAGTGTACCTCGGTGGAGACGGTCACCGAGCTCACCGAGTTTGCCAAGTCCGTCCCGGGCTTCTCTGGTCTGGACCTCAACGACCAGGTAGGCTTCCATATAGCGTTTGTTCGGTTTTGTATGTCAAAAGAATAATTCCACCGGCCGTTGTCAGCCCAAATATTGCAGATATTTGGCAGTATATTCATGAAGCTTCCCCCATGGCCGCATGTTGTCATTGTTCACATCTGTTCCTCCGGGGGAATCGATAAGAACCGGCATCAATGATCAGAATCGGAATCGCTAAAATCCTAAACGATAACCCCTCCCTCCCTCCCCAAGGTCACGCTGCTGAAGTATGGCGTGTACGAGGCTCTGTTCGCCATGCTGGCGTCCTGCATGAACAAGGACGGCCTGCTGGTGGCGTACGGCTCCGGCTTCATCACCCGCGAGTTTCTGAAGAGCCTTCGGCGGCCCTTCAGCGACATGATGGAGCCCAAGTTCCAGTTCGCCATGAGGTTCAACTCCCTGGAGCTGGACGACAGCGACCTGGCTTTGTTTGTGGCAGCCATCATCTGCTGTGGAGGTACAGTATACAGGATGAGTGTAGGAGATGTGGAGAAGGGTTTGTTCTGGAGGTATTGGTGTGTGCAGTAGTGGAAGAAATACTCAGATTATAGGGGAAAGCAACAATATCACAGTGTAGGGGCACCGGCGGCCTACGGCAGAAAAGCCCCCGTAAAAAAGACAGACGAGGCATGAGTTATGCCTGTTCAAAGTGCCTGTTATCGCTGCCTGCAGCTATATTCTTTGTACACATTTTCATGTACAAACCAATCTTCAACTGGGATTTCAGATGAGCATGAGGAGACGCATACTGTACTGTATGTGCATCGAAGTTGTATTGCTGACGGTCAAATGGTTCATGAGCTATGCCTGTTCAAAGTTTGCATTTTCAATTGTGTGCCATAGAGCTACGCAGTCCCGCCCCCTTTCATGACGATGCCATGCCCAGGAAAAAGACCTTTTAAGCGTCGTACAAAGCCAACTCTTGTCGGCTATTTTAGAAATGTCTGTGGGGAAAATGCATTGGGAATTATTTCCTGGGCCTGGTGTTGTCTTCCAGCACCTCTGCTGGAACATTCCATCATCGAAGTTCCTGTTTACACTGCGCATGTGCAAACCTCCTGCAGGAGACCGTGCCACGCCCCTGTGCATGTTCCTTCTTTATTGTTCCTAGTGGGCAACCAAGGACTATTACATGAGGACAGGAAGCGAAGACTAAGGACTCAATGTTGCTCCCTGGAAGGAAAGAAACATGTGCAATTGAGACCAAGGAAGCTGAAGTGTTGGCTGCATTTAGCCCATTGCGCATGTTTCTTTCCTTCCAGGGAACAACATGTAGTCCACCGTACGGTCTTCGCTTCCTAACCTTATTTAATTAACCTTGTGGGCAACCAGGAAGTGCAGCCCCTCCCCCCCACCACACTGTCTTCACTGTAGGCAGCGGAGGACCCGTGGCAGAGTTGTTTTGCTCCGCGCGATGTAAGAACGGGGAATAATAACCGGATAACACCGAATTTTGAAAAAGGAAAAGACAAGAATATAGTTGCAAGCAGCGATAACAGGCACTTTGAACTGGCATATCTCATGTGTCGTCTTTCTCTCTGTCTGTAAGTATGTTTGGGGTACGCAGGGGTTAAAGCCTTAATTATAAGGTTGCAAGTGAGAACAAAAGTAAATTACAAGAGAACCCATTGGTTTTGCAACTAAAATTGGATACAATGATAGGTGGGCAGTGGGCACTATAGTGTAGGACATCTGGGCACTTCGGCTATTTTATGTTAAAAAAATAAAATATTTGAAAATGAATGTGCATGGTAGATCATTACATTCATTAGCCTCTATCTGTTCTAAGCACTGTGTGATAAGATAAGCTGACCATAAATACAACAACCATTGTATGGTTTATCACTGACTTTCCTGAAAGTTCTATATTATAACATCAGTATTCAGTAGTTGTTGAGCAGGAGAATGGAGAGGCTGGCAGACGGTAACGTTACCACTTTTCAAGTAAAGATATTTCTGGAATTCTGGGTGCAGAAAATGGTGTGCAGACTTCTTTTATTCTTGAACTATATGACTGTTTTTGATCCGGCACCCAGCCTATTAGGTTTCTGATGTGCGTGTCTTTTTGGCTGTTTTTCAGCCTCTTGTTCCACTGTCTCACATCAGTCTATTGTTCTCTCCTACAGACCGTCCAGGGCTGGTCAATGTGTCTCACATCAGTCTATTGTTCTCTTCTACAGACCGTCCAGGGCTGGTCAATGTGTCTCACATCAGTCTATTGTTCTCTTCTACAGACCGTCCAGGGCTGGTCAATGTGTCTCACATCAGTCTATTGTTCTCTTCTACAGACCGTCCAGGGCTGGTCAATGTGTCTCACATCAGTCTATTGTTCTCTTCTACAGACCGTCCAGGGCTGGTCAATGTGTCTCACATCAGTCTATTGTTCTCTTCTACAGACCGTCCAGGGCTGGTCAATGTGTCTCACATCAGTCTATTGTTCTCTTCTACAGACCGTCCAGGGCTGGTCAATGTGTCTCACATCAGTCTATTGTTCTCTCCTACAGACCGTCCAGGGCTGGTCAATGTGTCTCACATCAGTCTATTCTCTTCTACAGACCGTCCAGGGCTGGTCAATGTGTCTCACATCAGTCTATTGTTCTCTCCTACAGACCGTCCAGGGCTGGTCAATGTGTCTCACATCAGTCTATTGTTCTCTTCTACAGACCGTCCAGGGCTGGTCAATGTGTCTCACATCAGTCTATTGTTCTCTCCTACAGACCGTCCAGGGCTGGTCAATGTGTCTCACATCAGTCTATTCTCTCCTACAGACCGTTCAGGGCTGGTCAATGTGTCTCACATCAGTCTATTGTTCTCTCCTACAGACCGTCCAGGGCTGGTCAATGTGTCTCACATCAGTCTATTGTTCTCTCCTACAGACCGTCCAGGGCTGGTCAATGTGTCTCACATCGAGGTCATGCAGGAGAACATCGTGCAGGTGCTGCGGCTCCACCTACTGGCCAACCACCCGGACGACGCCTTCCTCTTCCCCAAGCTGCTGCAGAAGCTGGCCGACCTGCGGCAGCTGGTCACCGAGCACGCTCAGCTGGTGCAGGAGATCAAGAAGACGGAGGACACCTCGCTGCACCCCCTCCTGCAGGAGATTTACAGAGACATGTACTGAAGAGGAGACCCCTTGTCCTTTTAGCCAAATCCTGCAATGGGTTCTAATGGTCAAAAAGTAGCATGTAGCAAGTCATGCCTCGCCATAAGTAACATGGTTAGTCATTACGTTTTACATATCGTTGTTGAAAGGCATAGATGGCTTCCAGTGACGATATATTGCATATTGTTGCTGAACTTGCTGTCAGGTAGCAACCTCCATATTCAAACTTTTTGTGTGTGTTTTTTTTTTGTAAATTAATGTCCTACTTGATCATACTACAGTGTCACACAACAGCATCAAATAGTATCTACAAGCTCAAAACAATCTGCTACTACTTGAATTTGAAAAGTAACAGCTTTAGTCGTATAGAGTTTTCCACCAGACAGAGACGATATTCAATCAATGTTAAATCCAAAAATGACGACAACTCAAGTTTACTCGACATGTAATCGCGAGGTTGTATTCTTGTTTAATTGTTGTATTTAATTATTTTATATAAAAAATAAATTTTACATTGTTTGAATACCCTCTTATAATGAATGACAAATTAAAACATTTTGCGAACAATGTTACTTATGGGCAGACCTTTTGACCATTAGTAGCCACGTGTACTTGTGCTAAGGAGATGGTGTGGACTGAGGAGGAGAGAGGAGGTGCAAGAAGGAGAGGCGTTGAGAGAACTTGCCTCAAAACAAAAACAAAACAACCTTTTCGGCAGGGAATCGTCGGGGACGGATGAAGAGTCCTCCGTAAAGCTAGGGTCGAACCACTTCAGTGGGAAAGAGTTTTGCTTTGATTTGTGGTCGGAAGAACGAGAGCTCTTTTTATATCCATCCATCCACCATCGAGAGGAGAGGGGGGATTGTTCTCTTGACACAATGATGCCTGATTTATGCTTGGATGAGCGTCACTTCGTGCGCCGCTGCTTGTACTACGTTGGCTATTTTTGGTGCACCTTCACCGGCACGCAACTACGTTTGAACTAGGCTAAATCTCCACTCCATCACATGGACCTACACACAGCAGGACAAGTCATTTTCGCAAAGAGGTTGATGTACAGATGATCAAGACAGCCTCTGGTCATGCACAAGGATCAAATAACTGAAACGCTAATCCGAATCCTTCCTAGCCTCCTTGTTCATTGTACCTACGCTACATTGATTGCCCTTACCTTTATATCCAATGCCCTAAAATGAGGAAACAAACGAGACTTAAACCCGAGTCGCCACTCACTCCAGCAAAGCAGTATGTTTGAAGCTATAACTTTTTTGTACCGAACTCGAGGGGGTGAGGAGGAGAGCAAAGAGCCATAATAATAATATGTACCTACGTACGTTTGCAGTTAACGACGACACCCATCACCCAAGTGACTTTCAGTGCCGGCGACAGATTTCAGAAAGCAGTTGATGCTTGTTTCAGAGCAAGGCAGCTTGTTCCCCTCCTTGGCTGTGTTCTCTCAATGATGCTGTCACCCATTCCCAGCTCATCTTTTGTCCCACACGAGTGGGGTGATGATGGTGAACTGTTTTTGTTTTGTGTTATTATTTTTTTTTAATTACTATTCACTAGTCCACCACCAACACCAGTTCTCACTTTTCTACACGTAGGTTTTCACCAGGCTTTTGAAACTTAATGAGTTGTGATTTTTTTTATTTTCTTATAGGTATATTGAAGCCATAACCTACAGTTTAGTATGTGTGGGTGTTGAAGTATTGTAATAACATTACCGTTGTCTCATATTACAAAACCCAGCCAAACTTGAAACAGGGAGTCCCTAGCATACAGTATGTTATCTTCATTGATGATCGCAATAATATCCCACACACTATAGCAAAGCTGCAAAAAAAAGAAAAATGTTTTCTATGAGATTTGATGTCATTCAAGACTCGGAACCACCGTGGGCAGAGATTCACTGTGTAACTGAATGCACAACAATGCAAAATACTGAAGCACAAGAGTGCTTATGAGATAATATGAGACTATATTTTATACTGGACATCCGTTTAAAAAAAAATGCCTTTTTTATTCAGAAAACACATACAATATAACACATCATGGCACAAAACGTGTGTGTGGCACTCCATCCTCCTGTTGTGTGTTCTGGCATTCAAAGGGCTAAGCATCAAACTAAACATTGCGCTACAATCTTAGTACAGTACAGACAGTGTGGCCCCTATTCCTCAAAGTGACATATCTATTATAATATGTTCTGTCTGTCCTTTCTATCTATCTACCTGTTTATATAGAGTCAATGCAGTTAAACTCCCACTGTCTGCCTCTCATTATCATACTCACTCTGCCTGCCACAGTGCCTTCATGGGCTATCCTTGGTTTCAGTTTAACCACTTAACCCCTACTACTGCTAGTAAGAGTCCCCCAGGGGTCTATGCAAGGCTTTTATCCGTTTTACACTTTAAAATATCTTCGCAGAAAATAGCCCAACTGCAAGCTCAACAATGTGAGCTTATATAGATTGGCTACTTTCACCTGGTGTCCGCCCCGTGAATAATGAACAGGTTTCATTGTGCTTACGAGTACATTATAGTTCTGATGTTTCGGCGGTATTCTCTGCACAACCTTTTTAATAGAAGACGGGGAAACGACAAAACGATCGCGGTTACTGTTTTCAGACACACATTTGTTTTTCCATCACCTTTCACTTGGAGAAGTTTGTACATCTTTCCCTAAAAATGGCTTGTTGGGTGTGGTGGAACAGTTCCTTGTTGAACCGGGGACCTCTGACCCCTAATGGCACGTACCCTAGTGCTCCGTTCAGAATAGGGAGCTACAGTACGTGTGACTGGTGCATCCCATCCACTGAACCCCACATGGACCACTTTAATGGGAGATTTTCAAGCAACGTAAAAGCCTCATCTACAATCTCACAACGCGTCGTGGATGCCATGGCTTGTGAACTTATAGATCGGTTGTTTGTCGCTGTGTGATTCCATTGTATGACGAAGCATAAATTAGGTATAACGGGGAAGGACATATTGCATGTTATTTCCTTGTGTCTGGAGGGGTCGGGTTGGGCCAGAGCAGTATTGAGAGACGGGGTTACGACACACTCTAGTACAGTGGTTCTCAAACTTTATAATTTCAAAGGACCCTCAACTCTGAGAGTGTACAAATGTACAGTTTTCAGCCATGTACAGACCTGTAAGGGTCCATTTGGAACCCCCTGCTCTACTAGACACTAGACTTCTGTGGTAAATGAATAATACTCATATTCACTAGTAATTTATTTCCAAAAACATTGCACAAGAAACATGTGAAAGTCACATTTGCCACGTGGAAACCAATTGTTCCAAACACTACTGTGTGTGTGTGTGTGTGTGTGTATATACAGTAATTCCAAACATTGAATCCTCCTAATGGCTGTTGGTGACTCATAAACCAGCGTGGCCGCATGAATGGCGGCCAGATCAAAGAGTGTGTGTGGGGTAGTTCTCTCTTTCAGCAGTTACTCAAGCAGTTACTCAACCTGTGAAGAAAATCCACAGTTACTCAACCTGTGAAGAAAATCCACTTTAAGGCCATAGCTGTGTCAAGCCATTGTCAAAACCATTCACCCTCCAAGTGAAAAGTCTAGTTATGAAGACAAATTGGTTAACCACTTAAACCCTATTATGGGTGACCGGAGTCCCTCACAGGGTCTATACTAGTGTCTTATCTGTTTTCTATCCTTGTGGGAAAAGCTTTTGCTGAAAATGGCCGATCGACAATGCAATGCTATTTTCGGTGAAGGCTCTCCCCACAATACGGATGCTAGGGTTTAAGAGGTTATAACTCGCTTTTTTTCCCACTGTACTGTACGCTATTTCTGATCATAAATGTACATAAAAGCCCTCTTACAGGGGGATATAATTAAATGTGCATGTCTGATATTGTAGCTAACTAATATATTATGTGAATCTATGAGGGAATGCTTTATATAATTTTTTTTACTTATCTTACCAAAATCTCTAATTTCATGAATTAATAACAATTTGGTGGAGTGTAATATAGGACCTAGCTTCTGTATAAACGGATGTACATAGATTGTTGTACCGAACTGAATCATATTGACTGCTCGCCCCCCTATACTACGTTTAACCCTGGCGTATACAAGGTACTAACGCTGATCAATATTTTGTATTTGTTTTGTTCGGTAAATAATGTCTCAAAAGGTTTGCAATTGTACAGTAAATTTAACGGTAATGTATGTTTTGTTTGTTTTGCTCAAGCACGGCAAAATTGTTCTAATTTCCTTGGATGATATTTTTATACTAAAGAAGCTAAAAAAAAAAGTATATTATTTAGTGTTAGTTGTGATCATGGTTTATTTGGAAATAACACAGTTGAAAGAGTGCAATGTAAATAGACTCGTGGGTGAATATGGTAACTATGGTGATCTAAATATATATACGAGTGTCCGCAGAACTAAAATCCTATCGGGGACATTCCTTTTGTTAATTCCCTACTTGAGAGAGAGAGAGATAGAAATGATCTTGTTGGCCACGTGATGTATTGAATACAATGAGGTTCAATGGTACTTTATAACATGCGTGGGCCGTACAGTAAATCTCTGTTGAACTGTAAATGAATACATATGTTAGGCCGGGCTCAGCAGAGATGGCACACAATACTACAGTACATCTGTAGTTGATGGGGAAACTTGATTTACTTTTCAGTATTGTGAAATCTATTATAAAAGGACACTAGCCTAAAATGCCATTTTAGTTTTTTCTTCAGATGAAGAATCCTATTGTTTGGCCCCACTGCAGCAGCAGCAGAGCACAGATTCACTTCTCTCATATACACTGCATGTGGTCTCAGGAGGTTTAAAATGAGGGGTACGCTCATTTTAAACCCACAATTTCACCGCCATCACAAATGGTCCACACAGTTGCCTGTTCATGTTGTAAACAAGCCAAGCTGTTGGTCTGTTGGTATCCGCTGTGAAGCTATCTATCATGTTTTGTTTTATAAAAGCAAAATAGAGAAACCCGATGCACTCGTGACTTGTCGTAAAAATCATCATCTGACTGATCTATCACGATCTATCACGCCAAGTAAGATGCAGTAAACTAAGATGCAGTATGTCAATGTCATTTTATACAACCCATCAGCAATCTTTTTATTATTATTTTTTTTGTCAGTTCATTTGACTCCACTCGCTGCTATAAATCATAAAAACCCACCAAACTCTTATCATGCCATGAGTGGATTATTACTGACTGTGTTTTTATAGTTCTACAGAATGTTGAACCTTGAGCTGTAGCGTACAGATGTCATCCTTTACCTGTAGTGTACATATTTCATCCTTTACCTGTAGTGTACAGATTTTATTTTCAACACAACTCCTTTTTCATTCAACAAAATTCCTGGGATTTAGGGTTCCCAGGTGTACTTGGGGAATATCCGCAAAACAATCTGTGCCTTAGCATGCAGTGTTGCCAACTCTCCAGTAACGGAAGTAGCTAGTGGCTCCTCGAAAAGTCGCCAAAAGTCGCCAGGGGTGGGATATGCGCGCGCGTAGCGCGCGCCGCCCCTAGCGACTTTTTTGCGTCCCTAGCGACTTTTAGGCGCCCCTTAGTGCACTTAGTTTGTATCATCTCTTCATTTGATAACACATCGTTTAAACTCATTGTAATATTAAAAAAAAACATACCTCAATTTAACTAATGTTTAGAACGCTATTTTGTTCCGATCCATACAGGAATTAGAAGGTTAATACTTTATGCATCCGAGTGTGTATTTTATTTTTTACTAGCAGACTAAACTGAGCTGCCAGCGCTTCCTCCTTTCTTGCTCTGTCGAGCTCGAGGGGCGCGTTCGGAAATACCGCACCGGAGCGCACTCGCCTAGGCAGAGCAAGAAAGGAGGAAGCACTGGTAGACAGTCTGTGCAGTGTGCACATAACCGAGCCGAGGAAGCCACTGAGCCTGCTGTGACCTGTGAGCCAGACCAGACGCGCCGACCACTTTTAGTTTTGCCAATTTCGCGGATTTGAGGCTGAGAAAAAAAAAAAAAAGATTTTATCTCTGGCGCATATCTGGCGCCTGTCAACACGATTTGTCCCCAATTCACCAGGGGAAAAAAGCTAGATTTCTCGCCAGAAGCTTTTCACTAATTCAGTCGCTAGGGGGGTCTGGAAAGAAGCTAAATATGACGACAAATCCGCTAAGTTGGCAACACTGTTAGCATGTGCCTGTCATAAAACACTTTGAAATACAGAAAGGTCTCTCTCTCTCTCTCTCTCTCTCTCTCTCTCTCTCTCTCTCTCTCTCTCTATCCCACATACATGCACGCACACATACAGAATTGTACATATATTTGGTGTAATCAGCACTAATGCTGGAGACATGCACTACATTGACAGGGCCATGCAAATGGGATGTGATGTCATGACGGATTTAGGGACGTTTTGCTTTTTGGCCTACAGTGGTTCTAAAATGTTTTAATTTCAAGGACCCTCAGAGAAAAATATAACGCACGTATGCCGTTATTTGGTGCTGAGCCAAACTGTAAAAACAGAAATTGTAGAACAAAGCGGGGGCTCACAAGTTCACAACTCACTTGAATGTTCCAAAAATATGTATTGGAGTCAAAACAGCAGTTATATGACGAAGTATATTAATTTAAAGATCTCAGTGTACAAATGTTCCACTTTGTACAGTACACTCGCAGGGTTACAAATCTGTTGGGTTCCTATTTTGAACCCCTCAAGGAACCCTGAGGGTCCTAAGTTGGACCTCACTACCACTGCTAGTAAATGCCTGATTCTTCTTGGATGCATGCCAGTGTCATGAACCGTGTTGGGAGCTTGTAGATCTATTTAAGTAAGCCAGAACACTCATGGAAAGGATTGCGGGCAAACTTACCGTCCGTACCGCACAGTCAATGACGCCAGAACAAAGCTTAAAAGAACGACAGAACACAGGACAATAAAAACAAAACAACAAAATGACTGAAACAAATGAGCCAAATCCCAGAGAAGTCAAAAGTCGGCTTACTTTAGGAATGTCTCCTTTGTGTGTGTGGGTGTGTGTGTGTGTGTGTGTGTGTGTGTGTGTGTGGGTGCGTGCGTGCATGTGTTGAACTGGCAAGGGACTTTTTAACATATCAGGGAATCCTCTAGTCTTCCTTAGTTGAAACTAGCTCAGGACATATAGCGAGGTAGACAACTCTTTCTGACGTGTTTAGTTTTTAGTTTTTTTTGTCTTCTCTCAAGAGTTTTTAGTGTTCTGCCTGGCAACAGTGGTTCTCAAAAAGAAATCTTGTCAAGGAGCCCCAAAATTGAAATATATTTATTATTTGGCCATGGACCCTCATCTGAAAATATGTTTTGCCAGGTGGGTGGGGACCACCTTAAGAGAAGATTTGTGGTGTTAAAATTGTTATGAAAAGAATTCACAATATAAAGATGTTCCCCCCCCCCCCAAACAATTATTGCAGATCTACAAGCTCTCAACGTCACGTGTCCAACGCAAAGCGCCATCAGCTTGTAGAACTGCTATTTTTCTAATGGCTTTTTGCAGACTTTTATTCAGATAAAATAAAAGCATATGACTTATATTTTCATTTATTTCTAAACTGATCATGAAGATAACGAGGGGCAGCAGTCATAGCAATTTGCTAATTTTGATTTTTGATTTTGTTTCTTTTCTTTTTTGGGATCATTTTCCTGAATTTCACGGAGTTGATGCAGTGGTTTTTGTAACTAGTGTCATGCAAGGAGACAACCCAGGCTGTGTTTTATTAATGTGTACTGTGGCTTGGTATAAATACTGTAAATGTTTGACGAATGTATATGTAGTCATTTAAACAATGAAAGCAAGTTGACATTGAATGGATTTAAAAATAAAATGATTTTAAAGTAATGGGATGTGTGGACTGCTTGTGTGAGTTAGGGGGTGGGGGATTTTGCCCACTTTTGAACCAGTGATATGACGTCACAGTAAATACGATTCTGATATCCATGTTCTGATGTTGTATTATGCCTTTTCCATACACACGTGAAATTGCAATTCCGTCCGTCCCCCCCCCCCCCCACAACCTGAAACTTTGTTTTAAATTATTTTGTGGTGATGGCCACATGTTAACTCCAAGTAGGATGTTTCCCCATTGATCGATCATTTGTTTCTTCTGTTAGTAAGTAAATTGGAAATTGCGGAAATTGCGGAAATTGCGGAAATTGCAAATTGCGGAAATGGCGGAAATTGGAAATTGCGGAAATTGGAAATTGCGGAAATTGAAAATTGCGGAAATTGCAAATATAGGGCTAATACATATAGGCCTAGACACTTCAAACTACTACACTTTTAAATGATATACATCAGACATAGTTAACTATGGAATTGAGAATTTCCCATCAGTGTGTTGGGCACCATGGTGCCCAGGTCTCGTGACATCATCAGGGCTGGAGATGTGGTGACCCTGATGTCATCGTAAATGCGACCTGCTCTCACAGTTAAGCCCATATATAGAGATCCCTCATCATCCCTGACCATAGGCCAGCAACTCTACATCTGACCTCAAACCCTTAGATCTCAGCATGATCACAGGTTATACAGTATACTGTAGTTATTAAATCAGAATTATTCTGCTGTTACAATAAAACAGCCCAAGCATTTACTCATAATATAACCAATTGCTCTTGTTTTCCATTCATTAGCCAACTAGCAGACACATTTTTGCATGTCTGATCATGTTCATAGTTCACACATTCATATCAGTCAGTCCTCTAGTCTAGACTGCTACTTTGTCTAGGTTTGTGATTGACAGTCACCCAGTACATCATTTCAAGTGAAGTCTGTGGAGATCTCCCCAGCGTATAGTCCCCAACTGACATCATCCCAAGCAGCCCAGAGCCAGGCCCAGCTATAAATAAATTCTTTGTTTCAGTGTAGTTGTCTGTTGGTTGTGTATGTATCATTGTGTGTGTTGTTCTGTAAAAGTGGTATTAAGGTCTTATATTTTAAGTATTTGTATGTGCGTGACAGTGCGTCGACCCGACGAGTTGGTAGAGTATTTGGTGCGCTGGTTGTGGTGGGCCAGTCTGGGACAAATCCCGCGAAAATGACCAGGCCGATTTTTTGTCCCAGACCAGCCCTGCCATATAGCTTACTGTATGGAGCTGACCTGTTCTGACATTCCATAATATGTTGATCTGACCTCATCAAACCCTGTACACTCAAGACATGCTCCTTATATGGCCAGTACAGAATTCATTTGACACCACATGCCAAAGCGACAGCGCTCGCCCAGCAGTCTTCATGCCGTCAGCCCTTTAGGGCAAGGTCGCTTCTTGTCCTCAGGCGTCTTACTGGTAACTACTATAGGCCTATACTGTTAAACTGTTAACAACACTTTTAACTAAATTACCCTTTTTTAACCTGTAAGTGCAATTAGCAGGAACATGGAATTTAGGACCGTACGTCCTAGTAAACCAGGAGTGTCATACCAGTGTCTTTTGCTTCTTGACTTATTTACAGGTTGAGAAAATCACACATTAGCACCACTCACTTACATTTCTACTTTTACATAAAGACTTAACTACTAAACTTAACTAATTAGACTTTACACTATGAGCTACACTCGATAGGTAAAAATACATTTAACACTTTGAAATTACTAGACAGGCCCCTCTCCCTTCTGTTTGACAGTTCATGCGACATGCTGTGAGAGGGGTCTTATGTCACAGGCAGGAATGTCAGGGCCTGTCACTCAGTGACTGACTGACTGACTGACTGACTGACTGACTGACTGACTGACTGACTGACTGACTGACTGACTGACTGACTGACTGACTGACTCACTCACTCACTCACTCACTCACTCACTCACAATTTCTTAGTTTTTATCTTTGTTAATTGTTTTCAGGTGGAATTAAATAAAACAGCAAGTTAATTTGACATGCTTTATTTCCAGCCTCACTTTCTTCAGCAAATTTGAATTTGACTGTAGAAGCAAGTGTCAAGCGGTGAATTCTGGTAACAATTGACACAATCCACATTATTTATTTGGTCAGTATCAGGTTAGTATCCTGGTCAGTATCAAGTCAGTATTATGTCACAGGATGCGGACATGATACTGACCACTGACCAATTGTGTCAGGCTACTATAGCATAGGAAAAGTATGGGTACATTTTGTAATTGCATCCATTGAACAGTTAAGTAGGCGTGCAGAAATTGCTTTGATGACTGAAGCAATGAAAGAGCCATTCATAAAAGTGCATGCAAATGAAGTACAATGTATCACTTAATAGAGCTAGAGAGAGGTAGCCTATACAGACTTTCTTTAAAGCCAACTTCCATCAGATTGCATAATGCATGACATTAATGGTTCTGTGTCGGCCCTGTCCGTGTGTGACTATATGTCCATGTGTCTGATGTGTTTTGTTTGTCTTGTAGATAAGTGCTGGTATGGGTGGAATGAAGAGGCCTGGAAGGATATGACCAAGTTTGAAATTAGGTCAGTCAAGGTTTAGAAAACGGCCCTCTGGTGCCGCCTGGTGTTTAAACCTTATGATTACAACCAAACCAACACACCACTAATAAATAATAATAATAATAATAATAATAATAATAATAATAATAATAATAATAATAATAATAATAATAATAATAATAAACAAAAAAACAGTAATATTATTTTTAGTTTGTTGTGTTTTACAGGTTATGCAGTTTATGTGTCGAATATATCTTTTGATTGATTGATTGAAATATTTATTAACAGTTTGCAGAATTACAGTACATTTCAAGCACAAACTCAATACAAAGACTGTTAACTGTGAGTGGACGACCCAATTAAGCATTACACTTGTTTACAAGAGGGTCCACCTTGTTCAATTAATCAAAACATTTAGAGACATACAAATAGACAGTTCTATATAGTCAAAGAAACATATACAGTGAGGCTCTGGTCCATAGCCCTAAATGCTAATTCTGCCGTGCATAATTAGCTATTAGTCTAGAATTTGAATTTTGTTATTTGTCATGTGACTTGTCATGATTATGAATTGATTACCCAGGACCGAATGGAAACAAGACAGCAAGGACTTTTTTCAATGATCCCTTTTTGATCAGTGTTTGACTGTACCCTATACCGATTACATTTCTGCCAATAAAGTATTCAATCAATGAATCGATAGATATTCCCCACTGTATTTCACTGTACTATGGCTCCCCCTAATGGCCGTTTTGTCCCTGTACGCTGGAGCAGAGGCAGTGCAATCTGCGCATGCTCACAAATGTCACTGTGTACGTGCATCTGTGTTGACACTAGTTTACAGACACAACTTCACACTTAGTTAGTACATATGGAAATATGGAATATACAATTGGATCTGGGTGTCTTTCAGCAACACTAACTAAAAGGTAGGAAGCAACTTTTCAATCTACTGCAGCTGTGTGGTGAAAATAAAGGTTTTGCCTTTGTGCGAGTGGAGTTGCGCTGCACACCGACGCTGTATTCAAATACCGTAGGCCTATGCTCGGAAACAAAACAAGTCACAAGACATCTTGTCTCGAGTCGAGTCGAGTCGAGTCGGGAGTCATTGGCTAGCAAGTCGGAGTCTAGTCTCAAGTCTCGTTGGTCTTTTACCTTCCAAGTCCGAGTCAAGTCGCAAGTCTTTACATTCAAAGTCCGAGTCGAGTCGCAAGTCGTCAAATATGCGACTCGAGTCCAATTGTCTTAAGGGCAGTCCATACTGTTTCCGACCATCGAACTTTTCGTCTGAAAGTGGCTGGTACAACAGCTACAACTGGTTGTTTGTAAACATTAGTGGTTGTTTGTAAACATCAGTGGTTGTTTGTAAACATTAGTGGTTGTTTGTAAACAGTAGTGGTTGTTTGTAAACAGTAGTGGTTGTTTGTAAACAGTAGTGGTTGTTTGTAAACATCAGTGGTTGTTTGTAAACATTAGTGGTTGTTTGTAAACAGTAGTGGTTGTTTGTAAACAGTAGTGGTTTGGCAAAGCCAGACGCCTGGCAAAAGCCTGGCAAAAGCCTGGCAAAAGCCTGGCAAAAGCCTGGCAAAAGCCAGGCAAAAGCCAGGCAAAAGCCAGGCAAAAGCCAGGCAAAAGCCAGACGTCTCTCGCAACTTCTGAAACGCATTCCTCCGAATTTTTGTTCTGAAAGCTGCGCTCCCAGATGTTGTGACTCGCCGAACTCTACTTCGGAGAAAAAATAAAAGTCTGATCTTTCCGACGAAAGGTTCGGTGGTCGGAGACAGTATAGACTGCCCTTTAGCCTCACCTCCCGAACCCCTGCCCACTTTGAAAGGCTGGAATGGCTTAGGGTCGAAGACAGAGTACAGCATCTTGCAATGGGTCTGGTCCACAAGATTCGATACACCACAAAGATACCCATTTACCTGTCTAGATACTTCCTTAACCAAATCCACACCCACAACACCAGAGGGAGTGCAACGAAACATGTACAACCCAGATTCGGCATAAACAAGGGACTAAATTATTTTTGCTCCTATGCCACCAAAATGTGGAACGCCCTACCAACAGTCATTAAGACATGCAAATCCCTTGACTTAAAAACCGCTCTCAAAGGGCACCTACGGACGGCTGCAATTAAAAACTGGCCCCCGTAAAATCTGAATCCCGCAACCCCCTTTTTCCCCTCACTGTATATGTTTCTTTTCCCTTTTTACCTCCTTTATGATGAATTCCTGTTCTGTTCTTTGACTATATAGAAGTGTCTATTTGTACGTCTCTAAATGTTTTGATGAATTGAACATGGTGGACCCTCTTGTAAACAAGTGTAATGTTTAATTGGGTCGTCCACTCACAGTTAACAGTCTTGAATTTTGTGCTTGAAATGTACTGTAATTCTGCAAACTGTTAATAAATATTTCAATCAATCAAAAGGAAACGACTGACCGGTACAAAGTAGCCTACTTTTTTGTGAGTGACCACAAGAGGGCGCTCCATGACCTCTCACTATTATGTTCAATATCTTTTGCGTTCAGATAAAACATTCAATACAATGAAATGGAAAATAAACAGATTAATTAATGAATTTAATGAATTATCTTTACAATTGCCACATCTACATTGGCGGAAAAAATATATTTAAATACCGGTAGGCTACAGGCTTCAACAGTCCACTTATATTGGCATATTTGTGAGTTGTAACTAGCCACAGAGAGCCTTATCCACTCTCAGATCCACTTACACTCAATCAATAGCACTATTCCCTTTATAAAGCCATGACATCATGGAGGCTGGAAACACTGCAAGGCCTGGGCCACTAGCATGACTGACTGTCTCATCTCTAAGTGAGACACATTCCTCCTAGGCGCTCCTCGCAACTTTTAGCTTGATGGTTGACAATCCTATGACTGAATATCATCTTGGATTTCATGTCTGTATGTATTTTTCCTTCCTTGCCACAAAGGGAAAGAAGAAGACGGTCCCATATGGGCTGGCATGTCAAAACCGTTTCATTACAGAGAATCATATCATGTTAATGGACTATAATTTATTGATCATTATTCATTAACCACTTTCCTCCCACCTTTTTTTTTCTTTTTTTAACAGAAGGCTTTTCTATATTAAAATGATAGTGTTCAGTAACAAAGGAGTCTCCCCAGCTCTTTAGTAAACAGAAAAGAAATGTTCAGGCGGGTTGCAAAATCTTAGCCAATCAAGTCAACAGAGAACACCCATTTATCAACTTAACCTATACACAATGTTAGTGTTCATTCAAAATCTGTGTGCTCATTTCTTTGTGTCATCACTTCCAATTTCACTTGTTTATCATGTATCCTGAAAAAAGGAGGTTAAAACATGCACATACTGAGAAGAGAGACTGGGCTCCATCTTGCCACCACTTACCCCTTATCCCTAAACTTATTTGCCATTTTTTACTATTTTATAACATTTAAAATTATTTCAACTAGCCAATCTACATCGACACGTTGTTAGCTTGTAGATCGGCTATTTGTAGCTACTATTTTAAAATGTTTTAAAATAGTAAAAAATGGCAAATAAGTTTAGGGATAAGTGGTAAGGGCGGCGCAAGATATAGGGTACAGTGTGTGTGTGTGTGTGTGTGTGTGTGTGTGTGTGTGTGTGTGTGTGTGTGTGTGTGTGTGTGTGTGTGTGTGTGTGTGTGTGTGTGTGTGTGTGTGCATGCGTGCGTGCGTGTGTGTGTGTGTGTGTGCGCCTCTGCCTCTGTCTGTCTCTCGATCTGTGTCATGTCTGTCTGTCTGTCGCTGTTGTTCTCTCTCTCTCTCTCTCTCTCTCTCTCTCTCTCTCTCTCTCTCTCTGTGTGTGTGTGTGTGAATTAATCATCATGAACAGAGTTGGGTCAGAACAAGCAGCTGGCTGATGGGAGCTCGAGACTCACACGCCACACAACACATGAACACATGCACATCATTAATAACTTCATTAGTACTTCCTGACTATCCTGGCGTATTTGCCAAATGTGTGTGTGTGTGTGTGTGTGTGTGTGTGTGTGTGTGTGTGTGTGTGTGTGTGTGTGTGTGTGTGTGTGCGCGCGCGCGCGTTCTATATGTGCACATGCACACGTGTCAGGGAGACGGGTGGGTGATGGCGGCAGTGGGACTAAGAGTCTCTCACTTGATTGCACCCACCAGGGGCACACATCTCCTCCAATAGTGCACCCCAGCCCATGATTGGAACAATACCTGCATGGCCCAGACACCCCCCCCCCCCCCCCCTAGCAGCGGTCCCTGTAGTCATATCACTGTACTGTAACAGGATCCCTATTAGGACTCCAACAAAAATAAATAAAATTAACCCGAACCAATGAGCCACATACTGTAATGCCTAAGTCATCATGTGTCACAATACAATAGGTCATGGTTCTCCAAGGACCCCCAAATTGATATAAATCTGGCCGCGGACCCCGTCTGAAAAGGTTTTGTTTCAGAAACCCCCAAGCTCACGCTGCAGTGAGCTTATCTGCTGTTTTTCAATAGCCAGCGTATAAATGGATAAAGTCCAGAAAATGTACGTCATAATGGGCCTCATTTTGTCATATTGTCTCTTTATTGTTAATGGAGTATAATGTTTGTGTTGGCAATTAGGACGAACATGCATCTTTGTCCAGATGTTCCATTATCAAAGGTTCCTCCCTGCTCTGCGCCTAAAGAGGCCATTTCCCCTGAAAGTGAAGTGGAAAACCCTCTATGTGCCATGCAGCAATTAACTAGACACACAATTAACAACATCTCTCCAAAGGGCAGTGGGTTTATATACTGCTGCTATGCTAAAGGTATAGCAGCAGTACCATAATGTAGGCCTGCAAAAGACCTGCCTGCATTCAATTCGAGTTTTCAACTATTTCTATGTGATTTTAGTCAACTAAATCTGGGGCGGCGGTGGCTCAGGGGTAGAGTGCCTGGATGGGAACCGCAAGGTTGCCAGTTCGAACCCGGGCTCCCCCAGAGTTACTGTCGAAGTGTCCTTGAGCAAGACACTGAACCCCTAATTGCTCCCGATGTGCTAGTTGGTGCCTTGCATGGTTTCCGCTGCCATCGGTGTATGAATGGGTGAATGTAATGCACAATCTATGTAAAGCGCCTTGGATAAAGGCGCTATATAAATGCACCATTTACCATTTAAATCTACATTAGATTTAATCGACTAAGTGTATCTTGGCAGGTGGTGACGGAGCAGGCCCGGCGCCACGGGGGTGGCCAGAGGGGGCCTGAGCTGAGCTGGCACCCTCGGTTGCAAATTCTGCCCCCTCAGTTTAAGTACCATGTATTTATGGTTTTACTATTATTAAAATGAGATGTGCCCCCCTCGCCATTTTCAACTGCCCTCTCAGCCATCCCGGAGCCGAGCCTGTGATGGAGTCGAAATGCCCGATTTATACTTAGCTGCATGTGGGCCGGAAATAGCAGATCTATAAGCGCACGACAGTTTTAGACAACGGAATTAACACTGAGCGCAATAGAAGTAGTAAGGAAAACGGACATACTATACAGCAAATGTTGTAGTTGCATGCTTTCCAGCAGAGCAGCAGTGGTGGAAAAGGAATTCAAAATGTCGTTAATAAATAATCACAAATTGTAAAGTTTTAAAATAAGTAAAATAGTGGCCTCAAAGTAGTGGCCTCAAAATAGATTCAAAGTATTGAAAAGGGGATACGTAGAGTAGAGTAGAGTAGAGTAGAGTAGAGTAGAGTAGAGTAGAGTAGAGTAGAGTAGTGTGGAATAAAGCAACCACAAGCTTTACTTTCTAGCACTGCAGTCTGTTCCCTTATAGAGCAAAGCTCTATGCACACTGGGCCCGGTCTCTTAATCGTTGCCGTCAGGCAGAAACCTCTTATCTCCATATTTTAACTGTTTGTGTTTATTCGTAAATCAACGCCCTAGGCTACTTGATCATACTACAGCGTGACACAAAAGCATTAAAGGTAGCAGATCCAAGCGCGGCGCTTTTCGAGCTTGCTGATCTGCTACTTTTGATGCTTGAATCCTGAAAAGTAACAGTTTCAGGACATAATGAGGTTTCCAGCCGACGGAGACGTAATGCATATGTGTCAGCTCTGGAACTGTGAGTTGTGCTTTAATCACACGGGTCACATAGGAAGTCCAGCGGAGTACATTTGCAACGCGTGCCAAGTTTCACTGATTTCCTTCCTTTGTTTCTGGGGTTTCGTGAAACGCCAGGGCGAGAATTGACTCTTTCACTTATTGTAATGAAACAACATCCTGGGGTCTCTCCATGGCATAAGGTAAACCCAGATGTGGTTTTTCTCTTTTCTTTTTTCTGTTTTCAGTGTAAATCATATTTTATTTAAACTCTCAAAGTGTGGTCCGGGGAACCCCCTGAGGTCCTTGAAGGGGTTTCCAGGGGTCCCCTGCTAGATTTGTGAATAGAACATCAACCGGCTATTAACAATAAAGTGAAAATCGACAAAGATTGTGGAAACATTTGCAATAATTATCTTCTCTAACGGGTAAGGCAAGATACTAGGGCCTTAAAACTCAATCAAAATGTGCTGTTAAAATGAACAGTGGTTTACCGTGGCGTGGGAAGGGAACGGTGTGATTATGGGTGAACACAGAGGGATAGTGTTGATGTAGTTTGTGTGCTTGACTCAGGACCACGTGGACAGAACTGTCATAACTCGCAACATGTGACAAACGAACACGCTAAGCCACATGGCCCACCGGGACAACAGAACACGCTAAGCCACATGGCCCACCGGGACAACAGAGCCTGTCATTCAGTAGATTATCTGTACATTGAAACTATAACACTACAGAATGCCATGTCAACAAATGAATCTAGCATCAGTCTAGTATAGTCTACATCAACATGCTACCTAATTACACTTTAACCTTTGCGTAAGCCTGCACGGTCGTCAAGGCTAGGACAATTAAGTGCCCGTTCTATGGGCCAAGGTGGAGTCTCCATCCCAGGCCAGATGTGAGACTCACCCGCAGGCCTATTACTGTATGCACTTTTCATGTCCCTCCCACTCAGTCCTCCCATTGGAGGAGACAGCAGTTTGTCGCTGATGGAAGGGCCCAGGGCTGAGTGAAACAGATGTGTGGTGATGATGTCATTACAAAGCGACACCGGCCGGGGGCGCCCAGGGTGCTGATTCAGCATCACTGTGGACGAGAGAGAGACAGAGAGACAGAGAGAGAGAGAGAGAGAGAGAGAGAGAGAGAGAGGCAGAGGCAGAGGAGGACAAAGCACTAACATGTCTCTCGCCCTGCAACGGACACCATTATTTTCAATACCAGTGGTGGAGAAGTAACTATAAGTACGAGCATTTAAGTACAATTTTGAGGTATTTTTTAATTGAGCATTTCCATTTCTTGATACTTCACTACACTCCACTACTGTACATCTCAGATGTTGCTCCACTACAATTATGCTTGCTTTGGTATATTTTAGTTTACATAATTAATAATGAATCAAATATTTTCAAAACTCCTCGGAAATAGCCAAAAGTAATAAAATGGGGCTTAAGTTAATGATCCAATGGTCATGATGTATCTGATTCTGGAAAGAGCATGCTGCATAATGAGTACTTTGACTTAGATTGTATTTTTTGAATCATTATCATTTTCAATCTTATATAGATTCAAGATTTTGAATAAGATTTTGAATACAGGACCATTACTTTTACAATGTGGCACTCCTACTTTTACTTAGGGTTACTTAGGATCCTGTGAGGCAAGTCCAGGGGTTCCACAGAATACTTTGATAATATTTGGAATTTATAATTTAGTATAAAGTATAAGTTCAGTTTAAGTACACTTTTAAAAAACATGATCATCAGGTATTATGACTATTAAAGAGGAAGAGGAAGTTTGCGCGCCTGTAACCGCTCACCTCTAGTGTCACGCATGTCACACGTGTTGTTTCTCCATGAATAGCCTATTGTGTGCGTAAGACACACACACACACACACACACACACACTCACACACACACACACACACACACACACACACACACACACACACACACACACACACACACACACACACACACACCTGTAGAATGATGTTACCATAGGTGTCTCACAGGAGTTTCATAATCCTAGGGTAACCTCATTCTATAGGTCACATGTTTCAATATAACATGCCAGATTTGTTTACATTTTGCCCTGAGATGATTTTGTGGATTCTCTTGTTCTTAGCCTGGTAATGCTGCCTGTGGACACAATATGATGGTGAGTTTCCAATTCCTTCATAGTAAAGGGGAAGTTCTTCTATTACAGTTTGTAACACACGTGTGTCTGAGTGAGACACAAACAAATGGCAGACAGCGATGTGTGTTTGGCCACTGACTGTGTTGTTTCCATGTTGTTCCGTGGTGTCATGTTTTGTCCGTCAGTTAGAGAGCAAGACAGAGATAATCCATGGTGTTTGTTTGATGCGACACAGAAAAGGGCTCTTTTAGTTTCACGTCCAACACAGAGCAACGGACTATCGCGCACCCCCCCCCCCCCCCCCGCCCCAACTAGCTGTGTTGAAGACGCATATAGGTGAGGTAGTGCAAGCCCCCAGAGCGGCCAACGTTGAAGCCACCTAGACATAGTGGTCAAAGCTGGAACTGCAGGTGGCCCATACATTTAGTACGCGTCAACCCTGGGGTTGCTGGGGTTTAACACGATTTAACGGGTTTAATGTTCACGTCCAAATCGAAAGAATGCAGAAGTAGGCCATTCTTCCGGGTCCTTTAAACGCCACTGAGCAACTTCCATTGAAATGAACAGTGGGGGCGGGGCGGGGCTGTCCACTCTGTCTAGATTATTGCGACCATTCTTTTGGGTATGCAAGAAAAGCAGCAAATATGTGCCTGGTTTGCTGGGACCAGATTACACAGATGTCCATTTTTCTTACGTCATCATTGAGAGCTAGTCATACATATACACACCACCTACTCTGGTATACATACGTGTACATATACATATACTATATTGAGTATGTAGTTGTAATTTGATTAGCAGTATACTGTGGTTACTTGGTGCCAAAAAGTGACAGCCGTCAACCATTATTTTTGTGTATGCAAATCTGTGCCTGGTTTGCTGGGACCAGATTACACAGATGACCATTTTTCTTACGTCATCGTTGAGAGCTGGGACCAGAGTACATGGTGTGTATATGTATGACTAGCTCTCAATGATGACGTAAGAGAAATGGTCATCTGTGTAATCTGGTCCCAGCAAACCAGGCACAGATTTGCTTACACAGAAAAGTGGTTGACGGCTGTCACGTTGAAGAGACCGGGTGAATTTATTACTTGCGCTCTCTGCTTGCGCAAGTAATTAGCATGTTTTCCGGTATATTTACACTGTATTTTTAATGTAATGTTCATCAATATACACTGTCCTAACTAAATAAACGAATAAAGAAACACACACACACACACACACACACACACACACACACACACACACACACACACACACACACACACACACACACACACACACATACACACACACGCCCCCCACGCACGCACGCCAAATCAGCCTCCCAGTGACAACCTTGGCCGTTACAACTGGTAAAATACAATATGCAATAAAAACTATCTCCAGTGATATGCAGCATGCATTAATGAGTACTAACTATCATGGCCAAACACATAACTATACAACAAAACTGTATTACGATCCCCCACCCCGGTTCTTAAAGATCCTTGACTTGGCCTGACCCAGGAGTGTTCAGAAACACAAGGCAGGGATTGTTCTTGGTCAAGAACAAGGACAATGTGTGTTTGTCATCTGCTGGAGCAGTCCGGGGGTGTGAGTGATAATGGCCATATACAGTCCTGGCATTGTGCACTGACCGGCCGGCTAGCCTCGCTCCCTTTACAGTAAGTTCAGCGGGGTCGCTCCGCTCCCCCCTCTCATGGGAAGAGGGAGCTTCGTATAGTTTGGCCATAAATCCACCAGCTCTGGCCGTTAATTATGCCAAGCGGTGGCTTTTAGCCTCTGAAACCCCGCTGCCCCCTCTTTGTATATATATCTGACAAAAACTGAGGACCCCCCACACACGCACGCACGCATGCACGCACGCACGCACGCACACTAACACAACCGCGCACGCACACTAACACAACCACGCACGCACACTAACACAACCGCGCACGCACACTAACACAACCACGCACGCACACTAACACAACCGCGCACGCACACTAACACAACCGCGCACGCACACTAACACAACCGCGCACGCACACTAACACAACCGCGCACGCATGCTGTATTTTCCGGGGAGGGGACTTGGTTATGTATTGTCTTTTAAAACAATTGGGACTACCTCCAAAAATGCCCTGTGATCTTTAATCCCCCCCACCAGGTTTGAAAACACAGTTATGCCATTGTCTGTCCTGTTGTTTGTCCCAAGTACCGGTAGTTTTTTTTCCCCTTTCTTCTTAGTATTACTAGACCTGTACATGGGCCATGTGAAAAAAATAATGATGCCCCATCTCTGTTTTCAACTTGTGACAGCTGATGGTTTTTATTGTGAAGGCAAAAGTTTCTGAACGTCTCATCCTGCATTTTTTCCGCGTGCTGAAAATTGCCGATCTACAAGCTCACAAGTTATTGTCACAACGTGTTGCGGAGGCGAGGCGTTCTGAGCTTGCAGATCATATTTCCAGCATGCAACTTGTCGTACGGCGAAGCATAAGTCAGGCATCACTTTGTTTTTAGTGTAAGTGTTGTACAGTAGGTCGGGACACGGTGTTGATATAAGCTATGAGCTTTTTCCGGTGGCACGTTATGTTTACTCCAACAACAAGTTTACCTCAGTGTTTGGGACGTGTACTGTGTCTGCGTGGATGATAGCTCTGACGTTAACGGGGCTACGTGGATGAGTGAGCACACGTCATCATCACAGAGTTGTGAGCTGCGCGCACCACGGCAGAGACAGATCCCTGCAAGCACGGTCAGGACCTGGACGAATTACTGACGTCTCCATTGGGGCCAGATCAAGTCAATCCAAGACTAGTCAGATCTGGCCCAGAATATCACCTGATTTCAACCAACATAAATTCTGCCCACTAAGATGGACGTCCCTGGATTAATCAGAGACTGTCCGATCGAGGCCAGATCAACTTAAGTCATGTCATATCTAGTCAGATCTGGCCCAGAATAAGCTATATTATTTAAACTGGAGAAGACGTCTTGGAGCAGACGTAAAGATCATCCCCATATGGGCTGTGATCTGGCCTAGTCCTGAACGTCACCGGAGTCACTGTAGGCGTCATCATAACGTTATCGTGACGTCAATTGGCTTGCTGGGATTACATTAATTTGGTGTTGGACTCAGGTTTATTATGATTTTAGCAGTACTTGTCTTTTGGCTTTGTGCAGTGCTTTAATGAACGAGATCAGTATTTCATTGACTTAGCACGTTCAACGTCGTCCTGGCCTTTTGAGTTATGGCACCTCGCGCCCACAAAAACCCATATTTTGCAAGCACTGCGCTTTCGAACCACGGCAAGAAGATAACGGCGGGTTTCTTGTCAGCATTGAAGCCAAAACGCAGCCGTTTCACAAAGTAGCATTTGTCACGGGCCGCTTCTGGCAGCTCATGACAATGTCGTGACGAATAACATATGGTCTCTGTCGGCTGGAAACCTCATACGTCCAAAACAGTTACGTATGAGCTTTCAAATTCAAAAACGGCAATAGTAGCAGAATGTACAAGCTCAAAAGGCGTCGTTTTGCACCAAGTTTTTGAATCTGCACCGAGTTTTTGAATCTGCTATACTTTTGATGCTTTTGCGTGGCACTGTATAGTGTAGTGTGATCAAGTATGGACTTTCGTTTACGGAAAAACACAACGAGTTAGAATATGGAGATGAGAGGTCTCTTCCCCGGCGACTAGTTATGATGGTGTTGAGTAAGAGAACCGACCGCAGCGGAGCTGTCAGCCGTTGCTCAGGCCAACACAGCCTTTCCGAATCAGCGGCGCGGGGCCTCCGGGGAGCGCTGGAGGGATCAATCCCTCGACTGCATGGAGGAGATCTGAGAGGAGAGAGCGCTGGCCCGGGCCTCGGATCATCACATGCACTATGTTGTTGCCCCGGAAAACAATGAGACCATACAGCAGGTCGTATGAGGTGAACACTTAGATTCCACGTAAAATAATAATAATTAAAAAGCGACAGTGAAAACGCTGTCGTGTGGGCCTAGAAACCTTATATCTCTAATATCTCCATGATCTTTTTCATTGTCATTTGTTTCATTGTATGACGTTGCTGTCGGGGCAGAACCCTCTTATCCGTATTTTCTTACCCGTTTCTTTGTAAATGAATGCCCTATACTGTACGTGATCACACCGCAGCGTCACACAAAAGCATCAGCAGTAGTAGATCTAAAAGCTCAGTTTCAAGATTGGTTGATCTGCCACGTTGGCTATGTTTGAATTTGAATCCTGAAAAGTAGCAGGTTTGGACATATGAGGTTTCCACCCGACAGAGACGATATTGAGTTGATTTTATTTGAATTGATCAGAATCCTCATTAGCTGCTGCATTTCAGCCACTATAATCTTCCTGGGGGTTCAACACACAACATAACAAAGACAATATTTGTGACCAAATTTGACTGATGGACGGCAATTAGATCTTGAGAGCTGTCATATGAAAGCAGGGAGTCATCGCTTCAAATTGGTTGTTCAGTTTGTCCCACCAGTTTTGGAGATATGGCATATAGAGTAATGTCTTGCAGAAAACAGTGAGTTGAGAAAACAGGCTTGAAAGGTTCACTTCTGTGGACTCTAACATTACAGCTAGCTACATGTTTTTAAGCATTTATTTCATAGTTATGTCGATTTCAGCTCTGATACTTATTTCAGACATGCTCTAGTATGTGAAGAGTCTGCCTGTGCTATTAACTCATTTAAAAAACTTGATAATTGCGCGATGGCAGGCTCTCAGTCAAATCTGGTCGTATAGTAGCCACGCCCTGGTAACCCCTGGTAACCCCTAAGTCAAACACCAAATGCCTCGACAGGAGCTTTCTCCACTCTGCTATAACAATATGGAACAGCCGTCCCCCTGCGCTTGTTGGAGACATTACATCTAGAAGTTTTCATGCCTTCAATCATCTAACATTCAGTTTCTATTTACCCCTGTCTGAGTAGCTGTAGATCACGGATAGGCTCTTTGAATATGTGTTTTTCTCAAAGCCTGTATCTGCTTGATAATAATAATAATAATAATAAAACACAGTAGCCTGGCCCAGCCTGTGTGGTTTCTGGTCTATAGGGGCGGGTGGCGGCACGTAAAAAGCGGTGGATCCTATTGGTTCACCAATCTGAGGGCCCGCCTCCACCACCCCAGTAGAGTTTTGGACATACAAGGTTTCCACCCAACAGTGACGATATGCCAAAGAACTTGATTGCCATGCACGCAAACAAACACACGCACACACACAATCAATATTTTAGGACAGCTATGTTATGAATGCAATTTTCTATATATTTTGCAATTATTAACTGTAAGCCTAAGGCCGAAACATTGCTGATCTACAAGCTCACATAACGTGTTTGGCTGCAACGTACGCATTGTAAGCTTATTTCTGGTTCATAAAACACTGGCACGCAACTATACGTTTAACTCTAATTCCTCCAACCCCCTAAACCCAACCTCTAAAAGTCTAATCCCAATCAAAACCCCAACCTGAATCTAATTGTAAATGTATCTCTAAAAAGCTAAACGTAACCATAAAAGAACAATTGTTCTTGTGAGAACCAGGAAAATGGTTCTCGGGACTACTAGCCTACTACTTGTGGGGACATTTGGTCCTCACAAGTATAGTAACACACACACGCTTGCGTGTGCAAGCGCGTACATGTGTGCACACACCACACACACACACACACACATCAATCTTGCTCCATATACAGTACACAAGTCATGTATAACAAAGCGAGGGGCGGGTTGTTCCTGTGGCTTATATTTTGATATTCTAATCTACAGCCAAGTGTTTTTCATTTGTGCTGCATGCGGCATGCGGCCCGCGGGGTGAACGAGTCCACACCACTGGGTCTCATGACACCAGAACAGAGAATAGACAGCCAGCCCGTCTGTCACACACACACACACACACACACACACACATGTACGTACGCACGTGCATGCACACACGCACACGCGCACCCACTACTACTGCCTGTTGGGGCACGTCAGCCAACCTATCTAAAGCTAGCACTGTGATCCAAATAAAAGGGAAAGAACACATGTGCACGCACGCACACACACACACACACACACACACACACACACACACACACACACACACACACACACACACACACACACACACACACATACACACACACATACACAGTGGTGTAAAAGTACTTTTATGCAAGTACTAGTAGTACTGTACAGTACAGTACAGTACAGTACAGTACAGTGCTTGAGTATTTCACTTTTGTAAAATACCTGATATGCCTGATTTTATACTTTGTTGTACGACAGTGTCAGTGAGTTATACAACAGGGCATAAACTAAGCGCATGCACGTGCGTGTGGGCGCTCATCTCTTGGCAGCGTGTGAAGTTCATCCTTGTCAGACTTGTCCTTAAAAAGCAGGTCACAGGTACTTTGAGCATTGAGGGAGAGAGAGAGAGAGAGAGAGAGAGAGAGAGAGAGAGAGAGAGAGAGAGAGAGAGAGAGAGAGAGAGAGAGAGAGAGAGAGAGAGAGAGAGAGAGAGAGAGAGAGGGCTGGTGTCACAGGGTTTATTGGTCTTGTGTTTTGGTGTGGTTCACTCTACAGCAGCACAACACAGGGACAGGTTTTTACCAACTCGCTGCCGGGCCAGAAACAGCTTATCTCCATATTTTATTCTGTGTTTTCGTAAATGAATACCCTACTTGATCATACTGCAGCGTCACACAAAAGCAATAGCAGATACACGTACAAGCTCACAACGTGTGCTGCTACGTGTTTTGAATGCGGTAATCAAAACTTGACTTGAGCAAAAATGTATAGTAAAAGTAAGCTAATTTCAGCACAATATATCATATATTGGGACTATATTGATCATTACCCTCTAAGCCTTATTTAATACTTCAGCTTATGTGTTGCATCACAACTCATTGTGAACTCATTGTGTGTTCTTTTGGAATGATTCAGAGGATTTGATTAGTCATTCATTTCTAAATCTGCAATGTAACTAACTAAAGATGTCAAAAACTTAAAGCAAATGTACAACATTTGCCTCTGAAATGTAAAAAACAAAACAAAAAAAGACAAACCTTGAAATTGTACTTGTAATCGGAATCAGACTCTCAGAATCTTTATTGTCATTGCAGTTTCAACGGTGTAAAACAGTACAGGTGACATTTGTTTTGGCAATACGCTCCATCATTATTTCGAAAATGAAAAAGAAGGGGAAAGAAATCATAAAAAACGTAGGTATACATATTTCATGTTAGGCGTGAGTGAAATGTTGCCTTTTACGCCTACTGTACTGCCCACGTGACGTGTTTTACCTGAGATAACCCCTGTGTGCAGTATAGTACAAGGTGACTCAACTCAGAGGGGAGTAGCTGTGGCTTTCACACCTATTCTATCAGGGTAACATGAGGCACTGCGTGCCTTTAGGCTCAACCACCGAGTGAATGCTTTACACCGCTGCGTGTAAAGATAGTATTGCATTGTCAGCGCCCCTCCCTCCATCCCTCCACCTCAACACCTGGTGGCTCAGTGCTCTGGGCTGAATGTGACCCCCAAGCTGTTGTCATTGTTGTCGAACATAAATGTCTTTATGGGAAGACCTGCGCGGGAGCTATTGTTTGCGTCCCCCGCGATAAGACTAGGTGACATGTGAGACGCCTCCAGCAATGCACTTCACTTACGAACATGACGGACGTAAGTAAGACTTACAGTGCCAATAAAAAGAACGCCTCCGCAGATTGCATGAAGCCGCAGGACATGAGAGGATTATATTACGGCCTTGATGGATGGATAAAGTACTCAACTCCAGTACTTGAGTTCAAGTAGCCTATTGGAGTCCTTGCATGTATACAAAATATTTTCAGATGGTGAGTTGCAGAAAAATACATATTAATTTGGGGGTCTCCTGTTAGGTCCGTTAGGCACAAGCCTACTTGAGATTGGGAACAATTCTAGTCGGCGAAAAATTGCAACATGGGAATGAATGCCCCACCCGGTTATGCAATATCCGTGCAGTCAGGTGGTTCTGGTCTGGACAAACGCCTATTCCTGGTGGCGTTTTGAGCCCCAGCATCGGTGGCGACAGGTGAGAGACGGACTGACAGTCGCCATGCAGAGATATTGCTGTATGTTGTTGGTGGACTGTGTGAAAAGTCCTTGTGGCCAATGTTGTGAACTGTCCACAGTTCTGCCATCCTCAGAGTTAGTAGACGGAAATTGTGCCATCTTATAAAGAGCATTTAGTGAGGACCAATTTAGTGAGGTGAAGTGGTCCTTTAGTTAAGGCATACCGTTATGCGTCATTCAAGCAAACTCAGCGAAACCCAAAAACCCACGTTAGGCATGGAAGAAAAACAAATGAACCCAGATAAGTGGGAATAAAAAACTAGCCTAATAACCAGGCAAAGCAGAATAAGAGTATTGCATTTCACGCAAATACGATAAGATACGTTTTGGTAATGGAGGCCATATCTGAGGTTAGATTTCTTCCATAAATAATTTATATCGATAATGAGAATGCACAATGGTAAAAATGTCAAAGCAGATATATAGCCTGAAACGATTTCAGCAGAGCCGAGCTTCCAGTAACAATTGGAACTCAACGCCAGAACCCATCCTTCCTTGGTCTCTTCAGAGCCCCGCGGGTTGATTTGGAGGAGGGCTTATAGTGTGGTTTCGACACGACCTCCAGATGGCAAGCGCAGGACGCTGGGGTATGCCCTCTGCGTACAGTTATATCCACAGACGATTTGCAGGTTTTTCAGACATTTTGTTGGTGGCTTCCCATGGAAAACAACAATTGATCAAAGGGAGCGAGCGAGGGAGAGCAATGGGCAGAGGACGAGGGTTGCGTTTCAAGCTTCGTCTCCTCGTCCAACCTATTTCTCTGTCACTTGGCAGTTTGGCAAAGGGGGAGGGATCGGGTAGCCTCTCATAACTGACAAGGCCACGTTAGAGATCCCTATCATGTGCTTGGTATTGACAAACCTTACATTTCCCAAAAGTTAACCACTAAACCACTTAACCACAAAATATTCTGAATGATTTGGGGAAAATAGCCGATCTACAAGCGCACGATGCACCACCGTGCAACGGTTTGTGAGCTTGTAGATCTGCTATTTTTCTTTTGGAAAAACGTGCACCGAGGGTTCAAGTGGTTTGAAGCGCTGAGAACTGGTTCAGTGAAAGATTTTGTTCCTCTCCAAACAGTGTGCTTCATTCAATACAGGCCTTACTTCCTTTTAACATGCGAGGCCCTTGAACTTGAGATGGCTGATGAAAGATATATTAAAATGGCAATGTCTCTGCAGTTCTGGGCACTGCACGAATTATGGGAGAAATGCGCTCCTGGAAAGTGTGCAAGCCAGTGCGACCGCACGGTAATGAGATATTAACTAATATCAGGTTGCCGCGAGGGCTGGCAAAATATGAGCGGGACAATTTTGAGTATTACAGCTGGTGCAGTTGGAGATATATGGGGTTTGTTATTTTAATATTTGTATTGTAATTTCTACTCACGTACCCCAGCAAAGAGACAGCTAGGAATCTTTAGATAACCAATATGTAGCCATTTGAAATACAATGTGGTATTATGTAAGTCGACATATTTTACTTTTATTCATTTTTAATAATGCTTAACTATGAAAAGACAGATTGGTTTCTTGAAACAATGTATGTTAAAAGGGCCTCCAGACTGATTTTATTATAGGATGTTCCAAGTAAGGCTTGGTGCAACTCCAAAGGGCTCGAGCCCCAACTTTTCAACCTCAGGCAAGACACAAACACATAAACTAGAAATGCACTCTGTCGAGGTGCATCATAGCACGGCCAGTTCAACAAACTGCATACTTGCATAATAGTACTCAAATATTAGCATGAAGCTATCCAAAAATATTTGTTCTTCATGTGCAGTGGGTGCGAGTGTGTTTATGATTAAGTCGTGGGAAAAGGTATCGCGGCAGGTCCACCCAGTGTAGCAGCGTGAATTGAAGTAATTATCAGATTTGCACATGTCAGTGCAGAACGCTGCCATGCCTGGACGGCTGCTAATCCCTTGTCACAGTCGTCAGCTGCTGGCTGTCTGCCCCCCCCCCCCCCTCCAAACTGCCAAAACAGAGAATCACTCTGTTTCATTACTAGAGGAGGGTGGGGTTATGTCGCGGGGTCAGTAGTCATTCTCCATTTAAGCCAATCAAAATGTAAAGATATCAGTATCGATCAGTTTTCTGACCTCTTTGGAACTCCCCTTCCGGGTCATCATGGCTAGAGGGCATTGATTTCACTTCCTTTCCTAATCATCTCTAAAAGACGCAGGTAAAAATCCGGTCATAAAGACGAATCCACATGGGGTGCCCTGGGCGCGCGGCATCAAACATTCACAATATACCTTATTTTAATCATCACAGCGTCCACTATCATGTACGTTTTAAATGTCAGTATCAAAAAGCAAAACCTAAATCACCTAATATTATGTTTTGCAAAAGAGAAATTGTAACTCTATGGTTGTGCCACTTCAGCGTTGCCTGTCATACTGCGGATTAATTTTCTTCTCTCTCCGCCTGTCGATAACGGGGAGGCGGATGGGAGCGGGGGAGCGCACAGCAACTGGTACGACAATGAGTGTGTCGCGGTATTCATGCAGTTGCTTGCTGTCCCATTGGCCAGAGGAGGCAGACTGAGGCAGCCAATCAGGATAGGCCGTCAGTATGACTAGGTCCTCAGTATGACTAGGTCGTCTCAGTATGACTAGGCCAGGTGCTCCTCAATCCGTTCTAGTTATATTATAGCTCTATGATCAGAACAGTACGCAATGCTAAATACCTGCGTGTTGTGGTTGTTGTTTTTGTCGTCCACTCGTCCTCCTCCTCTTCCTCCGCTGATAACTCCGCTACTACTACTTAATTCTGTACTAGTCTTTTATTATTTTGGGCCCACCAAAGCAATCAGATATTTGATTCTGAGCCATGCTGTAAAGCTGAGTGTCTTTGAGAGATTTCTCAAAGATAACCAGTCAGTTCTATTCATAAGAATCATAACTTCTATAACAGTTAACTCACCATTTGTTTTTAAAACAAAACGCATGCTCGTCCCCAAGGCTAAACTCCAAGTAGCAGTTAGACTATTGCTCCATCAAAGTACTGGTATATGTTCCATATTCCATATTATGCAATGAACGACAACAGATGCAAAAGTCGAAAGAGCCTGAGAGTTCTTTGGGTTATGCACTGTCAACACGGGCTTGACGATGTGTCAAGCGGGCCCATAGCTAAGCATTTCCTCTCCAAGTGGGCGTGCATTTCAAAATAAGAAAGTGTTTTGTAACGTGATCATTCAATCCATGTTTTATTTTGGAATTGTACTGGAAATGACTAGGAAGAAGCATAGTTGACTTGAAAATTAAACTAAAATAATAATAGAGACATAATATTATGTGTATTTGGGGTGGCGGTACGCCCTCTGGAGTTACCGGAGCTCAGGAGAGAGGTTCCGGAGCTGAGCTCACCGTAGCTCCGGCCTCCGGCTGAAATTAAACACTGCTCACCGAGTCACTGCTTTAACTAGTGGTGGAGAGTGACTAAAGTACTACTGTTACTTAAGAACAATTTAGAGGTATTATACGCTTTATTCTGTAGAGTTATATTATTAAGACAAAACATACATTAGGCGGAAAGCTCTATCTACTTTGGCTATTTGATAATACTTTGATAATCGGAGCAACCTACCACCACTGAGAATTCCCATGCTTATGGATGCCGACAAGCCGTCAATTGAATTAAAAGTGGGGGTGTGGGGGGTTGGGGGGAGAAAGTGGTAATCCTCAATCTAAATATCAAGTGGTTTTGCATTTTCATTGGCCAGCATGTTGTGTCTGGACTGTTGATGAGGACAGCATACAGAGCCTCATTGTGGGAAGCGGAGCATAAGGGAAGCATTTGTTGTGCATAATAATTTAGAACCATCCATCTCTGCTGATGTGACTTTACATAACAACAACAACAAACTAGCGTGTTGCTATAACATACCTTCATAAGGTCATGATGTCATGCCATGATGAGCCTCGTGACATTGCTGTTGTGTGTGACATTGACAATTATGTTAACTGCTGAAACCTTGCCCAACAGGACAGGATCACAGGCAAAAACACACAATTAGATTAATTAGATTAATAAGATTCCAACTTTGAGCATGTCATTATAGGCCAAAACGTTTGAGGAAATGTAAAAAAAACTAAAAGAAAAGAAAGAACAAAAGGGATATTTCACTTTCAAACACGTTTGACAGTTTTTAAATTGGTTCTCAAATGTATTCATCTCCAGGACCCCTAAATTAATTTGCATTTGACCACGTACCCTCTGAAGGGATTTTGTGCCAAGGACCCCCCATACAAGATGTGTTGTGTTAATGACAAAGATATTAAAACTTTTTCAAAGAATGCCATTTCTTTGTTTTAATAGCTGATGTATATTGGGCCCTGGGGGTCCCCACACCCCACTTTGAAAAGCCCCTGCATTAGACCACGGAGTGACGGACCACCCAAATCAAATGGACCCCTACAGGTCCATCTGGTTCCACATTTTCACTCTCAGAGTTGCAGCCACATAAGGAGTTCCAAACTAGCCATAATTTATCTGTGGAGTGACCCCTGGAACCACAGATTACCCATGTTTTGACCCATATTTTGTCAAAAAGTAGAAAATGTTCAAATCTATTATAGATAATATATATACATAAAGGTTTTATTTCAGAATGCGATATGCCACTGTTCTTCCCATAGACAAGCACAACGAGCCACATGGCGCCTAATTCTTGCCTTGAGTTCTTCTCAGCCCCGTGAACTCAATAACCCGCCCACCCCCCCCCCCCCCACCCCACTCCACCCTGTCATAATCCCCCCCACCGGCTCCTCCTCATGTCACATGACCCGCTAAGGGGGAGTGAACGACGTGTCACAGTGTGGAGAGGAGACGTCACAAATGACAGTCATGCTCGGCTCGGGTGCGTTTAATCTCATTACCCCTGTCTCTGCACGCAGCCCGGGGTCACCAGGGTTGTGTGCCCTAGTGCCACTATGGTGCTGCAACCAGGAGCATCAAACCACCTCCAAGTTCATTGGTGGAGAGTGACTATGTGCATTTAAGTATAGGCCTGTACTGTACTTAAGTACAAGACTTTTTTAATAGCCTATGTTTTACTTCTATCCCACTTCAAGCCATAGGCAAATATTGTTTTACTCCACTACAATTATTTAGTTGAAACATTTTTATACTTTCTTTCTTTCTTTACTAGTTCAACCTATTTTTATACTTCTATTCAAAAATGGCTGATCTACAAGCAAACGTGTTGTGACAGGACATTTCAAATACAGCACTTTTGCAGCATGTTTCTACATTGAGGAATTGCTACTTACTGCTAAATGTATTAATCCTAATGCATGAAAGATCACACCTGTGTGAAGTGAGGGGCGTCCTCAATTTTCTGTCCTCAGCCAATCAAATCAGCGCTATGGGGTACAGACAAACACACAAAGCTGGGCATATTTAATCAAGAAATGATCATGATACATCTGAGTAGGCCCTACTTGTACGGTTGTATACCCATTATTGTCACTGTGCGATGTGGGGGTCACAGGGGTTGTGTGCCCTGTGCCACTGTGGTGCAACTTATGGATAAAAAGAAAAAGCACCAATGCATTTCAGAGCAGTGCAGGGGCTTCAGAGAAACATGAGTCACTTTTATGCGAGTGGTGCTTTAGTTTGTATTAATAGCCTGCGGCCCTATAGGCTGCGCTTCACAGCAATACATGTTGCTGGGAGGTATGTAAGCACATTTACTGGAGGCACTGCACTCGAGTACAATAGTATGCGCATGCATAAAGTAAATGGGAAATTGAGTGGCAAATCGAGTGGAAAAGTGAGTTTAACGTCACTTAACATCGTCTAATGCAAGCAGATAGGACTTTTCTGTTTGGATGTATGGGCTGTCAAGGCCAGAAGGTAGTGTTTTGCCACTCAGTAGGTGTTCCCGCATAACTTCCAGGTATGATGATGATGTCACGCGCATACCCTCTATTTTTTGAGGTATTTTCTTTACTCCACTACAATTATTTGAAAACTTTAGAACTTTGTAGATTTTGAATTTTAGATTACTAGAGGTTCTGGCCACATACACCTATGGCGCACCACCAATCCATTTATGCCCATTTATGGAGATCCCTAATCCAACATAACTCTATGCCCATATCCTGTATGTGCATAAACCCACAATGCCCATCTATGGGCATAGCGGTCACATTTGTGGCTCTGGAAAACCGGCACTCCCATCTATCCTATATACTGTACTAGGGCTGTCAGTTCACCTCTATAATCCAATTCGAATTTCATTGCTTAATTATTTGTAATTTTCGAATATATTCGAATATTTACATTGTATTTTAGATCATATTTAGCCTATAATAATACACAGAATAACAAGGTTTTGACGATGCACGTTCTGTCCACTAGAGGGCCCCCCCTTCCAAACGACAAAGCAGTACTTTCAGAACATGTAATAATGGTTTTCGGCACAAAATAGCGTTTAAACTGTTGTTTTATTGAGCACAGTGCACTCAGCACGGTAAGATTGTTGTCTGTCTATAGTGCAAATGCATTTTACAGTGAACGTTGTATACTTCTGATACAGTATAGTCTGAGTAGTGAGTAGGCTAGTCAGGAATCATGAACTTTTTCTTTTTTCTTTTTAAACGGAATGCTGTCACGATGAACAGGCCATCATTAGTAAATAGCAATGAAGATATATAGAGATGCCTATATTTTGCGCTAAAGTAATTGTTGAATAACACATAAATGTAGGTTTTAAGGCTAGAATGGCATTGTAGTGGACTATAGTGAGAGGCGAGATTGTCTTTCCTTCATTGCGGGACTGCAGGACTAGTCTGGAGATATAGTCGTGGATGATCAGCTTCAGACAGTCAGTGTTTTGGTTCGTACCTGGAGTTTTGCATTATCTCCGCTGTGCACAGCAGCACAGGGGAACTGTCTTTAATATATCCATGGTCGTTTTCAGTTGCTTTCCATGTGCAACACAAAAGTAGCCTACCATGTGTTTGTTTTGGTAATAGCCTACTGCAGGCGCAGCCATGCTGATTCACGTAATCGCGTAGGACAAAATGAAACCAGCCGGACCAACGTTAATGGTTTAATGCACGTAGGACCCGCATTTTCAAACTGTCCACAATATGCGACAGACTCGACAGTACTAATAAAACATGCGAGTGATTCTTCTTAGTTGCAGCGCGCTGTGCGACTGCGTGTGTGCATGCGTGCAGAGGAGGGAGGAGGTGACGAGGCGCGCGTGTGACCGTGTGTGCGTGCGTGCAGATGGGAGATTTCACAGCGGTAGATTCGTTACTCAATACATTTAGTGAGCGGATAAAATAACATAAAACAAAATAAAAATATTAAATAGAATTAATAAATGATAAAAGCTCCATTCGAATGGCAATTTTAGCTTTCGAATATATATATTTTTTTTAATATTCGAATTTCTTTCATATTATGAAATTCGTTCTGACAGCCCTATACTGTACTGTATGGGCATATGAGGTTTATTTATGGTTATGTCTGAGTCATAGTGGCATGCCTATATATGGGCATATTGGGTTTGTTTATGCATATCTTGTTTATGGTTATGTCACAGTGAGGTGGCCGTGGTCCATGCACACACCTGCCGGCCCACCCTCCCATTAGCCAATTTTAATATAGGATTATACATGAACCACGTCAGCCCTATGTTATACTTCGCCAATTTGAAAATAGTTAATCTACAGGCTCACAAGGTTCACACTTACAGGTGTGATTTAAAGCTAAACACACTGGGAATTATGTGTGAGAGAGCTTCGCTTATACTAGGCCTATACAACTTCCCCTATAAAGTTATCACATTCTGTTGCAGTTGTTTGTCTGTGTGTCTGTTTGTATCCAAGATGGGAAGGAGATCAACATGATTTTTTGTGTATACAGTACTGACATGCAGATAGGCAGGCAGGCAGGCAGGCAGGCAGGCAGGCAGGCAGGCAGGCAGGCAGGCAGGCAGGCAGGCAGGCAGGCGGGCGGGCGGGCAGGCAGGCAGGCAGGCAGAGGCAACGTTGTTTAGAGCTTTTAAATATTCTGTTTTCAACAAATGTGGAAAAATATTTTCAGATGGGGGGGGCTGTGGGCCGTGGCCAAATACATAATTATTAACTTGGTGATCCTTGAGTGATATGAAAATGTGCAAGAAGCACCAGTCTGCATTTGGACAGAAGGATATATAATTTCTCTGACAGTGATAGATGTTGGTGACCTCATACAGCATAGTTATGCCTAAGATTTTCCCTGCCAGCACGAAACTGACGAGAGTCATCTAAACAGTTATAGGAAGGAAGGCATTTACATTGCTGCAAACTGAACGAAATGTGAACGTGCAGGTTGACTGAAATATTGTGTACTATAATCGTAATACTAGGGGCAGGATGTTGGAGATGGAGCTGAGGTACAGTAGACCAAAGTGACAGAGGACATAGCCTACAGGTGGCTGGAGTGACCGAGTTAGATGAAGATGATTAGGAGGAGAAGAAGAAGATACTATGTAGTAGTAAAATAAACGTAAAATAAACTACTCAGGCCTCAACTCAAATCTATAGGCTACTGTACATGTCTTATGGACCGAATTGTGTCTGAGGAGTGTCTCTGTGTGTGTGCACGCGCTCGCGTGTCACTCCTTGTTCCTATTCCTTGACCTAGACAAGTATGATTGATCATCATACTTAAGTATAGCCTACAATTTTGAGGTAGCCTACTTTTACTTTACTTGAGTATTTGTTTCAATAGGCTATACTACATTTTCTCTTCAGCATTGATGCAAATTGTACTTTTACGCCACTACAATTTGTTGAGAACTTTATTGCAATACATTATTACGAAACATAGGCCTACGCCTATATTTACCATATTTACCAACCGGTAGGCTATCATCCTATTTTACACTTTCTTCATTCGAGAGCAGATTCATTAATTTAATTTAAATATGTTGTGTAATGGGTCATTTTGCACAATGAATACAATTAGTTAGGGTATGCCTAGTGTTTTTTATTTATTATTATTAATAAATATATTTTTTAATTTTCATTTATTGAATTTTGAATAGCCTGGCGGGACTTTTACTTGTAACAGAGTGCCTTACATTGTGCTATTGCTACTTTTGCTAAAGTAAAAACATGTGAGTATAGCTAATTCTTCCACCAGTGGCTCTTGATTAAAGTTGCTGTGCTGTGCAGATGTTGCAGTGACTCAGCCTCATAGCGGCACCACATTGGGGAGAATGGGGACAGACAAACAGCACAGCTGCGACACGAATGAAACACACCATGAAAAGCTTTCACTGAATCACTGCTGCCGCTACCCGGGATTTAATCCTGTTCTCACGACTCACCACAGTCTGTAGATTGTACTGTAGACATGGCTTTCACTTCATCAGAGACGCGATTTTGTATTGATTTATTTTAAGAAGAAAAAAAGTCCGGAGCAGCAAGCAATCAACGATCGAAGCTGCAGCTGCTGTGCTGGGAACAACGACGGCGACGGACGGCTGAGGTGACAGAATCTAGAACAATGCTCTCAAACTAAAAAAACAAACAAAAAACAGATCAACTTGCCAGATATATTTTCTGCGACATCATCATAAAAGAGATGAGAGTTTATTACAGTAACCTTGACAAGGCGATAAGACCAGCTGACATCGATAAACAAACACGGTATGTTGTGATGTTTATATTCTAAATGGTGCTCCAACTCCCCCCCCCAGGGTTGACCTTGTTTGAAAACTGACAATAAGCCCACGTGTGTCGCGCTGCAGTGTTCCATAGACTAGACAACTGTATTGTGGACGGTGCCAGTGAGTGGACTGCCTGACTGCAACGGCGTCGCTAGCCGAATTTGTGCATCTGATTATTAGAGTTGATACATGACAGTAGACTACCTACTTCCATTTTAGTGCAAGTCGTTAACAAGTTGATTTACATTTATCGACGCATAAGGCGTCGCGTCGATAATGTAAATGAATTTGCTACTTATGAAAGACTCTCATTGCATCATCCAAGTCCAAGACCGTTTCGAATTACATTTAATTAACCCATACGCTATAGGGCCCACTGACAAGAAAATTAGTCTATAGACTAGAGGACCTACATAGAAAGGCATTTACAATAATTAAATAACATGCAGCATAAGTTGATTATATGGCTTTCAAACCGTTGAGATGAGAGGACCAATTTTCTTATTTGTGTTTTATTTGACTGATTTAAGCTATTTAATAGTCTTCTAAGGTTTATATCTTCGAAATTCTGTTGCAACATATTCATTTAGAAAATGAGTTATATATATATATATATATATATATATATATATATATATATATTATAGCTACATATTTCATTTAGAAAAAGTTGACAAGGTGCCAGAGTTGTGGGCAGCATATTATTGAGTTGCATTAAGAAAATGTTAAGTTCCATCAATAGGCTATTAGAGTTTCTCCTCCAATATTATAGCAGCAGATGTGTTGGGTGTCAGATGATCTGAAACTTCTCCACAGTTCAGTACAAATGATCTTCTGGAATCTTAAATAATGATGGATTTGAACTAGCCTAAGATTGAGACTCTCGTAGATGTATTTATCGATTCTGACATCGTCAATAAATCTACAAGAGTCTAAATCTTAGGCTAGATCAGTAGCTGTAATCTGTAGCCTAATTTCAGCATCCACCCAATAGGTTTATATATATATATATATATATATATATATATATATATATTGTGAAAACACATTTTGCTGGGTACTGGAACCCCCATGATATGGGAGCTTAAATATTAGTTTTTTCGTCCCACTTTAATTATGCATGAAAAGTTCTATAAGAAACTGCCTCAAACACACTATAGCATGTATAAGGAATTGGACCTGTCGGCATGATAAACATGAGACTGTATTCAAAGGATTCACAATTAACCAATGACAATTCTTATCTTTGTATATGTTACTATAGTCCAATTTATGCACGTTTTCGTAAACCTCAAGTTTATACAGTAATATACGGTAATATACAGGTGGGATGGTACAATTCGGGAGTTTACTGGAGTTTGTTGGAAAGTTTAACGGGAGTTTCCTGTAATATACTCATCCGTATTCCATGCTTTTTGCGCAGTATACGGCATTGCACAGTACAAAAATATTTAGATTGTTAAGTGCAGGGCTAGATTAAGCTTTCTGTGCAGGCGAGGACATTTCAACATAAGATGCTTTGTACATGATCATATTTGGATTAAAATGACTTTTAGATCCCCATTGTCTTGCCAGGGAGCCTCATGTAAGCCTACTCATAGTGTCTTCTTCACACACTTGGAATGCCCTGCCTGTGGTTCTATCATTCACAGAATCACACTGAACATAATTCTGAGTCTGACGCATGACTGAAATGGCCCTAATGGTGTGTCCACACGGGCAGACCCAAGACAAATGGGAGTACCATTTGGAGAATGCATGCATCATTGCTTCTTTGCATCGTCATGCCTATACTGTATAATAATTAGTAAAAATGTGCATGTTTGAATGTTATAGGCTAGTTGGAATGTTGAAGCTACTGTCTTTTTTGTTTTTTGTCTGAGTTGCATGTATAGTGTATCAATGCTGCCAGAATTATTAGCCACTTAAACCGTATACTTAATTCCACCAGGGGTCTATGCTAGGCCCTGTCCCTTTTCTACAAGCTCATCGACTGTTGCTTTTGAGCTTGTAGATTTTCGCTGAATGTTTGGCCCAGAATAGGGACGGCATGTGCTTATATATCCTAGTATCAGCCCCCAGTGAAAAGACTGTTTGGTCGTATCGAGTGAGGAATCCCCGGCCATCCAAGTGGTTTCTGCTTACAACACCGACTAACACGGATTGGAACAACAGTTAGAATGCCTGAGCTGTGACCCTCCTTTGTTTCATAGAGTAGACCTGGGGCTAGAAATCTGCCATTTGGTGTTCATCATGTTGAGCTGTCAAGTTCAAGTTTATTTTAAACAAGATAGGCAATTTGTCTTTATGCAATGATCTGATTATCTAGTTGTGGTTTGATTTATGTTCCACTGTCCTATCTGGTTATGCACTATGCAAGTTATTATGCACTATGCCTCCCAATAAGTGAATATTCACATCCAGCAATAAAGCCCAAATAGCATTGTCTAAAGCTAAACATACAGTATTGTTGCTGTCAGGCAGAAACCTCTTATCTCCATATTTTAATATTAATTTAATATATAAATGAATGCCCTACTTCCTACAGCCTCACATAAAAGTATAAAAAGATTTACAGTACAAGCTTGAAACGCGGAGCGATGCGTTTTGAGAAACTAACAGTTTTGGACATATGAGGTTTCCACCCGACAGAGACAATATTAATTCTCCACTTCAGGCCGACATCTTAAATTAATCATCTCAGTTGCTTCTGTAGGAATGGAACCTCTCTCTCTCTCTAGTCCGTCGTCAGGGAAAAGTGTGTATAGAAATCACAACAGCCCAGCTGCATAATGAAGCAAAGCTTATGTAGCTGGATCAGATAAGTAACTGGGGGCCCCCACAGTAATTAGTGTGATGATGATGATGATTTGGACTTACTGTAGAATAACTCATAATATTATAACAATAACAAAACGCCCCCCACCCGGCTCTCAAAGCACACATTTCTGCCCCTCCCATGATCCCGGTTGAGCTTGGCAATGGCTGTCATAAAAGCCTCTATTCAAAATGTTGGAGTAAAAGTACAAAAGTATTCCCATAAAAATATACGTACTGTATAGTATACAAAAGTACTCTTATTATGAATGACCCCCCTCGCGCGTGCACACACACACACACACACACACACACACACACACACACACACTTACACACTTAAAACATAGACGATCTACACGAGAATCTCAATCTGCAAAGTTGTTAAATAATTGTAGTGTACAAAATACAATATTTGGCTCTGAGATGTAGTGTAACAATAATACAAATTTAAATACGCAAGTCAAGTAAAAGTACCTCAAACCTTTACTTACAGATACAGTGCTTGAGTAAATGTACTTGCCACCACTGTCCCTTGGCTTTGAAAGACACACATTTTTGCCACACTCGTGCCCCCGGGCTGCAGCGATGGCTGTCAATATCATGACTCTCATTTTGCATCGATCATTTCCTTTTGATCTAATATTATTGCTGCCCCACCTCGGTGATGCACCGCAGAACAGCTGCACAAATATTTACTGCTATTAGTAGCGGCGTAGTTATGAGTGCATGAAAGCACCCAGCCAAAACCATACAGAAAGCTTTTATCTTCACTCTGTAACCTAATGCGAGATACTCGCTCAGCTCGGCCCCGGCTCTCTTTTTAGTATGGCACTTATTAAAAGTGCATTTCGACAAGCTGTCGGTGCAGAAACCTCCTATCTCCAAATGTCTAACTTGTTTTCATGGAATGATGAAGTGTGAAGCAAAAGTAGTGATCGACAAGCCCACAACGTGTTGCATTGCGAATGTTTTTTGACTCATTGTGAGCTTGTACATTTGCTATTAGCCGTGCTCTGCCCTAGCAAAAAAATGTAAATCTTCATATCATCATCATGTATCATATTATGTTCTGGTACAGCATAGGGAAAGCATCTAAACATCTCTAAGAGACACATAGGTGGTTGAGTGGTTCAAAGTGGTGTCCGGGTTCCCCCCAGGTGTCCTTGAACGTTTAAATCACTTCAACCCTACATTATACTTGGGCTATTTGGAAATAACAGTACTAGCTCACACAGTGTCATGACTCTGAGTCTCTGACACAGTGATGTGACCCATTGCGAGCTCATTATAGATCTGTTATTTTCAAAAGACATTTGTGAAAATCTTTTATTGAGGTCCAGGCTGGCACAAAGTCTTCTCAGACGGAGGTCCAATCCGCAGCCAAATGCATATATCAATTTGAAGGTCCTTGACGTGAAACTGTTATAAGCACTGACATAGCAGTGTATATATTGCAGGCCGTAACAGTATTCTATTCTGTTGTGATATTCCCAGGCAGGCAGCCTGAAGGTACAGCTGCAGCTATTCATTTCAACATGTCATTTTTTTTCCACCACGTGCTGCTTTCCAAAAAGTCTGCTTTCCCCTGTTGGCAAACCGGTAACGAGAAGAGGTGAGGTTCATATTATTGTGAATGTACTGGGCTGCAGCGCTGTATAGAACTGTCAGCCCAGGGCAGCCATCATGGAACATGTGAATATTATATTATTCCTCCTTTTAGGCTTTGTTTAGACAAGCAAGCAAAAGCAAATCCAAACATTTCTCTCAAATCTCATCTTTAGGACCGACTGTTGTCTAAATGTCAACACTGTTAATTGCGAGCGATCTGATAAAAAAAACAATCTGTTTAGGGATTAGGCCAAGTATAGGATTTGAAATGCTAGTCTGAAACGAATAATAATAATACAAAAATGCCCTTTAATCAACTCTGCTGTCAACTATTTGTATTTTTCCTGTATGTTTCTCTCCTACCCATGTGACTTTGAAAATGTCCTTTCAAAAGTAGTGCATGTTTATCAGTGTGGTCTGTGTTTCGGGCTTTTGTGCAGCATGACCTAATTCCATAGCCGAGCAAAGAATCTGCACTGATGGCTGCTTTCCGGCCCCTCGTGCATGCGTGCGTGTGTGTGTGCACGCTCTCAATCTCGCACATGTGCGTGTGTGAGATTGAGATTGAGTGCGTGCACACCCTCCTCTCTCTATCTCCCTCCCTTCGATGTTTCCTAACAGAGAGAGAGAGAGAGAGAGAGAGCACGAGTGAGAGAGAGAGAGAGAGCGAGTTCATCTGAGGACAGCGAAACGCTTTCCTTTTTCCAGTGTGAATCATTTTGGAAAAATGAGCCTCTGGACTGAATTGCCCCGGCAATTTGGCAATGTTTCTCTCTTCTGCTTTATTGTCTATTTTGGCTGAACTTGCAGTTCGTGCACGTCTCTGCCAAGAAAACTTAAGGTCCTGTACAGCAGGCAAAGCCAGTTCCTGAATCCACCGCCATCCTGTAAGCAAGTAAAATAAATCTCCCTCTAGAAATACTTCTATGCCATAAGCTTCCTGTTGTAGCTGTGTGAGCTCTGATGGGGGCTCCAGCTATTGATGACTTTATTAGCCAAATATATTTGATTGTTTTCTGATTGTTCAATATAGGCTAATCGAGATCAGTGTTTTCTTTTATAAACAGTGCAGTGGGAATTGTTTTATGGAACTCTTTTCTTTTCATAAAAAAATAAAATAAATTAAAAAGGTAACTGAAAAAAACAAAAAAAACATGGCCCCCTGATAGAACAATATCAGTAACCAGAAAAAAGTTGTACCTGTTAGTACTCTAAACAGACAGACAGACAGACAGACAGACAGACAGACAGACAGACAAAGGGACACACATTGCTGTTCCTTGGAGTGGCTGCACCCCTCAAAAATCACTGATACAAGGAGCGGTGGGGAGGTACTGTAGACAGAGTAATTTTGTCAGTCGCCCCATTCTGCTAGTCCCCCCCCCCTGCCTCTTACCAGACTAGAAGGAGGGGCTGGGGGGACGGCCATGTGTTGAGGTTTGGGTGAACCAGTGGTGGGCTGTGGCAGCCAGCAGCTTCCCCCCCCCTCCCTCTCTCTACCTATATGCCCCCTTCATAATTCAGGCTGGGGGTAATGGCAGCCAGCCTAATTACAATGACTGATTGCCCCTCCGTTGGCATCTCTCACATGGTGATTGTCGTGTGTGCCGGAGAGAGGGGGGGGTGATTTTTCATTGGCCCTTCCCCTCTCTTTCTTTGCATGAGAACAGCCCGAGATTGGGATCTCATTGGTTGGAAAGAAAAGTGTTTTTTTCTCTCTCTCTCTCTCTCTCTCTCTCTCTCTCTCTCTCTCTCTCTCTCTCTCTCTCTCTCTCTCTCTCTCTCTCTCTCTCTTTTTCTTTGTCATTATTTGGTGAAGCAGAACTTGGTGTAGAGCCAGAGACAGGTGATGTAGCACTAATGGAGCATCGGAGCCTCTATTTAGTCCTTGGCACACATTCCTAAAAATAGCCTGCCTGTTACTACACCAAGAGAGAGGATTTCACGTGATTTAATAAAAGACAACTGGTGAGGCAAGTAGTGTACCACCATGACACAGTTTCACACCTGTGTGTCCTTAAAATCCACCATGAACCCATAGTGTCCTTATTCTGGGAATGCCACGTAATAGGTGAACATATTTGGCAATATACGGGACCCGGAGAAACCGGGATGAACCAGATCCAACATTGAGGAACCGAAATCGGGTTCCATCACATTCGGTAGCGTTTCTGGAACCGTTTTTTTTTCTCACACTTTCTAAAACGACTAGTCTGATTCCTTGATTCTGATTGGTTGGTTTCCATTTATTACATGTATGAGACTATAATTTACAGCCAAATACATTTCCTTGACACAAAGTTTGAGAATTACTGTGTTAAGGAACCAAAATTGTAAAAAAAAAAAAAAAAAGAACGTTGTTGGGGAGGAGAGAGAGGTTGGTGTCAGAAAAGCTATGCCTTGAATGGTCCATTTGTATGTCAGTGGGAGCCCTGGGAGGTGTGATGTGGGTGTTAAGTGGGAGTGGATTTGGGGTCTGGTCTGCATTGGCTTTTGTTCCTGTCCCGTAATGAATCGCTGAAGCCTTGGCGGTGGCTGAGGTGTCTCATAGCAACAGAGAGAGAGAGAGAGAGAGAGAGAGAGAGAGAGAGATGGTCAATACAGAACAGTGCAGCTCATTCGTTTCAAAGGGCAGACAGAGCAGGCCAGACGGTCATTGTGAGCACTTGAGAAAGAAATTGGACAGAATCCACACTTTTGTTGTTTATTATCTGAAGCTTTAATAATCTGTTGCATCATTGCATTACCTGACATATTACTGGTGACCCCCCCACACACACACACAGTCACACACACATTTTCCCGTATGTGTATGTTGTTTTTCGTCATTTGCAAACCAACTCCCGACTGACAAACTCCCGATTGAGAATAGCGGACATACAAGGTCACAACTCACAATGTGTCACAGATGCGTTGTGGGCAATGACCTTGTGGGTGTGCTATTGTTGTTCTCTGTGCGTAGACACCTTGGCATGGCAGAGCATAAATCAATCTTTAGCTAATTTACTTCTTTAGAAAGTCTGCCCACAACATTGAGCGCTTCTGCTCTGCTGTCTGCACTGCTGTGTTGTGGGGTACTGTAGCTGTGGAAAGCCTTAATCCAGTCTGAAGCACAGCATGCACAGCACAGTGACTAGACTCTGTCTGTCTCTGTTTTGGGGCGCTGGGTATACCCCAAAATTAAACCAAAATACCCCTTATTTTCTTCGGCCACTTGGCTTCACCGGGCGTTCAAATTGAACACTGCCGAGGAGGGCCCTGAAATGTTGTCTAGCCCAGGGGCCCCTACTACTGTAAATCCGGCCCTGTGTTATAGGGCATACCCCGTTCTAACTGTCTGGAGGTTCATCTCGGTTGTTCTGTTGTCCTGACTGTGCTCCTGTAGGCCGCATATATGTCGACTTGCTGCTCCCAAAGGTTCAGTGCTAGCTCTTCAGTCTTCAACCTACTTTCTCCCTGCCTACTCACTCGTGGGTGCAGCAGGAGTCCGGATATTGAATGTGGAGAGTCTGAGCCTGGGGCCACTTGCATCTTAGTATAGCATCAGGTGCCCTGCGCCCGTTAGCTACACCCCGCCCAGGTGGGTTTAGGGGTGAGGCATCATCCGGTCTGTCTGGTAGACGCGCGTGGGTACCTGGCACTGTTGTGCTCCTCATGGGGACTCCCGCCCCTGGAAGTATAGGATTTGTGTTTCTGGTGTAACGAGTCACGTTAATCTACCCTTCATTTTCATGTCATGTACATTCCAAGTAAACAATTTTTTTTTTTTTTTTAAGATTTTTTTTGCGTTTCGTACAAAAACAGGGAGGCATAATGTTGCTTGCTTACCTTAGGATGATTACGATAAAGTATCTTTAGAAGCGTTAATATTCAGGGCGAGAGGCATGTTGAGTATAGCCATAGGGTCAAAACCACGGAGAGCTCCCTAGATTACACGTAGCGAGCCTTTCTTTCCGAACGCTAAACAGGGAAGTGAACGGCAGCGCGCATGCGCGAACACTAAGGAGTATGGTGAAGGATAGGCCAAACCAAAAAAATACATCTGAATATTTTTTCCCCGTTTGATATAAATGAAAAAGCGCTAGGACGGACGTGTGTACACGTCCTCGCAATCCATGGGTTGGATTAGCTATAGGACAGCTCCACAAGTCCTACGGTCTAAATGGGTTTTTTCTCTGAGATGTACATTAGACACAAGCCAACAGACTAGTGATACTTTCCAAAACGATCAGGTAAAAAACGCTTCTTATACCGCAAATCTAGTATCTAAGTATGTTTGTGTTCAGACATGATTTAGTGCAGGACTTCTCAACGTCTTCCCGGAAACGCCCCGTCCCCCCTCCCCACCCTCAGTACAAACTGACTGCAAAAATAACCTTAATAATGAGAAAATACAGCATAAATAAATACTGAAAGAGCCCCTGAATGGCCATACATTCAAAATATATCCCCGGGAACTTCCAGACCGACAGGAACGCACCCACGGTGCCGGGCCGGTTCTGGCGAGCCACCCCACGTCCGAAACGGTTGAGAAATGACAGTTACCGTCCCTCTACTGTACTGTTCTGTCACTGTACTGTACTGTAACACCCGAAATTATCATATATACAGTTAATGTGTGTGTGTGGTGTGTGTGTGTGTGTGTGTGTGTGTGTGTGTGTGTGTGTGTGTGTGTGTGTGTGTGTGTGTGTGTGTGTGTGTGTGTGCAACAGTGACACTTGGTTGTGAAAACCAACCAAACACTATTTTCGTGCATCTGATGGAAAACAAACCCAAGTAAAGATGACTTATCTGTAGGCCTATCACGGGTGGTCACACATGTTGTGATCTGCTGTTTCTCATTGTGTTTGTCGTACAAGGATATCATCTCTGTTGGGTGGATACGTTTCAGGATTCAAGTTCTAAAACGGCAAAAGCAGCAGATCCACTAGCTCAAAACGCTTCGAAATTGTGGATCTGCTACTTTTGCTACTTTTGTTTGACACTGTGTACCAACCAATTGTATGGCATTCATTTACGACAAGAGTTACATTTTTTGGAGGGACAAGCAATGATATATTAAATCTGAGAGTGTGAAAAGAGACCCAAGATGACCCTTCCATTTGGTTGAGGTTTTCACACTCTCAGTGCACTCTCAAAACCCGCTCGGAGCCATGGATGAATTCGGACATACTGACTGCAATGAAAGCCAGAGACAACAAATGCTCTGAACTTCTTAAATGCAAGTCCAAGCTAGCTAAGCGCTTCGACAGTGATCTCCAAACCAAACTGTGCATCCTTAAAACCCAATGTAACAAGCTAAGAAACGGTGTAATTGCCATGACCAAATCAGCCAAAAGTAACTTTATCAATGATAAAGCCGAGGAAATCAAAAACAATCCTCGGGAGCTCTGGAAGCTACTAAACAACCAACTAGGCTGTGGTCAGAAACTTAAAACCAGGTTTACTAACATAAACATCAAATCAAATAACACCCTCATCACTGACAAGGTTGATGTAGCCAATCACTTGAACATCTTCTTTACAAACATTGCAACAATGCTGGTTAACAAACTGCCCTCCCACTCTGGGCGTTTTGGTGTAGAGCACATCAAAGGCTTCTACAAAAACCTAGGTGTTTGTAAAGATGATTTTAAAATGACAATGGTAACAACTGAGGAGGTACTTAAGAAACTGAGTGCCCTCCAACCCCACAAGGCCACTGGCCATGACAATATTCCCTCCAAATTTCTCAGAGACTCAGCCATTTCCATAGCTCCAGTCATCACCCACATAGTTAACCTCTCCATCAAACAAGGACAGGTCCCCAGAGATTTTAAACTGGCCAAAGTAACCCCCCTGTACAAAAAAGGGAGCAAATTAGAACCCGGCAACTACCGCCCTATTTCTATTCTAAGCTCCATCTCGAAAGTGATGGAAAAAATAGTCTATGAACAGGTTGAAAAGTATCTTGCCACTAATAAATTGTTGTACGAGTTCCAATCTGGTTTCAGAACATCCCACTCCACTGACACATGCCTTCTCTATTTGAGCGACCACATCAAACACGAGGTGGATGCTGGAAAATACTGCGGCATGGTCATGCTGGACCTCCAAAAGGCTTTTGACACCGTGAACCACTCCATACTGGTTAACAAGCTTAAAGCTATTGGTTTTGATAGCACATCAGTGAGCTGGATGCAATCCTACCTGGAGGGGAGAGAACAGATGGTGGAAGTGAACGGAACACTGTCCCCCCCCCTCCCAGTGAGCTGTGGCGTCCCACAAGGAAGCATACTAGGGCCTTTACTGTTCCTAATATATGTAAACGACATGACTTCAGCCTGTGACTGCAACTTGTTCCTGTTCGCAGACGACTCAGCACTGCTGGTCTCGGACAGGAACAAACTGCAGGTTGAAAAGACCCTCAGCTCTGAACTCGGTAGAATCTGCACCTGGCTCGCTGATAACAAACTATCCTTACACCTGGGAAAAACTGAATCCATTCTCTTCGGATCAAATAGTAATCTCAAAAAGGCAGATGGCTTCTTGGTTAGAGTTGGTGATGATATTATCACACGGAAGGATCAAATTACCTACCTAGGTTCCATCCTGGAGGCCAATCTTTCCGGTGATAAGATGGCCACCAACGTAATCAAAAAAGTCAATCAAAGAACAAGATTCCTCTACAGGATCTCCTCACTGGTCGACAAAAACACCTTGAAGACCTTAACAGGAGCCCTTGTTCAAGGTTTCTTTGACTATGCATCCACCTCCTGGTACCACAGCACCTCAAAGGCCCTTAAAACAAGGCTCCAGACCTCCCAAAACAAACTGGTCAGGCTCCTACTTGGCCTCACCCCCCGAACCCACCTCACCCCTGCCCACTTTGACAGGCTGGGATGGCTTAGGGTCGACGACAGAGTACAGCATCTTGCAATGGGTCTGGTCCACAAGATTAGATACACCACCAAGATACCCATGTACCTGTCTAAATACTTCCTTAATGTAAACGAAGTCCACACCCACAACACCAGAGGGAGTGCAACAAACCATGTACAACCCAGATTCGGCACAAACAAGGGACTAAATTCTTTTCGCTCCTATGCGACCAAAATGTGGAACGCCCTACCAACAGTCATTAAGACATGTGAATCCCTTGGCTCCTTCAAAACTGCTCTCAAAGGGCACCTACGGATGGCTGCAATTCGAAACTGGCCTCTGTAAAAGCTGAATTTGTATCTGGATTGTACTATGTTTTTGTATGGACGTGGTGTTGGGTGCCTGCACATATGCACACATGGCATCAACGCATGGTGTTGTGTGCAGGCGCCCTACACTCTGTCTTTGTACTATGGATTGTACTATGTTTTTGTATGGACGTGGTGTTGGGTGCCTGCACATATGCACACATGGCATCAACGCATGGTGTTGTGTGCAGGCGCCCTACACTCTGTCTTTCGTTTTCTTCTCTTTTATCCCCCTGTTCCCCTCACTGTATATATACTTTTTTTCCCTTTTCGCTTCCTATATGATGAATTCCTGTTCTGTTCTTTAACTACATAGAAGTGTCTATTTGTTTGTCTCTAAATGTTTTGATGAATTGAACAATGTGGACCCTGTTGTAAACAAGTGTAAGGCTTAATTGGGTCGTCCACTCACAGTTAACAGTCTTTGTATTGAGTTTGTGCTTGAAATGTACTGTAATTCTGCAAACTGTTAATAAAGATTTCAATCAATCAATCAAAACTTAGCTCTGTGTGCAGTGTTTGTTTTGCTGCTGCATATTTAGACTTCTCACATAACTAATCACCCTGTTGATTAAACTGAAACCCTGCACTGTTGTTTATTCACACTGCTCCAATGCCTCAGCTCAGCTGCTGCTTTTCACCTGGAAGTAAGAGAGAGAGAGAGAGAGAGAGAGAGAGAGTGAGTGTGTGTGTGTGTGTGGATCTATTGTATTGCGCCTCTTGTGCAGATCCAAATAAAATAATTAAAATGTATGCGTGCGTATGTGCGTGCGTGAGCAAGAGAGAGAAATTGTATTGTTCTTTTTTTGAGTGGTGCAACCACTCCTACAACCAGCAATGTCCGTGTACCTGTGTGTAACAGCAATGTCCGTGTACCGTCTGTGTAGTCATGAGCAAGAGTATGTGACTTATTTATACCAGTAGGGGGCGCCAGAAACGGAGAGAGGGGTAGTGCTGTGCCTGCTAATGAGAGAGAGAGAGAGAGAGAGGGGGGGGGAATTGCACCACTCAGTTCACACGGGTGTGATTTTTTTAGGAGAGTTATTTTTCAGGTTAGGAGAGTATAATTTTCAGGTTGTGGTTAGTGTTAGGATTTGACATTCATAGAGGTTAGGTTTAGGGTTTAGGGTGGGAATTGTGACCTCCTTCATACTTAATTGCGTGCTGGTGTCATGCACCAAAAATAGCAGATCTACAAACTTTTTAAGTTTTAGTTTTAGGATTAAAAATGGAAAATAACCTTAATTAGACGTCCTCACAAATATAGCAATCAAGTGTGCATGTGTGCGCAGCTGTGCGCGTGCAGGCGTTCGTCCGTGTATGCACTCACACATGCACTTGCGTTGTGTGTGTGTGTGTGCGTATGCGTGTGCGTGTGTTTGAGTGTATAGAGACACAGCAGCATGTGTGTTCACAACAATCCAGGTTTTTTTTATTAACCGCCAGGGTCCGTGCGCTGAAACCCGGCCATGTTTGCCCTGTGACCCAGACACCACCTGTCTGCTGCCATGGTTACGGCCACTGCAGTGGGTTTCAGTGGCCTGCCTCCAGGGATCACTTTCCCCCTGCCTTAACAATCGGCCCCGTCGCCCCGGCCCCGGGCCGTCCGCCCCACGGCCGTAAAAACAACTCAGCTCTGCAAGCCCCCAGTAGGCCATTAAAAGATGCCCTAAGTGCCGTGTAAAGGATCTCGGGCCTGGACCGGCCCCTAATTGCCAGGCGGTGGTGTCTGTGACCGTCCCTGTGCGATCTGGTTCACATGTAGCGATTAGCTCTCATAAATGAGAGAGGGGCTAAGGCTCACGCATCGGATACACCGCGCCTCACCACACCGCTCCTAAAGAGTGCCTGAGCTGAACCACGTGTTACGCTTTTTTGTCACACAGAGTGTAGGGGAAAGAAAAGGTTTTGTATAAACCCTGGTTTAGTCTCTGTGGTAAACGACACGTTATGTTTTGAGTGTCACGGTTGATTTATCCACCTTGGACTTTGCGTCACTGTCTGGTATCGATGTTATTAAATGCCTGAGGAAGGTCCACACGACCAACGCATTGCTTCACATTAAATAACCTCTCCTGAACGTATTGTAAGTGACAGTGTGCAGGTATCTTATCATTGAGCTAATTTTGGCGCCTACGCACCTGCTTTTAAACTCACCTGGGTTTTTTTTGTTTGTTATAAATAGTAAATCCATAAACTTGTAGAACATGTAGATTATATATGGCTTAGGGGTTAAGCTTGTCTTAAGGGTTGATGTTCACACTTTACTGATAATGTTTTTCCTATCCTGTTTTAGGCTGATGAAAGAACAAGTGGGAGAAGAAAGAAACGGAAGACTGCAGGAATAACGTGAGTAGATTATGAGATTTGAAACGTCTGCTTTTTACATTAGAGTGCAAATATAACTGCTTCATGCCCATAAACCTCTGAATCCATTCTCATTTTATCTACTGGCTTTTCCAAAATTGTAACTGGTGGAGAAAACAGAAACATGGTTGGTTGGATTCAGTTATGATTTGAATCACACGACACACGATATGATTTTTGAGTGGTGCAACCATAGAGTGCAGCACCCTGCATGCATGCATGCATGTAGTATACCAGCAGGTGACAAAGTGGCGCTGTTGAACTTCACACTGTGCACAGCTGCATGATGGGAAGCTGAGTTTTCAGCAGCCATTACGTGATTTTGGGTGTGACAGTACAGTACAGTACAGTACAGTACAGTACAGTACAGTACAGTACAGTACAGTACAGTACAGTACAGTACAGTACAGTAGAGGGACCCCCTGGTGACCCCCACACGGTAACTCTGTCATTTCTGGACCGTTTCGGAAGCGGGGAGGCTCGCCGGAACCGGGCCGCCCTCCTGGGAGCGTTCCTGGGGGTCTGGATGTTCCAGGGACCCCTCCGGGGACCCCCACACCACTCACTTGACACTTGATTTTATATTTTTGTCAGCGTATGTTGGCATTGTTATTTATGTATTTTATGTTTTACTGTCAAAGCAGAACACCCAATCCTGCAACATCACTTTCAGCCATTTCACACTAGCAGGCTTGACTAGAGACAGGAAGAGTCTGCAGCCTGATGTTGCAATGGTGTCATACAGACTGAACATAGGCGATCTATAAGCTCAGAACGTGTGGCGGATGTGACACCTTTAAGGGCTTATAGATCGGCTATTATACATTTGGACACTGCTGTCAGGTAGGATACCTACTTATTGACGTTGTCAGTAAAGTTATTCGAAGCAGACGGCACACTATATGCGCCACCATCATTATTGTAGTTCAGACGTCGTTCCAATTATCTCTGTCTGTCATGAGAGGGAGACAACGGACATAAAACCTAATGTACATCTACTCCACACAAGACTCTATTGTCATATTTTAATATCAGTCTGATAATTCCTGCCAGTGTTGGGCAAGTTACTTTTTAAAAGTAATTAGTTATAGTTACTGCTCTAAAAAAGTAACTATAGTTACTTTTCTAGTTCCTAAATTATGAAAGTTACTAGTTACTTTACTTTACTTCATAAAAAACAAAAATCAAGGTTTTTGTGTTGTTCTGTGGCAATTATCATTATGAAATGTTGTGGAACAATACAACAATATTTACACAGTTTATATTTGACCAGTTACCACAGTAGTTTATTTTCGTAAAGTGACTCGTTAGTAACTAGTTACTTCCAACACTCAATCCTGCCCAGTGATAGAAATGCAATTATGGATTCTTTTCTTATAGGGATCAATCTAATAATGAAATAAAGGTGTATCTCTGGATCAATGAATCGATTATCCGGTGTTGTTTATAATTTGGCGCACAATGGTGCAGCGCAAAAAATATGAAAGTAGCAGATATACAAACTCACGTGTCTTGTAGGTGCTGTGCTTTTGAAACAATATAATTTGATATTCCATTAAATTTGAAAGTTTCACCTATAATGATAGGCCTAAAAATAGTGATCGATAATTTATTATTATCAATTGGTTTCATTAACCGTTGCAGCCGTTGGTCATTGACCTTGCAGACCCAGTGAGAAATGTCCCTCAGGGTGACCAGGATTTGCCACACAATCCATGATAAATGTCCCTCAAGGGGACAGGGATTTTAAATGTCCCTCAGGGGGACAGGGATTTTAAATGTCCCTCAGGGGGACAGGGATTTTAAATGTCCCTCAGGGGGACAGGGATTTTAAATGTCCCTCAGGGGGACAGGGATTTTAAATGTCCCTCAGGGGGACAGGGATTTTAAATGTCCCTCAGGGGGACAGGGATTTTAAATGTCCCTCAGGGGGACAGGGATTTTAAATGTCCCTCAGGGGGACAGGGATTTGCCACCCAATGCAGGGAGCCTGGCCTTGACTGGCTGACCAGATTGGTGTTGACACTTTTATAGCCGTAGAGTTACTGTTCATTGTGATTTATGTTGCCTTTGATTTAGTGATTGAACGCTGCGTTCGGGCTATTTATATTTGTACAAGAAATTTACTTAAAAACCACAAAAGTATTGGCATCAAAATATATGTAAGATGAAGTGAAATGGCTTTTTGGGGCATTTTATTTTGAAGTTTTTGTCTGAAAAGGAAGCAAGCAAGTGTTTCTGAACCAATCAGGACGTTTGTTTACAAGTGAGAGACAGACGGCTAGCTCAGCCTGTTTGCTACTACGTGGCTGAAGTTATTTCTAACCTATTATGTTTTCAGAAACATTTTTTTGTGTGCTGATTAAGTTTAAAATGAGTAATACACACTCATCTTAAATGAGTATGTGCAGTTCTGAAGTGCTTTTATAACAATAATCAAAATCTTGTATCTTAAGTTTTCAAATAATTGTAGTGGAGTAAAAAGTACATTTGACTTTGAGATGTAGTGAAGTAGAAGTAAAATGAAATGACTGAATATTGTGAATACTCCAGTAAAGTTAATAATAAAAATAAAATAAATTGTACTTAAGTACAGTACTTACTTTCTTATACTTTCCACCACTGGCTCACTTGCAGTACACCCTGTTTTTCTCTCTCTCTCTCTCTCTCTCTCTCTCTCTCTCTCTCTTTTTGTGTGGATACTCTGGCCTCGATTTTGGTGACTTAGCAGAATCACAAAGCCTTCCCTCATTCTCTCCAGTGACTTGCAACAGTTCCAGGTGTCCGCCAGATGCTTCCAGGGCTAAGCGCCTGCGCTGTCCCAGCGGCGGCACGTCATACGATGGAGATGTTAAGATTCACTTCTGTGAGTGGAGAGAGAGAGGGAGCCAACAAAACTAAAAGAAAGAAAAACCCCTCCGGGTTTTAAACTCTTTCCACGGCGTCGGGATTAAATGTAATTTTGTTGTGCATCATACGATTTAAATCGCTGTTTGAGGCTGTAAAGTGTCTTTGATGATGCATCTGTTATAGGGGGTAAAGGGGCTGCAATGATTGAAGTGATGGATCGGTCCCAAAAAAACATTTGGAAGGCCACTAAAGAGAAAGTAGAAGGTCAGAAGCAAAAGAACAAAGAGGTTCACTTCAGTAACACGGATCAGATCAAGTACAGTACATGAGAAGATAAATAAGCTGTCAAAATCTAAATTCCCAGTGTCTCCCTGCAGTGTTATGCTAACACCGGGTCTATAATGCATTATAAGCTCATTATAATGTGCTTATATTATCGTGGCTGCCGGGGAGAAACCTCTTATCTCCATATTCTACTTTTTTATTTATTTTTGTTAATTAATGCCCTTACGTAGTCCTTATCCGTCCTTTATATTTATTATTATAGTCCTCGACCGTTCTTAATAATAATAATAACTAGAACTGCACTCTGTCGAATGCCTACTTGCTTGTTGCACACAAGTAGGCCATAAATGTCATATAGTGCGCAAGCAGAGCGCGCAAGTACTATCGACCGCTACAAACTGTCGACCGCTACAAACTGTCAAATCTCAGCTTCTCTGTGAAAGAAGAACATGAATTAGTAATTCTATTTTAGCATTACAAATTCATTCTTTCGTTACGTAATTAACAACAATTACGTAATGTTGTAATTAATATGGATGAGTGGCGGCTTTCGATGGTGACATATATGTCGATCATTGTCGGGTGGATTAAAGGAAATGCCTCTATGTATATGTATATGTAATTTGCAAGTTGATTAGCGGTATACTGTGGTTGCTTTGCGTATGCCCCGTTTGATGCGTATGTATCGTAGCAGCATATGACGTCAGGGTAACTGGTACAACTAGCTCTCAATGATGACGTAATAAAGATGTGGAATAAAGGACCCAATGCCAGGGTGTAATTGGTTTTCGATGGTGACGTAATGACGATATGTTTTAGTGTCGGGATGATTAAAGGTAATTCTCTTATGTAGACATGTATGTAATCTTGCACCACTGCCATATCAAGCACAAGTAGTCATTACGTCATACGCTGGCACAGCGCATACACATCAAACGGCGACATACGAAAACTATTACTTGCGCGCGCTGCTTGCGCAGTAATAATAATATAATAATAATTATAATTATAACTGTGTGAGGAGGAGCAGGGGGTCTAGGACATGCACACAGACATTTCTTCATGTATTACTTTAGATTTGACCATTCGACAGCATCACACAAAAGTATCAAAAGCAGATATACAAGCTTGAAATGTGGCACTAAGTGACTTGTAGATCTGCTACTTTTGCTATTTTTGAATTTGAATCCTGAAAAGTAACAGTTCTGGACTTATGAGGTTTCCACCTGACCATGATAATATATAATAAGAATGTTTATAATTATTTACACGACGGCAATGTAAGGCGTGGTTTATTGTAAGTTCAGCGGAACAGCACAATATAGTTCTACCATAAGTCAAGTTATAAAGTGTTTTTGTTATGTACAGTATAATATTAGGAACATAATTTCTTAACAAGTGTTATGTAGCCTAATATGTGGATTATAATGCATTCTTGCATTGTAGACCCGACCTTTTAAGTAAGGTGTTACCTGGTAGTTATAATGCACTGTTCTGCTGAGCTTATTATAAGGCATTATGAAGTCGTTGTGCACGATCATAAACATTTAAACAAATGTCATTATGCCTTATGAGCACTGCACTACACACAAATTTAATATACAGTCTTGCCTTACCATCTGTAACTCTTGAGAGTACATGAGCCATAAGGTCTCATGTACAGTACACTGAGTGCAGTGTAAGTTATGGCCTCAAGTGGAGCAACTTAACAGTTAACACACACAGCTCTGCCCAGCCCCAGTGCATGATGGGATGCGTTTTGGCCGCTGGTGAAAGTGCCTGTCCAGAGTGAAAGCGCGGGGGGGGGGGGGGGAGGGGGGGGCATACAGAGAGACAGAATGAAAGAGAGAGATGCAGACAGACAGACATACTGTATGAGAGAGAGAGGGAGAGAGAGAGAGAGAGAGAGAGAGAGAGAGAGAGAGAGAGAGAGAGAGAGAGGGGGGGGGGGGGGGAGAGAGAGAGTGAGTGGTTGTGTAAATCTTGCTTGGGTTGAAAATGAAGTTTTCAGTAGAAAGTGGAGGAGCAACAAAGGAGAGAGCAGAGCTCTCATGGCTGTAGGCTGGGCCTTCTCTTAAAGAGACATTACCCAAACATTCCTAGATGCAATGTCTCGTCGTGTACAGTAATAATTACAGTTCAAAAACCTTGTCTGGTGAAGTAAACCATAAACGTACAATGAGTACAATATATCGTCGCTGTCGGGCAGAAACCGCATATCCTTATTTCGATGTTCTATGTTATTTTTTTGTAAATTGATTCCCTACTATATAGTAATTTTGTGTGACAGTGTTGTCACACAAAATAGCAAAATTGATATTTTCGAGCCTGCCTACTGATTATGTCACTGGTAGCACTCCTCTGAGACACAAAGTGAGTAGACAGAAGTGGTACCATAATGAATGAGCATGAATGAGGACCAATTATACAAAGATAGGCTGAAAATGGGTGAAGCGGTTGACAGAAATATTTCTGGCTGATATGTATTTCTAAGGTAGCCTGACACTCAGCCTGAATTTTCATTTAGTTTCACTCCATTATTCAGTCTGAAAGCCCTCCCTACTACAGCCGTTTCTGGGATGGGCGTTGCCAAAGAGGCAGTCTTCGGCGATTGGTTCACCCTTAACCAATCACAATAGTAGGAAAGCAGATGCCGTGCAGAAAGCAGATGCCGATTTAATAGCCATAATGATACGGCCGTGAGTTACCGCAGTGGGGGCAGCCATGTTTGTTTGTGTCTGGACGGTGCTGTTGTTTGACGTCATCGAGTTGAAACGACGCTGATTCGTCGTACAGATTTTCAACCGAGTGGAGCGTCACCAGACCCTGAATCGCCTGAACATATTTTTTTAATGGCCGTGGCTAGCGATTCAGGGGCTGGGATACATAGATCTAATTATGATAAATTAATATCTGTATGCTAAGTACAAGGACTGTATGAAGACTGTATAAATAAATACTGTGATACCATCGATAGCCAGAGCTGAAACTCCGGAACTGGCGGGGCACGGTGGCACAGTTGGTAGTGCTGTCGCCTCACAGCTAGAAGGTCCTGGGTTCGATTCCCGCTCGGGACACTGTGAGTGCTGGCGGCGTGTTTCCTCCTCCGTGTCATCAGTGCCCATACCCGAAGGCGGGGTTGGCGAAAGGGCCTTTCTGTGTGGAGTTTGCATGTTCTCCCCGTGTCCCCTAGGGTAGGTACCCTCACAAAAAACATGCAGTAATCCTGGTCACTAAACTACCTCCCCCTGGCCAGCCGGGGCGCCTGATGGAGGGGAAAGGAACTGATTGGAATAACGTGTTCCTTCCACGTGCTACGTCCAACCAGGGAAACTCCCCCGTCAGGTGTAAAGGAGCAACTTGGACACTCGGGCATGAAGGAAGCATGAGTTCAAGTCCGTTGCTCTCCCCTTGTCCCCCATATATGGGGACTATAGGTTGGTGGAGGGTGTGTAGAGCCCAGGATCACATTAGATGATTGACACAGGGGTGAAAAATGGGTTACAAAATCGTGGGATAAAAAAAATATATATAAAAAAAAAACTAATCTAATTACAATAAATATACATAAAAATACCAAAAAAGAAGCAGGTTCTAAAACCTTTCAGACTAAAATGAGTAAAAGTCAAAGTATTACAGAGTTAACCAGAATACCTTAGAATGAATTTGACAGACACAATGAAGAGAACTCAGGCAAGCAGAACTTAGAGGAGGTTCAATCAGATATATTGCCCATTATACCGGGAGAGAAGAATTGGTAGTCCGGACAGCGTTTCACCAAGATCTCTCACCATGTTCAAATTGAACATGGTTAATATAGCATATTGTAATCAATACTCAGACAAACGTGTCGAACAACAAGGTCAAAAAACATATTTGTTTACAAAGGGACAGATAATGTAAGACGTCACTGAATATTGCATACAGAAACTATCTCACGGGGCAGAGATATAGCTCTGATATGAATATCAGAGTGGAGCCGGGTGACAGGGCAAGAACGTCACTGCGTGCAGTTAGTATAATACAATTCTTCAAGGACAAAAACATGTTGTGTAATGGCAAACGGGAAACAAAACAATCTACACACTGGCGGGGCCAGAAGTGAGAACCAAAATCATATAGTCACAGGGTCACAGGGCAACATGAAAACCAAATAACAGATCTACAAATGTAGATCCCGAAATACCTAACGGTCGGTTAAGATGTAATTGCGAACGCAGTGAGCACTTACTATGAGACCTAGCAGATCATGTCTGTCTGTCTGTGTGTGTGTGTGTGTGTGTGTGTGTCTGTCTGTCCCGCTTTTGTGCCCATATATGGAGCTGAGTGATTTGTTTGTGATTGATGCAAGTGTCTGTCCCGCTGTTACGTCACCATGACTCAGCCATAACCATATAAGGAGTCCCCAAAGCAGCTATACGTCCAAAACCCAAATATGTACGAGCTGCGTTCGCTTCCCGCGTTTGCGCGTCTTACTGGTGTACCGGTAATGAGTTTACTTGTATTTATTTTGCCAAAACCAAATCAAAACCGCAAATGTAGAAAAATGCTGTTATAAGTAAAAGTCCTGTATTCAAAATTATACTTGAGTAAAAATGTCAATGTCAAAATATTGGCATCAAAATGATACTTTAAAATACGAAAAGTGAAAGCACTCAAAATATTTTGAAAATGCCACATCTAAAAGCTCGGCTATACCTAGATTGACTGTTTTTGAATATTCAAACTATGCCTAATTAGTTAATCTATACATATTATGTTTTGTACTAATAATCTAAATATAAAAAAAATAACGAATTAAAGTTGCCAAATAATTGTAGCCTTGTAGAAAGTTTAACATTTGCCTCTGAGATGCAGCAAGTGTAAAGTTTAGAAAAATGTACATTCTCAAGTAAAGTAAAAGTACCTCAAAATTGTAACCCAATAAAATCGGCAAAGCATTTCGTTTTCCACGTTGGCTTTTCAAAATAATTATACAAGCTTGTACGTCTCCTATTTTTGAACATTTTGTAAACATCTTGAAACATCTTGAAAACTAGTGAAGGCATTTGTAGTATCGGCCTCACAGTACTTGAGCCAATGCGAGACTCTGGTTGACGGTGCTTAAAGGTCCTCTCTCCCTGACTGGACCATGCCATGAGCAGCCTGGGTCCTCTGTACTCCCACCACCACCTACTACCCTCCTCCTAACACACCCACGCTCCCCACAACCTTCTTCCTCCAGACACAGTGATGGCACTCAGTGCCAGAGAGAGAGAGAGACACCGCCTCTCTCACTCCCCTTTCCTTTCCTCCCATCCTCTCCCCTCCCCTCGGTGCCTCAGGCAGACCCAGGCATGGGATCTCCATCTGCTCACAAAGGAGCCTCCTCTATCTGCATATGCGTTCACATAAAAGGCCCTTTTGTCATGAGCTCCACACACATGACTGTCCGCCTTTCACCCCTCTGCACCGAGAGAGAGAGAGAGAGAGAGAGAGAGAAAAAAGATCTCTCTCCAGCAACCCGACCCCCCCCCCCCCAGTATTGAGACCTAACCCACCAACACCCACGCTCCCTCCCTCCCTTAATCCCAGAGAGAGAGAGAGAGATCCAATGTGAACTTGCGTGTCACACACTGTAGCCTCCATAACTGCTGCAAACTCCCTTTTATCCTCTTTTTCATTTCCCACTTTTTTGTGTGTAGGATGGGGGGGGGGGGGGGGGCTGTGCCGCCAAACCCCATCCCCCCCCCCCTCATGTCCTTGTGTGCACTCGCCGCGAGTCACCGACACATTACAGCATCTGTTACGCTGAAATATGAATGTTCTCTCTCTCTCTCTCACTCTCTGTCTGTCTGTGTCTCTCTCCCCCCACCTCCTTTTCTGCAGTCTGACATTTAAGGGGCATTAGTGTTTGGTTCTATGCCAGGTTACCCCCCCCCCCCCCCCCTCCCCTCCATTACTGTGGGGAGGTGCAGGCAGGCACTCCGAACAGAACGGAGCCGGCTGCGTTTCTCTTCCTCTCATTTCACTGCCTTCTGCCTCTTAAACACCACACGCACGCATGCACGGACGCACCCCACAAACAAACAAACAGACAGACAAAACACACACACACACACACACACACACACACACACACACACACACACACACACACACACACACACACACACACATGCACAAACACACAGATAAAGAGTGGATTGTAGAATAAAGGTTGAGTAGGTGCATCATTATCAGACCTTTTCAGCTTCGTGTTTATGCCCAAAATCATACCCATCAATTGTAGAAATTTTATTAGGCCTTATTAAATGTAATTTTGTGTGGCCTTTTTTCCCTCCCCATCCTGCGTGCGGGGGAATTTCAGTTTTCATCTTCACTATAGGCATCTAGCAGACGCTCTTAATCCAGAGCGATTTACAGTAAGCAAGAACAACATATGGTAATACAGGAAATACATAGAAATAGTCATCTAGGATGAAAAGTATAACTAAGAACCCAACATCCGTCTAACAGTACAATACCTGTACGATGAAACTATTAAGTATACACTATACAATGTCTACAAAATATGCTACCTACATTTCATACTTTGGCCTTTGCCATAGTGCTACACCCAGCTCAGGGCTGCATGCCCACAGAGGAGCGCAGGGGGAGCGGGGAGGAGTGAGTGAGGGGTCAAGTGTTTGGCTCAGGGACACTTGGACACATTGCTGACTCAGGTCTGGTGGCTTTTGACGTCTTTGTGTATTAACGTTAGTGTCCATGCAGGGACACATGCAGTGGCGTCAGGGTGGGATGGGGGACACACTATCTAACGCACTGGTTCTCTACGGGGGGTCCCTGGAGACCCATCACGAGTCCTTTGCGTTTCTTTACTCTCCGAGTTAATGAACACTGGAGAGTGTATGGGTGGAGAAATCCGACAGACTGTTGCTCTTCAAGATTAAAATTCAAAAGCATCAAACATTGCAGATTGTGACGCATTTCAAGCAAAAAAAAATGTGGAGGTTTTAGCCCGACTGCAACGCTAATATAAAAAAATATATTTTTAAAAAAGCATCAAAGTTGCGGTGTGCGGTCTGCCGGGGTCTAAAATGGGGTTCCTCAGCGATTCCTTTGAAAGACAAACGGCCCTGCGATGCCTTGCTGCTAGCTACAGGGCCAAAAACACAGTGTGGATTTTGGAAAGCCCTGCAAGCCTCTTCTCCTGGAGAGAGAGAGAGACAGAGACAGAGAGAGAGAGAGAGAGAGAGGGCCGCACTGGAACGGAAAGGATAAGATTCACCTCTCCCTTCAAAACCCGGCATGTCCTCTGCTTGACCCTCTGGTTCCTCCCTCACCCCCCACCCATTGGCTGATGTCAGGTCAGGGGCTGTCATATCGCTGTCACCACCCCCCCAACCCCCCCCCCCCCTCCCCCAGTGGCGTGTCAACGTTCCCAGCTAGCCATGATGTTGTGTACTGAGGTTTTTCCATAATTGCCAAGTAAAGTTGAAGACAACCTTATATCTTCATATAACTAACACTCACTAATGCTCGCAATAAAATGGCACCATTTGTGTCTACTCACTCTGTGTCTCAGAGGAAGGCCTTCCTCTGAGACACAGTGAAGTAGAGGATATAGACAATGGGCTATATGCACACAGAATAACTCTTCCTACTTCCGGGCCGAAACCTATACTTCCTTCACAGGTGTTAACGATGATACTAATTAAGGCTCTGTTCCATTTAGTGTGAAGTGGTTCTCAAAAAAATGTAAACTCTCAGAGTTACACACCCGTACAGGGCCATTTGGAAGGACACTTTGAGTGTAGCAGAAGTGTTTCCAGTGAGCCAACATGCACAATAGCAGCACCCTGACTCTGTTTGACCAGAATGGAACAGAGCCTTCATTAGTATCATCGGTAACACCGATAACAGGAAGTAGGGAAGTGGCACACAAACTGTGGTGCGTGCACCCCTTGTGGTGCGCGGGCACCTTCTACTGATGCGCGACATGAAGAGGCTAATGGTGGTGCTATGGTTTTATTTTAAATATATTAACATATTATGCCAATATATGGCAAGTATATGCAGAATACAGCCTATGCTGCATATATATGCCATAGTTAATATAGATTATGTGCGTATATGTGGATAAATAGGAAATAATAAATAATAATAATAACTTTATTTATATAGCACCAAAACAAAACACAATAATAAAATAGATGCAACATAGAAAAACCAACAATTTACAACAAACAAACAAAATGTCTAACGCTAAAAAGAATCATAGTTAAAAGGATGCATCATAAAAACAACAAGATGTAGAAAACAAAATTCATACAGTTCAACAGAAAAAAATTACTGCAAAAATTCATCGGGGCAGTGAATTGGAAGTGAATAAAAGTATTTTTAAATTAATTCTGTATGAGACGGGCAGCCAACGTAGGGAGGCCAGAATAGGGGTGAGCCTGTTAGGAGGCGAGCTGCGGCATTCTGAATGAGTTGTAACCGGTTGATGGATTCTCTTTTGAGAGGCAGGAGTATAGGCAATTACAGTAATCTACACGAGAGTTTGAGCTATGTTTCTAAGGTGGAAAAATGAAGACTGGACAACTTTTGTTACGTGACCCTCCAGGGAGAGGTCGGATCTAGATGTTGTATTTCTATGTTCTTGTTCTAGTTGACTTCGTTCTATGTTGTCTTCCCCAGGTGTTTCTCATGTGTAAAGCCCTCATGTGTATATCAGTCTTGTCCCCCCAGCCAGTCCTTGTCGAGTCATTGTTTGCTGTCAGTTCATCATGTTAGTTTGAGTTATCTGTCTCTGTTCGCCTTTATTAAAACACCCAAACCATAGGTTTGATCACCAGCTGTGTGGCTGTCCTGCTTTTGGGTCCTCACCTCACCAGAACGTGACAGTTCACCCTTGTTTACAAGGTAGAATTTCTCTGGAACTTTTAGGAGAGCCCCATTTGAGGACCTAAGGGTATGGGAAGGGTCATAGGGGGGCAGGACTCAGGAGATCAAAATGTATGTCTCTAGAGCAATATGCAATTTTTGGGAACCGATGTATGAGATGATGTGTGGCTAAGGCTGAAAGTATCCTCAGGGACATTTACCCATACTGTATAAACGTAGACGCCCTTTCTGGCTCTGGAGCGTATGTGCTCAAGGCAGGGCAAAACTTTCCCGAGATTCCTTGCGGAGCCCTGCGGAAGCATGCGCTTGCGTCACAGAGCGCTGCATGTTCGGGTCCCGGAAAAGCTGTGCTGTGATTGGCCAGTAATCACTTCAGTGGCAGCGTGATGTAACGTGCCTGCCTCTCCCATGTGTAAATTGTTCCGCCCCTCCTTCAACACACATCGCTCCAACACACTGCAGCGGCCAATGAGGCATCTATTGTTTTGCACCCGATACAGGAGCATCGGGTGCAATGCCATCCTGAACAGTTTCTGCAGAAATGAGAGCTATAAGCCTTTTGCCACTGCACACTGAGGTGTGTTTTAATGCACAGAATGAACTGATCTGTGTTTGAAATGGACTCTCCTTTAGGCCCAAACCACAGCAATGATTCACCATGCAACTCCTTGCAACCAAACGGTTGCAACGGATTCGTCCGTTATCACGTATTAAATATACAAAATCAACCGTTATCAGGACGTTGGAATGTGGCTAATATTCTAACAAGTGGCTAAATATCAACTTATCGTCTTTTTTTTTACGGCAATTTCTTTATTATTATTTACTATATTCCTACTAGACCCCAAAAAATGTCATAATAGGCACACTTTTGGCAAAAAAAGCAGATCTACACGTTCAATGATTGGCTATTTTCAGCAAAGAGTTTTTGAGAGGCAAAAAAGGGAGTGGGATAAGTATAGAGCCCTGGGGGACACCGGTCACAAAGTATATGTGAGGTTTAAGTGGTGTTTTGTTGGAATCCGTGGCTGCCATGGAGCAGCCACAGATTATTTTAGATGAAATAGTACGGAGGGATTGAGAAACAGATTGCATGACGCCGTCAGGTTCAGTGGCTCTGTGGTGGATCGTAGTGTCAAAGTACATTTGCTCACCGAAAATTTCTGTTGTGCCGTTTCAATCGACAGGTTATTTTGGGGCGAGCAATGCGAAGTTAAAAGCGGAGTGTGTGTGTGTGTGTACAGTATGATTAGCCTGTGAGGAGGGACTCCCGCCAGTCCCTGGGAGGCAGGTGGCAGCTCTACATGCCAGGGTGTGCGTGCTACTTGTTCGGAACAAGCAGTGGTGGAAGAAAATCTCTTAACTCCTTACGTAACCCGTTAAGACCGGAGGCAGATTCTAGTACAAATGCCTTCTAAATCAGTGGTTCTCAAACGTTTTCATGCCAAGGACCCCCAAAATATTTTAGCCGCGGACCCCCATCTGAATTTTGTTTTGTCAAAACTATTCCAAAATGTTCTAACACTTTCAAGATTATTCAAAGATTTCAAAGAATGGAAGATATACAAGCTGGCAGCAAATCCTCAGTACATCTTTTTAGTTGTTGGTATATTTTGAACCTGGTGTCCTATGCAAGTGCTGAAATTTACCTATTGAGCTAATAGAGCCTACATGCTTGCTCAGGGGAGAAGTTGAATCTTGATCAGGTCAATTTTTTTTGTCAGATCCTGTCTGGGTGAATCATGACCTTTGACACGATCAAAATAGAATCTCGAGTCACAAAGCTCAATAGAAGAGCATGAAGACAAAATACAACCACCAAAATTGTTATATTTTGGAAACACGGAGCCCGCCAGAACCGTAGTGACCGTAGGATTAAATTAATCATCTAGCGTGCCAGAACCTATAGGCTACGTTTTCCAGGGTTTATATTCTTTAATCCATGTTTTGATCCAATCGAATCGTTAGCTGCCGCTTGTTAGTATAACAGTCAAAGTGGGACAGTGGCGGTGGCCATTTTGAAGATGAGTGCGCATCCACTTGCAATGGCCTGTATCTCCAAATCGGCGCAATCGTTTCTGGTGAAAACAACGTTTTTCAACGGCCGACTGCACGCGCTGTGATACTCGCAGTCAGGTTTTTTTCACCACCGACCGAGAGAACAACAACCGATGAACATACCACACACAGCATTTTGTTATTGTAACATCCAGTTAAGGATATATTATGGCTCTTCTAAATAAGGGTTGCGTGCGATAAAGCCAATTGGCAATGCACGATAGATAGATTAATCCTGGCGGTCAAATGGTTAATGCAATACCATTTATTTAATCTGTATGGAGTATGTTAACATACTCTCTACCATACAGATTGTATACGTTATATTGTATTAACATGCATAAATGTATTTGTTTGGGTCCCAGGAGTCCATTCCTAGAAATTCAAAGTCAAAAGTATTTCAATTTGAAATGTAATGGAGTGAAAGTCAACAGCTTGGGGAGGGGGGGGGGGGGGGGGAATAATCTCAAAAGTACTTAGTTACATCACTGCAGCCTGTTGAAGTTTTTTTATTTTATTGTTCCGCCCCGGCAGCTCTGGAGAATTTGACCCAGCTGTGTTGATGTTTGTGCGCTGAAAAGCTGCGCTTGCACTGAGCTGTATTTAACCAGCGCCGTTCTCACTCAACTTCTTCACATCAAGAACCTCCAAATGAATGTAGTGGTCCTATTTGTCACAATGTCTCGCATCGGCACACATTGATATATAGTTTATCTTTTTCGTAAATTAACGCCTTGCTTGATCATATACTACAGAGTCACTTAGAAATAAACGGAATAAAAAGGTAGCCTACTGTAGGCCTATATGGGTGTCTATCGGTGCACAGGTCATGGGGCCAACTGCCTTGAATATAATGTAATGAAATATCTTTGGCGATCATTGGACAATGTGTAGGACGTCTGTATCAATTATTGGTGAATTTTAAAATGAATATTTCAATGAACTTTAGAGAAGGAAATTGGTGTTTGTAGGCCTACTTATTATTGTGTGATTGTTTTTGCTCATCTCTGTAAACATAAAATAGTTTTGTGAAACTGAAGGCTGATTTTGTGACAAAAAGAAATAATAATTTTATATATATATTTAAGTGCATTTATTTAATATGTTCTCATATTGTTGCTACAATGAAAATGAACAGTATACTGAATCAATCATCAAAACAAATACACAAGAATGGATTGCATGCAATAATTTGCGTAATTTACCAATCCCAATAATGACTCTTTTTGCACAATTCATAGAGCTGTCTGAATTTTTAAATGTAGCCTAATGAGGAAAATTATTACTAAACTATTACTAACTAATTATTACTTACTATAATCACTTATACCTGACCTTTACCTGCTCAGGCAGATAGTAGGCGATCAGCTTATTTCCTAAACCAGTGCTTATTAATCCCTTTTTTTATGACAAGAACCACACTCGATATGTAAATACATACTCACAGTCTCACACACATACACAAACACATTTCATGTGGTCTTGCAGCCATTTGGAATGAAATGTGTTTGTGCCAGGGAAGCCCATACGAGACTTTTGTTTCCAAACAATATTCCACATTTTTCACACATTCTCAAGTTTTATTTTAGAAAAGGTGGTCAAATATTGACACCTTGTGGAGCTTGCAGACCGCTTGTAGAATAGCGAGCATGATGTATATATAGGGGGTTTAAGTGGTTATAAACCGATTCTGATGCTGTTAACTATAGTGCTGTTTTATCTGGTGGGGACCACCTGAAACAAGGAAATCAAGGACCCATGCGGGGATTCGTGGACCCCACTTTGAGAACCACAAAAATGCAGGTGTATTTTTCAACTGGTGATCAACCTTGTTGCTATTCCAGACCGACAGGGATCTGGTTGCTCGTGCTGCTGGGGAGCTGCATACTCGGGCCGCCCATCTGTCTGTCTGTCCGTCCATCCATCCATGCCCGGGGTCCTGGAAAATATAAAGCAAGTATCTAACTCTGCGAGTGTATAAAAATAGCCCCATTTGGGTGCCATTTTTGTACTCTCAGAGGGTAAATTGAACACGGATAATTTTGACAAGTGTGTATGTATGTTTGGACCCTGACGGGGCATGACAGAAGCGGTCATTAGTAACAGTTATAGGGCGCGTCCCACTTTGGAGAACTTGTCTATTCTGTGCTGTGATATCGAATAGGGTCCAGATTTTTTAACTGCACTTTCCCTGGAGAGACTCCCTCCTCCCTCCCTCTGTGTGTCTCTCTCTCTCTCTCTCTCTCACTCTCTCTCTCTCTTTCATTCTCTCCTTCTCTCTCTCTCTGCCTCCCATTCTTTCTCCTCCTCTCATACCAGAGTCCTGTTTGGAAACAGCAAGGTGAGTGAAAAACCAACATAATGCGATAGTTACTTTGTTCTTCATGTCGAGGTTGGCTTGATGTATAGCGTTGCGTTCAGTATCTGCATATAAGCTGCTGGTATTTCTTTTAGAAACATGACTTTGAACTTGCTCAAAGAATGAAGGAGGATTTGTATTGTCATATTTCAGGTATGGAGGCAACAAATTGTACAGGCAGTCGGATTATACTTTTGGTGGATCAATACTTTGCAGGTTGAGGTTGGAAGAGCACATTGTAGCGCGTTATTCTATGACACCATAATACCGGAAAAAATGCACTACCAAAAGTTTCAGATGTTATCCTCGTGAAATATTATGTTGGGCAGCACACATTACCATCACCACAACCAATTCATCAATTTGAATGCAAATCAAAATGCTTATACGGCATTTTATAATGCACATAAATCAATCAAATGGCACATTTAAAACAAAAAAACTAAATTTGATGTAGTTTGCTCACACACACACACACACACACACACACACACACACACACACACACACACACACACACACACACACAGTCGTAGCACTGTTTACTTTATTACTTTCAGAATGTCTTATTATTTTGAACTCAGACCAAAAAAACTGAACAATTTACTCAATTTTTGCCACTGTAATTATATGAATTGTTAAAACAGGCGATTAATTATTTTGTCCAAAACAAATGCAATGCATTACAATTGTAAAACATAATTAATCATAACAAATTATCATCATTTGACATAATGCGTATTGTCATAGGACTGTAGCATCTCCTTGAACTGTAAATGTTCAAAATAAATCCATAAAGTCCATAAATACAATTTAATTATGAAGATAAAATCATTGATGAGTTTTTAGTGTGAATTTGATTTATTAAATTGTTTTTTTAGAGAGAGGGATGTATAAATAAACGGTAAAGTAAAGTCTGTTGTGTATTTCAAGTTTTCAAACCTAACAATGAATCCAAATGTTAAATATCTAGAAAATGTAGCTGATTTGTTTTGTAATAGTTTTTACAAGCCCATAATTAATTACAACTATTTAATGTAAATTACAATTATTACTCTCATCAAATGTACATTATGTTCAAATTAATTGCATACCTGTTTAGATAAAGTTTTACCTGTGAAGGTTACTATATTATTTTACAAACAAGGCTAACTTGACCTTGGGAGAAATTATCAAATGGCAGAATGTAAGGAAATGGTTTCATGAAGAAACACTCACATAAAGAATGATTGATACACACAACTAATATTGTACCTTCATATTAAAATCGCAAATACTACATTTTGCCACAATTGGTTAATTGTACAAAAAAAAATATATATTTATATATATTGCATTGCTGTAGTATATGCGTGCAGTTTAATGTCCGTGCGAATATTATAAGTGCAAATGACACGTACAATTCAGAAATCGGATCAATCAGTCACGTTGGTAAAAGAAGAAAAAGAGAAAGCCTTTGTTTTTCTACGTGTTTCTCCCAGAGACCATAAGATGGGAGCATGAGAACAAAGTTAAGGTTCAGTTGGAAGGGGTAAGTTAGCTTGCATACTTTATTTATTTATTTTAGTTAAATAGTTTGTGTAGAAAATGCGTGTGTTGCTTACTTTGCATAATTTAATTGGTGTACAAAGTACTCAACATCAGTACAGTATATATATATATATATATATATATATATATATATATATATTTATATATATACAGGTTGTATATGAAGGTTGCAACTGTGCGTCGTGAGTTAAAGTACTGGAGTATTTGCTTTTAGTAATACTTGAGTATTCAAGAGTGCATGCTTTAAAATAAAGTCCAAATTACAAAGTATATTTTCTTTGTTTTTAATATCAATGTATTTCCAGTAAGCCCCCCTCCAAATAAATTAATACATTATTATTAATAATAATAATAATAATATACTGAAAATAGCAGATTATGAGCCTGTACATCAGCTTTTTTCCACTAATATAGTATTTTAGATATTATTTGAATCGTGTGGACTCAAGAGTTCGAGTGAAAGTCATGAGAATGCACACATTTAAATACTCAAGTACAGATACTCAGAACCTTTGACTTAAGTTGGAGTACTCCAGTAGATACTTGGACAGCACTGTGATCAGGAACAGTGCGCATGTCTTGTATCCTCCATTTTGTGATGGAGAACTTTGTTCTCATGCTCCCATCTTATGGTCTCTGGTGGAAACACGTGCTTTGCCTTATTTCATTTTTTTACCAACTTGACTGACGATTGATCCTATTTCTGAATTGTGTCATTTGCACCTCATAATATTTGCACGGGCATACATGAATGCATGTGTGTGTTGTTTTTTAAAACCTGGCAGAATTTGCATTAAATGTGTTGCAACAGAGCTAGGAATATTAGTAATATAATCAATCAATAATCATATTTCAACTACAACACAACTAATTAGTAATTATGGTGTGTGTGTGTGTGTGTGTGTGTGTGTGTGTGTGTGTGTGTGTGTGTGTGTGTGTGTGTGTGTGTGTGTGTGTGTGTGTGTGTGTGTGTGTGTGTGTGTGTGTGTGTGTGTGTGTGTGTGTGTGTGTGTGTGTGTGTGTGTGCGTGCGGGCACCTAACAGAGTGAGAGTGTACACTGAGTGGCGGTGGCGGTGGCGGTCACAGTTCGCTGCCCGGGGTGACAGGCCGGGGTTCAAAGGTCAGACAGTGTTAATAAGACGTGATGTTCTGTCCTGGGACCCTCCCTCCTCCCTGGGGGGAGCGGGGTTAGCCCCCCTAATGGGCATTAGTTAACGTGTTGGTAATCTTTACCTTCTTAAAGCAAACACCAGTGGACCGTTCAATGGGGCTGCCAGGCCTCCCGTGTAAGGCTTTTGACCCCAGGGTCATGGCCTTTGTTCCCCGCTCAGTAGGGAGTGACCCCAGAGGTCTCGCCTGTAATGGAGAGGCTGTTTGGACACGTGCGGAGCTTAGGCACAGGTCCTGAAGTACTTTAAAAAACGCAAAAGTAGCAATGTCTCAAAGGTCAAAGGCCCCGGTTCCTACATAAGTGTGTGTGTGTGTGTGTGTGTGTGTGTGTGTGTGTGTGTGTGTGTGTGTGTGTGTGTGTGTGTGTGTGTATATATATATATTATACATACATATATATATATATATATATATGTATGTATAATATATATATATATATATTATATATATACACACACACACACACACACACACACACACACACACACACACACACACACACACACAGTACCAAAATAAAATTACCTTTTAAATTGCGTCAAACCTTTTCTTGCGGAAATGGCAGATCTACAAGCTTATTGTGAGCTTGTAGATATAGATATAGGGCTATATCTCCTTTTAAAATAGTTCAAATAGCCGATCTGCAAGCTTGTAGATTGGCTAGTTGAACTATTTTAAAATGTTCTTTCAAAATAGTAAAAAAAATGGCAAATTAAGTTTAGGGATAAGGGTGGCGCAAGATGGAGCCCATAGGCTGTTTTAAACAAAATGGGGATTAAGTGGTTAACCTCTTACCTGTAGTGGTGGTACCGTATAGGTGAACCTATTCCAGGCATGTCAAGAGATTTGGTTTAGACTTTAGAGGGGGGAGAGGACCTATGGGTGACCCCCGGTCAGCTGAAGCATAGTGTTTAAGTGGTTTGGTTAAATGTTATCCTCTTGAATCTTATATCAGCTGTTTCTATCTATGTTGTATGTGTGTGGCATGTTTCTATACCTTGGACCGTGCATGGACCCCCATTTGAAAATGTATGCCAAGGACCCACCCATAAGAGGCTCTATAGCAGTGATTCTATACAAGGACCCACCCATAAGAGGCTCTATAGCAGTGATTCTATACAAGGACCCACCCATAAGAGGCTCTATAGCAGTGATTCTATACAAGGACCCACCCATAAGAGGCTCTATAGCAGTGATTCTCAACCCATTTAATTTCACCCATAAGAGGCTCTATAGCAGTGATTCTCAACCCATTTAATTTCAAGGACCCAGAGTTTGACATTAATTAGTCTACGGGCCCCTATTTAATGGCATTTCTATCTCTGTGACCCCCGATTTATATTGTAAAGTCACTGTTAGTTTAACTCTGAGAGTGTACAAATGGAACCAAATTCCATTTGGTTCCATTTGTACACTCAGAGTTACAGACCCATAAGGGTCCATTTGGTTCCAAACTTTAATTTAGCTGGGGACCCCCTGGAACTCTCTCAAGGACCCCTAGGGGTCCCCGGACCCCCACTTTGGGAACCACTGCAGTAGTTGGTTTGGTCAGAATTTGGTTGCAGTGTGCACAGCAGCATCATATTATTCCTCATGCTCCCCTCTCCCATTCCTGTAGCTCTAGATAGCACGCCAAAAAGGAACAATACACTGTGTGTGTGTGTGTGTGTGTGTGTGTGTGTGTGTGTGTGTGTGTGTGTGTGTGTGCGGGTGTGCGTGTTGCGCCTGGTGCATACATCTATATCAGTATATCATGTGTTTATTATGATATGATATGATATGATATAGTATACTTTATTGTCAGTTCGCACTGAAATTTGTGTTGCATACAACACAAGGTGTTGGTTAGCAGACTACAACAGAACTACATGTGATTCACTCGTGTTATGTTATATTATATATTTTTTACATGGTACTTAAGTACAATCTATTACTTGGATACATCAAGTCAAGTGCATTACTCTATGTTGGACCATAATGTAGGCTTTATTCCTGTTTTTACCATTTTGGTTACACCCTTTTTATATGATTAGTGGTCTGTGGGTTATATTTTGTGGGTTTATGATATAGGGACATATAATATAACACGAGATGAGAAGTACATTTTTCTTATTTGTAATTAATGATCTTTAAATGAATGGCCAAGCAACGTGAACCTAAAATCCAGATCTCAGTGACATGGGGCTATAGAGCCCTGCAGTGACATGGCTGCGTCTGCCATTTTGTTTCGGCAGTTTTATCATTTTGGCCCCAAAGACACAGCAGCCTGAATCCCACCTTAGACTCGTACGTAGAAGAGAGCTTCAGGCATCTGTCTCTCTTTAACACAATAAGGCTCTTTGATGCGGCGTGGCTGTTTAGTTCTCATTTCAAAATTAAGAGAAAATGTATTCTCACTAGCTGACCTAAAAAAAAATAAAAAAAAGGAACTCCACACAAACACGTCATCTCAACTCATTTTGCTTTATTTTCTTTCTTTAAAAAGTGCAAGATAGACACTACTGTTTGTTTGTTTGAAAAAGACCGCAATGCACAGTAAAGTATTATAATGAGCTTGAACATGCTTTAGCAATGTACAGTACAGTACAGTACATGGTAAAAGTTGGCATATCACTATAAATCATACCATATCCTCAAGTGAACCTTTTTGCAATGTGCAATAACATGCACACCATGCACAATTACAGTTACAAAATGGAAACCAAATCTGCATTGCGTTATACCTGTGTTTATCGAACTTGTTTTTTTTCTTCCTTTTTACTAAAATAAGGTCCTCTTTTCAAGTCAACGTAACACATTCTACCCGAGCAGCTTTCCTAAGCATGAATAAAGAGCATGTGTTTCTCAATTGGTTAAAACGCGTGGCGAGATGTGACGACAGTGACGTGCAGCTGTGCTCCATCTAATAGGATCCTATACTGAAGCTCTGCAGTTGGCCTATAGTGTATATATGTATATATATGTATATATATATATACTGTATATATATATATATATATATATAGTACATGTCTGTAAACTCTGCGTCTACAAGTGCATTGCCTTCTGTGTTGTTCTTTCTTTTTTTTTAATGTGTCACTATTTGTAATTTTTTGTATAGGAACCTGTCGAGCATGTAGTGCAGTGAGAGAAGCAGGCAAGAGTTGTTACTGTATATTGCGGCCAGTCACTGCTCGTGTGTGTGTGTGTGTGTGTGTGTGTGTGTGTGTGTGTGTGTGTGTGTGTGTGTGTGTGTGTGTGTGTGTGTGTGTGTGTGTGTGAGTGAGTGAGAGAGAGAGCAGGGTGGTGGTTGTGCTATGAAAGCACCGCTCACAAACCTACTGTATGGCACAGCCCGAAGCAAACCGCGGGAGGAGCGGCCATGTTAGCAGCAAATCTGTGCCGGAGCCTGAGCTCCACTAGTTTACAAGCAGTACAAAAGCAAGGAAATGCATATATATATATATTTTACCTCAACCTTTCTTCTCTATCCTGTATCCTAGGCGTGCAGTGCAGTCCCTCTTCCCACTTCTTAGCGTGTTTGTTTGTTTATCGTACGCAAACCAAAATTGTATCCACCACTCAAAGGACAGAGTTTTGCAGTTCTCCATTTCTCTTTCTCTCTCTCCGTTCTGTTCTCTTTTTTTTTTTTCTCTGCGCTGAAGCAAGGGGGTGTGTGGGGTGTGTGGAGAGGGGAGCCCAGCCTTTGCAGTTTTTTTTTTTTGGAACCATGGCCAAAAGAGGCAGGAAGTTGTTTTACAATAGCCTTACAGTAATCTGCCACAAATGGGAAAGAAACAAATTATGGTTGCCATGCAGAGGGGGGGGGGGGGGGGGGGGAAGAGAGAGAGAGAGAGAGAGAGAGAGAGAGAATGCTAGCATGAATGCGAGAGGAGGTGGAGGTGTGTGTGTTTCTCCAAATTCTGACCATCATATGATATCTGGTTGTCAGCACCATCTTTTAGATATAAGTGAACAAAGCAAGTGGTGTTTTATTTTTCTGTATGCGACTTTGCAGAGGCGTATTTGCTCCTGGGAGTGGCAGCATTTCTTTTTTCCTATAGGGGAGAAAACACACAGAGGTCTTACCCAAAATGGTTATCAGCAGCATACTGACTTCTTGCCAAAATATCTGCGAGGGCCACGAGGTGTTGGTTGGGTCCAGAATTGAGTCACGGGAGGTGTTGGTTGGGCCCGCGGGTTTGAGACACGGGAGGTGTTGGTTGGGCCCGCGGGTTTGAGACACAGGAGGCTCGTATTCCTTACAGATGTTTCGTTTCGTTTTCCGTTGTGCATGTTGCTGAAATACGTGCTCAGGAAGCTTATCTTTGTTCCTGTGTGCTGCGTTGCATGCATGCTGTGTACTTACTATACTTACTGTAGTACTGTGTGTGTGTGTGTGTGTGTGTGTGTGTGTGTGTGTGTGTGTTGTGTGTGTTTGACTGTGTGTGTGTGTGTGTGTGTGTGTGTGTGTGTCTGTGCACGTGTGTGTGTGTGTGTGTGCGTGTGTGCGCGCATGTGTGTGTGTGTGTGTGTGTGTGTGTGCGTGTGTGTGTGCTCTGCAGTGCTGAGGCTACCCTAAAGAGTTAACAGGCAGACAGACAGGCAGGGCCGGTCCCTGTTCCTTACTGAATGTTGTCGCTGTTGGCTGGAAACCTTGTATGTCCAAATCCGTTCAGGTTTTTTATTATTATTATTATTATACACGTACAAATAGTGAAAATACCCCACCTAAATGCTCACAATGCATTGCGACGCGCTGTGAGCTTGTAGATCGGCCCTACTTTCGCTACTTTTCTGCGACGGTCTTCTGTGACAACAACGTAGGCCGTACATCTTAGAAAAAGAAACGTATACAGAAAGTTGGAAAAATAGGAGATAGGAGGTTTGGCATGGACGATACAGTATGTGGTCGGCGCAGCAGCGACGTGGGCACGCGGCCGCTCTGCGTGTGTGTAGGCTCCTCTACCGTACAGAGATTAAGGTTAATAATTCAACCGCCTCTCAGGACTGCTGCATATTTCAGGGGTCCTTCAGTCCGCCGCTCCACTTTGAGGGATTGTGGGCTTCGCTTTTTTTTCTCGCCCCCCCCCCCCCTCCTCACACTCCTTTTGCACCAGTTGATAGCTGAGGCGGCATACTGTGTGTGTGTGTATGTGCGTGTGTGTGCGCGTGCTATAGCATGGCGTGTGAGTGGGTGCACTGCGTCTGCGCGCACTCAGAGCCAGAGGAGTGGATTTCTGTGTCATTCTTTATTCTCCACCCCTCCCACACTCGCTGCTCTCCACCCTCTCTCTCTCTCTCTCTCTCTCCTTCCTTCTCTGTGTCGTTCCCCCACTATTTTTGCCTCCCTCTCTCTCTCTCTCTCTCTCTCTCTCTCTCTCTCTCTCTCTCTCTCTCTCTCTCTCCAGTGCAAATACAGTTCCTTGCTGTGTGTTGGACATGTGATGAAAAAAGTGGCTGGTTCGCGCGCTCCGTCGCGCCTCTTATTTCATCATCAGCGGCGCTTTTCTCTCCTTCACTCGGCGCTTGCTCTCTTCTCTTCTCTTCTCTTCTCTTCTCTTCTCTTCTCTTCTCTTCTCTTCTCTTCTCTTCTCTTCTCTTCTCTTCTCTTCTCTTCTCTTCTCTTCTCTGCTGTAGTAACGCGTCTCTCCTCTTCTTTCGCTTCTTTCCGTTTTGCTTGTTCCCTTCTTTCAGTTCCAGCCACATGCAAGGGGGGAGACGCGAGCTCTGCGGGGGAAAGAAAAAAAAAAGTCTGCTGCTATTTCTACAGTCAGGGCCTCCCCTCTGCCCGCCCTTCCATAGACGGAGCTGCTTTTTTTTCTTTTTTTTTTCTTTTTTTCACTACTAGCTGGATTTTAACCCTCTGTCTCCGGCTATAGCTGCACAGCAGCTCTGCCTAGAACACAACGGCAACAAGTTGATGTTAAAGGCCGTACCGCGTCGGCGTTCCTTGCAATGATCTCGTATCGCTTTGGATTTTTGGTGGGACGATGCTTGTTTTTATTTGTTGCCTATAGTTCTCATATATTTATTTATCGACAGAACAAAATCCTACGCGGCTTCTTTCTTTATTTTTCTCCAGATTGGCTCATTTTCTCTTTTCACATAGTTTGTTTTTTTGGGGGGATGGAAACGTGCGGCGCAGGCGGCGTGTGGTGTGTTAGTGGCCACGTGACGGGCCTTGTTCTATACCTGGAGCGCCGTGGACGCCATTCCTGGACCAGTGACCTGCTGTCCCCATTCTCACCACTGTGGATGACCAGCGAGACCATGTCCTCCTGTCGTTCTGTGCCCCATGCACTGACCACTGTGTGTGACCAGCGAGACAACGTGTCACATATCTGCACATCTGCTGGCTAAAAGACATGTCCTTCATCAGCGCCTGCAACCCGCCTGGACGCTCTCTCTCTCTCTCTCTCTCTCTCTCTCTCTCTCTCTCTCTCTCTCTCTACCTCAATCTTTCCCATGCCCTCTCCCTGTCACTCTTTTTCTCTGTCCCTCATTCTCTCTCTCTCTCTCTCTCTCTCTCTCTCCCTCTCCCTCTCCCTCTCCCTTTCTCTCTCTCTCTCTCTCTCTCTCTCTCTCTCTCTCTCTCTGGCTGAGCAGGGGAGTGAGTGGTGTGTGTGTGTGTGCCGGGGCCAGAGCTGTTTCTGGGACAGGTGCCAACATGCAGACAAAAGACATTAAAAGGCGATATAAGAGAAAAGAAATCACGTGGCGATTGAGAAATCTTCAAATTGTTGCACGGGAAATGTCAGAAGTGTCCGGCGCGCAGAGGCACGCAATATGCACCCATGCATGCTCCTTCTCACCATGACTGTTTGGTGCCACTGAGGCATTTTGCTCGTGGGAAGTATTACAACCGATCTTGAGGCCAAAGACTGTTGGTTAAGAGCTGAGGTTTGAACGACTTTACTACACTTCTGTCTAGTGCAGGCATTTCATTTGGGAAGAGGGGGGGGGGGGGGGGGGGGTTAATGGTGTGTGAGTCTGGGTGGGGGGGGGGGGGGGGGGGGTTACAGACTGCTGAATAATTCATATGCCCAGCCAAGAGGCTGTGACTGGACTGGTTGTGTGCTATATTTGCATGCATCAGACATGCTGTTTGTCTGTTTGCTAACATTCCTCATTCAAAGCCTTGTTAACTAAGCAGACGGGCTTAGCCGGGAGCCTTGCAGACAAGCCTCATGGCCTCCTATTGTTGGAAGCCCGGAGGCCCCGTCAGGCCTGGACGCGGCCCGGTGGACGCTCGGCCGCAGCCGGGAGGTGCAGCTGTGTTCTAGCCCTGAAGCCGCCCGCGGTGGCTCAGCCTGGGGACTGGAGCTGTGTGGGACGGAGGCTGGAGCTGCACGCAGGGGGACGAGGCTACACGGCTGTAACGGGTGGTGGGAAGCTTGGAAGAGGGGAGGGGGGGGGGGGGGACTGGGGGGGGAGGCAGTCCGAGGGAAATCACTGGGTCTTGCGATCGCCACCGCCACACTGGAGCTTATGAGTCTGTGCTCTCATCAACAGAGACGCGGGGTCACAAAAAAAGAGACAAGATGCCCCCCATAACTTCAGCCCTGCTGGGATTCAAGACGTTCCAGAGTGTCTGGAGTGGAGGCAGGAGTAGTACAGTAAGTACTGTCTGTGTTTAATATCTGTGGGCCTGTGCTGTTCATTTGCATGTTTTTATTAGTGTGTTGAAATTGATTCGAAAGTTACACGCTTGGAAGGCGCTGCGGGGACAAATAGCTTTTTGTGCCTTCATTCTTAAAGTGCTGTAGAGGTTTATTTTCAAGGTAATGTGCAAAAATATCGGTGAATTCAAAAGAAAAAAAAGTAAGCAGTGAGCGGGCAACCGCATCGTCGCGTGTTCACAGAGGCACTAGTTTACACTGGATCTGAGAGCTGGTGGGTGTAAATCAATGCGCTTTTCCGCCAACTTTGACAATGCATCCCCATAACTTTCCCCACCCCCACTCAACCCAATGTACAGTTAATTTGGTGCTGCAGCAAAAAAAGAATCCATTAATGGCACTTTGATAATAATAGCCAGGGTAGTGTGCAACTTTGTGGTATAAGTGAGCAAGTGTTGGAGGAGCATAGTTGTGGAGGCTGTGTAGGTTTGAAGGCATTGATGTGGTTTGCTTTTAGAATGTGTCGAGCTGGAATATGATGCGTGCTGATCGCTTTTGAACATTTTTTTTTGTTTTTGAAGACTCTGCTATTGGACATTATTATTATTTATTTTATTTTAACAAATAGCTCCCAGCAGTATTTATCTATAGGAACTCTATCTGTGCACATATATGTGCACATGTGTGACTACATTAGTAACTTTGATCTACTACATACTACTACATTAGTAACTATCTTTATAGATTTGCACCATGTAGCATAAGTGTGGCACACAGTTCCAAAGCTATTTTAATTATTTTAAAGTTAATCTAGCCGTTGTTTCATTGCATAATTATGTCCCGACACCGAATAAGCGGTAAGAGCTATACAATACATTTTGAATAAACAATGAGTAGTTATTCTGACTACAAATTATTTATTTATTTGAATTTAAAAATATATATATATATATATATATATATATATATATATATATATATATATATATATATATTTCACTTAATCTCAAGGTCATTGCTTTGAAGTTTGCAGAATCTGCATTATCTGGAATTATTGTCTCTACCTTGGAATTTTATCAAATTAGTAATTACACTTTGATTTTAACCATTTCCAGTCGCCCATAGGCTTAATCTTTATACCATTTAAGGTACAACTACATTGTATGAGAAATCAAAGTGTGTATTAATTAATTATATACTGCTTTCTTTTTGTTCCATTTTGGCGCAAAATGTTCCTCATTTTGAGTGGAATAGGATGAATCACGGACATTGAGCTCGGCTTGCTAGCATGTGTAGCTTGGTGATAACTACAATAATGTGCTCTGATGCACACAGCTGCCTGGCTTCTGATCTGGGGAGCGTTTGTGCTTTAGCTTTTAACTCAAAACTATTCCGACCGTTTGGTCGTCTATTGTCGTAACTAACGTAAATTGGGGGGTCTGGAAACCCGTCGAGGTCGTAGTAAGGACCGTAGAGGTCCTTCTAAGGGGGGGGTCCACAGCTTAAATGTGTGCATCCAATTTAAACACAAATTCATATTTGAAAATAGCAACTCTACAAGCTGACAATAATGTCCCATTGTGACGCATTGTGAGCCTGTGTAGACCTATAGGCCTGGAGGACTTGTTAAATTAAATGCATTTCAGACGGGGGCCCAATTTCATGTCAACATGAACATGGTTGAGAACTACTGGTTGGTGGTGCTAGACTTACATGAATGCAAGTTGTTGCTTTTCCTAGCAGAGTGGTGGTGGTGGTTGTGGTGAATGTGGCTGGCAGAGCAGGACCCCCCCCCCCCCCCCCCTCCTTCAGGTCTTTTTGCTTTTTGGCGGGGATGGCAGTGGTCCAGGTAGGGAGCCTGTTGAGAGAGGCAGATGGCTGTGCACTATTTTCTCTCTCGGCCCTCTCTCTCTCTCTCTCTCTCTCTCTCTCTCTCTCTCTCTCTCTCTCTGTGTGTAAAACTACCTGTCCCAGTGCTATAGTACAGACCCTGCACAGAGAAATCCTGAGTGTTCTTTTAAAATATGAGAGAGTGGGCGAAGGGTCCATTTGTATACGCACACTTACATCTAAAAACGGATACACAGTTATGGTGTATAATTAAGAAGGAAATGGGGATATAATCATGGCAAACACATGTGTCACACACACACACACACACACACACACACACACACACACACACACACACACAGCCAAACAAATGGCATGGATGCCAGGCATATAGATAATATTTATCGAGAGTATGAATTTTTATTTTATACATTTTACACTTGAACCCAAAAAGTGGATTTGGTATACTTTTAGATACATTCACAAGCTTGCAGATCTGCTCTCTCTCTCTCTCTCTCTCTCTATATATATATATATATATATATATATATATATATATATATATATATATATATATATATATATATATATATATATATATATATATATATATATATATATATATCTTTATCCTGTCCTGTAGGGACCGGTTGTAAGCTGACAAACGTGGAGCTTTAGTAAATTCCTCTCTGGTGCAAAGTGCAAAGCAGAGCAGAGCTGCACAGCAGAACATGGAATTCCCACACTTCAACTTGAACTTGAACTTAAAGTCATTCTGCATGCGACCTTGAATTTGAACCAAATAGCTGCCACTGTTTCTGTTCCTGAAAATTTGTATTTGTGTGCTGAGAAGGAGTGTGTGAGTGTGGGTCATTTCAAAGTCGCAATTATGGAACAGTAACTGGAAAATATTATTAAAATAGGCTTGTACAATTAATTACAATTGTTATCTTATCGTGATCCAAGTGATTATTTTATTCTATGAGAAAAATATGATATATTCTGCAAATGCCTAATTATAGTTGGTGTGTTTAGAATTATAGGAGGTTGTGAAAACAATAGCCTCGATTAGAGAATGTATTTTTACAGGCTCATCTGTCTTCATCGAGAAATACATTCATATTTTTCTTGCAAATGTATTGCAAATTATATTACTTCCATTGATAATAATGTAATTATAGCCTGTGTGTGTGTGTGTGTGTGTGTGTGTGTGTGTGTGTGTGTGTGTGTGTGTGTCTGTGTCTGTGTGTGTGTGAGAGAGAGAGAGAGAGAGAGAGAGAGACTTGGCATTTTGCACGTGTATTTGTTCTCTGCTTTTATGCAATATCATTAAGGTAATTGCCTCTCTATTACACACAATACCTTTTTAATTATACAAATTATAATTGTATTACATTTTCCTCGCTCAGGTTAACTCTGCTTAAACACAGCGTTTTAAATCATTGTATCCCTTTAAAATGGAGCATAATACGTCATGCTTTAATAGAACAATTCAGGTTTTCTGTCACACATGAAATGGCATTACTTCTTCATGCTGTGAAGCACAACACAGACTGTATGCATCGGATCAGAAAGGAGGGCATTTGTACTACCTCTGCAGTTCTGTTTATACTCTAACAACATTATTGTAATCTCAACAGCTTTCATTTTCAGATAAGCATTTAAATAGACCCTTTCATATAGGCTATATATATATTTTGTAGACACTTTCTCAACTTGGCATCACTGTTTTGGTCATGTCATTATGAAATCATCAAAAAATAGCAAAAGGATCCACACATTGTGAGCTTGTAGATCGGCTAATTTGTCTATTTGTCGTCGACCAACGTACATATACTGTATAGTGTCAAATTGATTAGCCTGGTATAAAGATGTGACTCCCATTTACATGTTTCTTTTATTTTTATTTTATTTTTATTAACAGGCTTTTCACTTGCATGTGGCTCATCGTGGGTTGCACTGAGAAGTGCCAGGGGTAAGGGAAGGGTTAACCACGCGGTCTCTGTCGGGTGTTGCAGGATTCCAATTCAAAATGGCAACAGAAAAGGCGATCTACAAGCTCAAAATGTGTTGCATCACGACACGTTTTGAGCTTGTAGATCGGCTATTTTTGCTACATTTTTGTGACACTGTACTATGATGAAGTATAGGGGGTTAATTTACAAAAAGAATATATATAAATGTCGACAAGAGGTTTCTGCCTGACAGCAACGGTCGTTCTGTGGTACTGTGCCACTTTGGATAACAAAAACGTATTTTTAGAGCGTATTGTATTATTTTATCACGTGTTTCAGGGAAGGGGCTATTTGATTGCAAATGGATAGGGACTATTTCTTATGTTTTCATATGAAAATATGTTGTTCCTGTCATATCCAAATTGATGATTGATTCTAGTGAGTATAATATAATTGCCATGAGCGCGGTGATGTGGAGTTGCCAGCGACGCAAGACATTTATTGTGGAATTGAAGCTCGACTTGGATCTCCAGTCGGGTTAGCAAGAAGCTGCCATGTTTTTTTTTCTCCTTTTTCTCCCGCTCCAAACAATGTATTTTCAGGCGTTTGTAACTTGAGTGCTATACGTTGCAATACTTTATCAAGAAGTATTAGAACAATATGGCTTGACATTATTTTGAATAATGCGGAGCACGTTGAATAGAAGTTTACATAGTAGGCCGATATGATGAGTTGGCAGTTCTTATACACGCTGGATCTGGGCTCCTATTGTGTTACCAGCAACCGACCACGTACGAGCGTGTGTGTGTGTGTGTGTGTGTGTGTGTGTGTGTGTGGCAATACTACGATGTAGAAATATTTGTATTCAAAATTGTGCTTTGTGGAGTAAAAGGAGTAAATGTGGAGTAAAAATAAATAAATAATATATGTACCTCAAAATGGTACTAAATCCATAAAAAAAAGCATCTGTCATTTTAGATTTTAACTACAGTATATATAGTAACATAATTTTTTTCCCCAGATAACTCTTAGGATTTAGAACAGTGGTTTATATGAGTAGTTCTCAAAAATGGCAGATATACAAGCTCACAGTGTGTCACTTTGTGCCCTGCTGCGAGCTTACAGTGTATGCTATTTTTGATTTATTTTTGATTTTTTTAAATCAAACACAAATCTTCTCTAAGTTCCGGGGGCATAAAACATTTACAGAGGGGGGAGGGGTGGGTCTGTCGCCATAGTTTTGAGTCGTTACAAACTTCTAAATCTGTATTTAGAAGCCATTTTGTAGAAGCGGTCTCAGGTCTTCATGGGTTAAGTTACAGAACTTAGTTACAGTACTAAGTATCCACCAGCGGTCTACAGGGGGAGAACTCCAGGTGGTGTGGTGCGAGCGGGTCGCCACTTGTTGGAATGGAAACAGAATTGAGACGTCCACTTGTGACTGTCAAGACACTGATTGTTGTGACACTAGACTAGTGTGAGTGTGTGTGTGTGTGTGTGTGTGTGTGTGTGTGTGTGTGTGTGTGTGTGTGTGTGTGTGTGTGTGTGTGTGTGTGTGTGCGTGCGTGAGTTTGCGCGCTTTTGTGTGCAAACCGCCGTCTCTGTGAACTCTTGTCACCTCTGTGAGTCGTTACAAACAGGCTTGTGTTGTTGAGGTTTGATTAATAGCGTGAGAAAAAAAGGTTCCACTATGTCAGGGTTTCTCAAACCTTTTCAAAATTGATGTGTGTTTCACCCCATATGAGAATGCTTTTTGACAGGGACCTGCAGAAGGGAGGATTTACAGTATGTTACAATATTTTATGTTACATAATACATATATTATTTTTAATATTTTAACTGCCACCAGCTGGCGATAGAGGGTAGTTAGCTGCACCGTCCAGACTCCATCTTAGCCTGTAGCACTTGCCGTAGCCTCGACAACATTACAGGCGTATGCAAAGGTTCAACTTGTGTAACTTCAATAGCATTTTATGTAGATATAGTATACTCTATGGTGTATACGCATAGTTTCATTGTATAGATATTCTGCCCCAAAAGTTATTAGTGCAGCTGGCGAAAACTAGAGTTCTCAACAGGCCCGAAAATTAAGGCCTTACCTGGGCCCTCATCAAACCCTGTACACTCAAGACACTTCCCACCCCCCCCCCCCCCCCCTGCCACCCTTAGATCTCCATATATGGAGCTGACATGATTCTGACATTCCATTATGTTGATCTCACCTCATCAAGCCCTGTACACTCAAGACACACAAGAAAACGTTGGTGTACTCAACATGTCCATGTTCACAATGGGGCTCTATGGGCTGGCTACTAGACTATATAGGAGTGATTGCGACCGAAGATTACTATCAGCTTGCACTACCTTTTATCCCCTTTTAAACCATGCAAGGATGAAGCTTTGCTACTGTACGTATGAATGCTGCAAAGCCTTGCTCCATTTGGATTTACTGTACTTACATACCCTACCCACAATCCCCTGCTGCTTTAAGTTGCTCAAGAGCAATGGGACATGAGTTCAAACCACTTTTATACCACAATTATAATTACAATTTAGGCATTTAATCCAGAGTGATTTACAGTAAGCAAGAACGACACAAGGTAATCAAATACATATAAATAGTCATCAAGGATCATAAGTAAGCTACAGTAAGAATCGAACATCCGTCTAACTTTAAACAGGGCGTCCCTATTAAGGGCATTTTCTTTCTTTTTTTCTGCAAACAAATTTCAAATAGCCGACCTACAAGCTGTAGAAACCTTCACTGTGCGACACTGTCTCACAATGTATAAAACATAGCTTTGCATGGGTGACCCTTTAAGACCTGAGGCCCATTCTACAGTAGTGCTCAAACCTTTTCGTGTCAAGGTCGGACCCCTAAAATTATATGTAGCTTATTTGGCTGAGGACCCCCATCTAGAAGAAAAGATTTGTGTTTTAAAAAAAAATCTAAATGATTCCTAATTTTCAAAGATATTCAAGAATAGCAGTTGTGACAGAAGTGACGCTCTGTACTGTGAGCTTGTAGAGTTTTCTGAAAAACGTGCGTTGCTTTTGGCTATAGCTAAAATCTAAAATGACATGGATGCTTTCCCAGTTTTAATGGGTTAAGGAGGGGAGAGGATTATAGGGTTTTTGAAGGGTTTTTTTTAAACTTTTTTATGATCGTTAAGGTTATCCAAATAACATATTAAAAATTGAGTATTGTATACATTTTGGATCATGGTTGAATGTTGGAGTACCATTAAAACCAACCAAGGCAACAAAAAAGTCTAAATTTAATTATCAACCCCTGAATTTACCATGATCCAATGTTATTTGGATGACCCTAAGGATAATAAAAAACCTTGAACGATTACTATTGCAATTTATTTTGGGTCAGGCCCTTTTTTTTGTTGCTTAGATTCACTGTCCTATTACTCACTCAGTCACTTTCCTTGGTGCAGATTAATATTTTGGCACCCATCAAAGCAATACAGCTATAAATCATGTTGCTGGGTTTCGCAGCAGCAATCTTCTTCACATCGTCGGGTCACGGGTGGACATCTTGTTAGTCCAGAACTGTTGGTAAATAAAAAGAACCCTGTATTCCGAGGGATCCAATGTTGCTATTGTTCAGTCACAATTGAGCTCTTGCACTTGCTCTTTCACTTTCAACATTTCTTTTGTTTAAAGAGAAACAGCAGATCTACAAGCGCACAACGTGACACGTCTCGACGCGGTCGTACGGTCGAAGTAGGGCATTGGGGAAAAGACAAAGAGTTGAAATATGGAGACGCGGGGTTTGAGGGAGGTGTTGTTTTCCACTGTGATGTACTAGCAGAGCATCTGGTCCCATAGCGTATGATGATGGGCAGGGATACTATAGTTTTAGTTTTATGTACCTGCCAGAGTGGAGTCATAATGTTCCAGATATCACTGAGCTCCACAGCGAGCGCTCCAACATTTACTCACCTTTTAGGGCCTCCGCTCGGCGTCGCCATGGTGATTCTGTCACAGAGGGAAAAGTGCAGATTGTGCAGAAACGTGTTCCACTTGGAGGAGGTGCTGCTGGCAGAAAGTAACTACTGTAGGCTGCCCTACTGTACTTTAGTACACTTTAGAGGTAGTTGTACTTTAATACAACGTCCATTTGTATGTATTCTATACATCTATGATCTACAATACTTTTTTTTTTAACTCCACTACAGTTATTTGAAAACAATATTTACACGCTACTATGTAGATTTGACTTTTTCCTTATTTTCCTAGTTCCACCTTTCCTCCAATGTTTAGTGCAGTGCTGTTTGAGGGGGTTCTGAATGAACCCTAGCATCCCTATTCTCGGTGGGGGAATTCATGAACCCGCCCCTAGCATCCATCATTAAATATTTGGCTCCAGGGACCTCCAGAAAAGCCTTGCACTAAGAATGTTCGCTGTTTTTCCAAAGACCCGCACAACAAAGTTTACTATTTTTTCAGAATAGCTATAGGTGACATGCTGTCATATCTGTAGCCTATATCTAGCTTACTTACAAGACTGCTTCTGCCTGTGAGTTTGTTCGTTTTTACTGGAGTCTACTGGACGTTATATATGGGACAATATTGGAGCAACATGCAACCCCCCGCCCCCCATCTTCGTAAATGAACACCCTAGGTGACATACTACAGCGTCACATACTGTACAAGCATCAACAGTAGCGAATCTGCAAGCTCAAAGCGGCACGAAAGCAACATATTTTGAGCTTGTCGATCTGCTATTTTTGAATTTGAATCCTGCAAAGCAAAGGTTTTGAAAGAACTAGTTGAAATATGGAGAGCATTCTTTTCCAGTGACACTGGCATGCAGCTAAGTATAAATCATTTTTGACTCTTAATTCCAACCCCCTATAAACTTAACCCCTAAATGTCTAATCCTATAACCCCAACCTGAATCTTTTTCTAATTGCCAACGTAACCCTAATTGCTAAAAATCCTTTTTCAACCGATAATAAAACAAAAGAAAATATTTTGAGGACCAGGAAAACGTTAATCTATTTCTCATATTCTACTATACTTGTGGGGACATTGGGCCACTCCTAACAAGTATGCACGCACGCACGTACGCACGCACACACAGTCACACACACAGTCAGACACTGACACACATGTCCAGAGTAGAGTGCAGTGAGTGCACACAGCCTCGGATATGAATCTCCTCATGGGTTGGAGGGGTTGGGTTACTCATGGGCCCATAAACATGGGCTGGCGGCGGGCCAAGGCGGTGCACTGTAATTACAACCATTAGAAACAATCTCTTGTGGAGGCGAGGCAGCCGGCTCTACAGCAGGGCCCTGTCCCGCGCTGCAATTAGCGTCCCTGTGCAGAATTATCACCCTTCACAAACACTGTGCTGAGTGGAGGAGGGCCTCTATAATTGGTGCTGCTGTCTGTCCTCCTCGGTCCGAAAAGGACAGCCTGTCTGTCTGTCTGTCTCTCTCTCTGTCTCTCTCTCTCTCTCTCTCTCTCTCTCTCTCTCTCTCTCAGCAAGGACTGGCCTTTCTCCCTCCCTCTGCAATCTGAGATTTGACTAATGACAACTCGACCACCCTCTGCCGCCATTCGCCCCATTTCACCTCCACACACTCGCCCTCGGCCCTCGCATGGCAAACACATGTGCTCACTGCTCACTCACTCAGTCACACGGGCGCACGCATGCATCCACGCATGCACATGCACCCACACGCAGCCTCGAGTGACAGTCACATGACGTTAGACCAGTCGTTTTTGTGTGTCCAGGACACCCAAATTGTATACGATATATTTCGGCACGGACTATTTGGCTCTTTCGGAATAGCCAATGAAGTAAGTTAAAATGATAGTGATGATACTTTACCTATTTTTGCTCGGGAACCCCTTGGAACCGTCTCAACTCTCAAGGAGCCCACTTTGAGAACCACTGCACTGCCCATGTCTTTGTGTCCTTTGTGTCCTGGATCAGATATTTTTGTTTTGATTGTTCTACCAATCAATTGTGGGCCTACTTGCAATATCAGGAGGTTCTGGGATATAATACTGCTCGGAGTCAACAAGAGCCAGACTTAGTTGGTGGTGCATGCATGCAGTTAGCTATGGTGTGTGGGGTGGTGCATGCATGCAGTCAGCTGGTGTGTTGGGTGGTGCATGCATGCAGTTATCTGGTGTGTTGGGTGGTGCATGCATGCAGTTATCTGGTGTGTTGGGTGGTGCATGCATGCAGTTAGCTGGTGTGTTGGGTGGTGCATGCAGTTAGCTAGTGTGTTGGGTGGTGCATGCATGCAGTTAGCTGGTGTGATGGGTGGTGCATGCATGCAGTTAGCTGGTGTGATGGGTGGTGCATGCATGCAGTTAGCTGGTGTGTTGGGTGGTGCATGCAGTTAGCTAGTGTGTTGGGTGGTGCATGCATGCAGTTAGCTGGTGTGTTGGGTGGTGCATGCATGCAGTGAGCTGGTGTGTTGGGTGGTGCATGCATGCAGTGAGCTAGTGTGCTCGCCATGATGTATGCACTGCAGAGAGACTGATTCAAGCGTGCACCTGAGCTTCCGTGAAACTATAAAATGAAGATTGCTCAACAAGTCTGAGTCGAGTCTGAAGTCTTTGGGAGTGATGCATGCATGCATGCATGCGCGCTCTCTCTCTCTCTCTCTCTCTCTCTCTCTCTCGCTCTTTCTTGGTTGCCCTGCCTTTGTCAGTTTCCATTCTTTCTTGTTCTGTTATTCGGTTCTTTGTATCTAACTCTCTCTCTCTCTCTCTCTCTCTCTCTCTCTCTCTCTCTATCTCTCTCTCCCTCTCTCTCTCTCTCTCTCTCTCTCTCTCTCTCTCTCTCTCTCTTTCCATATGCAGCGAGAATTGCACGTTGGCCTGTGTTGGCCCAGACTTTGGCACATCACAGCACTCAACAGACAGCCAGGCCGGTCCCTGCAGTATTGTAAGTAATGTAATGTATTGCAAACTCAATATGTTCTTATTTAATGAGGAATTTATACTGCATAATAGTGCATGTCTTTGTTTAATGGCTGGTATAAATAGGTGGCATATACATTTCATTTGGTATTATCCATGATATCTCCAGGATTCAAATTCATAAAACAGTCATGAATCAAGCTAAAGTTGCAGATCTGTGACATGATCAAGTAGGGCGTTAATTTAACGGAAAAAAACCCCCCAAAAAAGTGGAGATATGGAGATAGGAGGTTTGTGCCCGACAGCGTGGATATTAAGACGGAGAGAGAGCTGACTGTATAAATGCATTCATTAGATTACTGCCTGGGCGTCGTGCCTCCAGTCCCTGTGAAAGGCCAAGTGCTCCCAGCGGTTCCACAGTATACGTCTACCAAATGCATGATGATTAATATACACTAAACACACACACAGAAACACACACGCACACACGCACAAATACATACGCACACACATACTCACGCACGCACACACATATTCACACACTACAAATCACTACAGGGTGTAACCTTCTAAATCCCCACTGAATGCTAGAGGTCTTGACTCTGGGCCATCATCTCTGTCTGTCTCTGTCTCTGTCTGTCTGTCTCTGTCTGTCTCTGTCTCTGTCTCTGTGTGTCTGTGCCTAGACCCAGAGCTGTTAGAACAGGGGTTCCCAAACTTTTTTGGCCCAGGTACCCCTTGGTCGGGAAGAATTCTTTCCAGCATATTTGCAACTATATTGGAACATATTGGAACTATTTGTATTTAAAACTTTTCAATCAAAGTCACAACACATTTTCACAACATTTATTTAAGATGCTATCTTAGAATAGATTTTATTTGACAGTGCAGAAACATAATTGCCTTCCTTGATGCATCAATTAAGCGTCAATGGCTGGTCACAGTCACAAACACTGACTAGCCTCTGCAGCACTCTTAACTGAGTCTGTTTCTTTTCTATCCAAAGGCCCTTGAATGATGGAATACGATTAAGGATTGCTGTGATTATGTAAGCTCACATATCATACAGTACATACCATATTTCACTGGCAAAAAAAAAAAAACATTTTTGAGAAGAAAGAAAAAACTGACTGGCTGGGGGTCCGCGGACCCCACTTTGGGAACCACTGTGTTAGAAAATGGCTTCAGCTCCCTCCCTGCATGCCTTCCGGCTCTCAGCTCCCCACACCGCCATTTTGTGTGTCTCAGCAAAAGTAGTCAGGTAGCAAGATGAGAGAGGGTGTGTGTGTGTGTGTGTGTGTGTGTGTGTGTGTGTGTGTGTGTGCGTGTGCGCGTGCACGTGCATGAAGGCTAAAACAATGGTGTGGTGACAGTGAGGATAGGATGGGATTAGTAGAAATGGGCATGCAGAGTAAAGGTCTGGTACTCCCCATGGGACCGAGGACAGTGACAGGACAGGAATACACAGGTGGAGAGGCTTCTTTTTAACCGGGAAAGTATCCGTGTCATTTTAAGATTTTTGCGTTGGCTATAAAAAAAATAGCAGAAGCTAACAGCACATCAATTCGTGCCGCGCTGCTTTGAGAAATAAATAAATACATCTTGAGAGAGCTAATGATTAATAAGACCTGAGGCCGATTGTACAATTGCCTTCTCAAACTGACTGACTGACTGACTGCACACAATTAAGCAGACTGACATCCTCACATGCATCCTTGCCTCATAGCCTGGTGGCATCGCAACCTCACATGCATCCTCACATGCATCCTCACATGCAACCTCACATGCATCCTCACATGCATCCTCACATGCATCCTCACATGCAACCTCACATGCATCCTCACATGCATCCTCACATGCATCCTCACATGCGTCCTCACAATGCATCCTCACATGCATCCTCACATGCATCCTCACATGCATCCTCACATGCGTCCTCACATGCGTGCTCACATGCGTGCTCACAGTGTCTCATCCTCAGAGTCTTCCATCTCCTCTTCACAGAGCTGACCTTGGGTGCTCGCCAGAAACTGTTATTTTCCATTGGCGCAAAATGTGCTGGCAGGACTCACAGCATACACACCACCCCCCCCCCCACACACACACACACACACACACACACACACACACACCCACTACTTGTGAGGACATCTGAATTTTAGGATGGTCATTTTATAAATGGCCGCATTTTTCTTTTGTTGCTATTTGTAACCCAAACCCCTGACTGTAATTGCAAAAAACAACAATCATTTATTTTGTGAGGATCAGGAAAGGGATATTCTACAAATTATGCACGCACGCACGCACGCACACACACACACACACACACACACACACACACACACACACACACACACACACACACACACACACACACACACACACACACACACACACACACACACACACAACGACATGCCTATAAGCCCCCAAAGTACCACTACCTACATACCTTCTTACAATGCACCAAAAAGCAACAAGGGGAGGCTCCCGCTTGTCAAAACATGGGTAAATAATAGCTGGTCTATAGGGGTCTTTAATGCTTTTCAAGCCAAGGACGTGCTGATAGAATTGTTCGACGGTACTATCAGTGTTAGATTAAGGTTAATGTGTATTTTAGATTTTAACCACTTAAACCCTCAATAATACTTGACCTTTCACTCTGTACTTGGTCTCTACAAGCTCACAATGCCTCGCAAATTATTCTTAACTACAGTTCTCCTCAGAATAAGGTTGCTACGGTTGCGGTTCTAGTGGTTATTGTAAAAATAAATACAAATAAAGATAAATATACACAAAAATGTGGTGGCCCCAAAGTAACTCTGAGGGCCCCCTAGGGGTCCCGGACCCCCTGTTGAAGACCCCCGGTATATAGGACTCGGGATCGGCATCAGACACAAAAATGTGGCATCGGTTACCCTCCCTAAGCACCACCGCTGTGGGTCTGCCAGTGTGTGTGTGGAAGCGTGCATTTGTGCCAGGCATTGGATTACACAGGCATATGCCCTATAGATCTACTGTAACTATCCGCTGACCCCAACCTATCAGACTATCAGCACAGCAGGCTGTCATTATGTCCTGCTCTCTCTTTGGTTGTTGTAATGTGGAGATGGCTTCGTTTTTTTAACACATGGTTTTCAACCAGCGGTCTAGAGACCTCAAGTGGTCCTTGAGGGGGTTCCAGGTGGTCCCCAGCTAAACGGTGAAGAGTTGGTAGCCAAATGGACCCTTATACGTGTAGATCTTTAACTCTTAACACCCCAATCGCCCAGGACGAAGTTCACCGTCCTTTCTATTAGTAACACCCAGCGCCCAGGACTTAGTTTTATCCGAAAGACGAAGTTTATTATTAATTCATTTCACAATACAGCATGGAATTGTGGACCAATATATCCAACAACATATATTCAAGGGTTTGGGCGTGAGAGGCTGCATCTCATCAAATGGTGGTCCTTGGCACAAATGCTGAATAAAGAATGGGCCTTGATATGAAAATGGTTGAAAACCACTGCTTTAGAAGAAGAATCTTATTGAATTAATTCACTGCCAAAACTGGGTGTTGTCATTGTGGGTCCCGTGAGGAGACATGCATACTGTTGGGTCTTGAGCTAACACGTTTTGTGTAGAGCATGTGTCCCACTGATGGGACATTGTGTAGACCATGTGTCCCACTGATGGGACATTGTGTAGACCATGTGTCCCACTGATGGGACATTGTGTAGAGCATGTGTCCCACTGATGGGACATTGTGTAGAGCATGTGTTCCACTGATGGGACATTGTGTAGACCATGTGTCCCACTGATGGGACATTGTGTAGACCATGTGTCCCACTGATGGGACATTGTGTAGACCATGTGTCCCACTGATGGGACATTGTGTAGAGCATGTGTCCCACTGATGGGACATTGTGTAGACCATGTGTCCCACTGATGGGACATTGTGTAGACCATGTGTCCCACTGATGGGACATTGTGTAGACCATGTGTCCCACTGATGGGACATTGTGTAGACCATGTGTCCCACTGATGGGACATTGTGTAGAGCATGTGTCCCACTGATGGGACATTGTGTAGAGCATGTGTCCCACTGATGGGACATTGTGTAGACCATGTGTCCCACTGATGGGACATTGTGTAGACCATGTGTCCCACTGATGGGACATTGTGTAGAGCATGTGTCCCACTGATGGGACATTGTGTAGAGCATGTGTCCCACTGATGGGACATTGTGTAGACCATGTGTCCCACTGATGGGACATTGTGTAGACCATGTGTCCCACTGATGGGACATTGTGTAGAGCATGTGTCCCACTGATGGGACATTGTGTAGACCATGTGTCCCACTGATGGGACATTGTGTAGACCATGTGTCCCACTGATGGGACATTGTGTAGAGCATGTGTCCCACTGATGGGACATTGTGTAGAGCATGTGTCCCACTGATGGGACATTGTGTAGACCATGTGTCCCACTGATGGGACATTGTGTAGAGCATGTGTCCCACTGATGGGACATTGTGTAGACCATGTGTCCCACTGATGGGACATTGTGTAGACCATGTGTCCCACTGATGGGACATTGGTTTTGTGTAGAGCACGTGTCCCACTGATGGGACATTGCCAGTGGGTCCCAGCCCCAAAAAAAGAAAGATGGAGTACCGTGATTTTAGTATTTTTTTCAGTTTTACATGTATTTATGAGGTGACAGTACTTCATTAGATCCCTTGGTATGGTTGTCATGCGCAATGATGTCTTCCCTTTGTATTTAGGGTTTCTTTCTGGAGGCTGAAACCTTGATAGTCAAACGTGCCAATGAGAAAAAAGTCAACCTCCCCTAACACCTCCCCCTTTATCATACAACAACAGCTGTGGGTGGATCACCACTCATCAGGAGTCTATGGAGTAGTGTGCAGAGATTATCAGAGACCAGACAGACAGACAGACAGACAGACAGACAGACAGACAGACAGACAGAGCAGCCTCTATATTGTGTCGGTATAATGAATTATGAATGCTATTGCATAACCAAGCAGTTTCTGGGGCATATGGCTGTAGCAGCCTCTCTACCCAGTATAGACATTATGGACCCCCACCACCCAGACCTCTGGCCAGTGATATAGAATCCACACAGACACACTTAACCACTTTTGACCTGAGATCAGATTCTAAAAATGTCCTCTACATCCTGACAGTTTTCTGAAAAAGCTATGTTTCTATGTCAGTCGTTCTTCGACTTTTCAAAAATAGCAGACCTACAAGCTGGCGCGCTACGAGCTTGTAAATCTGCTATTTTCCTATAGCTAAAGCATAACATAATGCTAACACCAAAAAAAAGGTCGGCTGAAATAGCAATACTAGCGATGCAATGTGTTGTTGTGAGCTTGTATATCTAGACACTAGTGTGAGCTTGTAGATCTAGATACTAGTGTATACCGGTAGCTATATTTTTTGTGTCAAGTTTTGTATGACAATTGACAAAGTAATTTACAAAAACAAAGGAGCAAAACTATATGAGGTTTTTCTGTGTGTTCGTGGTGTTCCTGTATAGAGCAGATGGCTGCACAACGTGCCTCGTTGGCACTGCCACACACACACACACACACACACACACACACACACACACACACACACACACACACACACACACACACACACACACACACACACATGATAGGGTTGGGGATGCTTCAGGAGTTTAACCAATTAAGACCTGCATTTTCTACAAAAGAATGTTTCCAGTGGTTCTCAAACCTTTTCATGTCAAGGATCCCCAAAATGTGGCCACCGACCTCCATCTCAAAACATTGTCTTCAGGGGCAAAGATTTTAGTTAAAAATGTTTATGCTATATTCAAAGATTTGCAAAAGAAAACTAAATATATTATGTTATGGTAAATTTACAATTTAAGGTTCCCGTGTTATGGTAAATTTACAATTTACCATAACCTGTCAACTTGCCCTTCTTCGTCACACAAGGGTGTCACACAGAAGTAGCAAAGATCGTGTGTGTGTGCCTCAAATGCACATTATTCTCCTCCATAAATCACAGAGGAAAAAGAGCATTTAATGTCTTTATCAGCCAACGTTATGTGCAGGCGGGTACTTATTCATGTTGGCAGCTGTCCCTGAAGCCAGAAGCACTAGAGCTAATAGCTGCCACTGCGAGAGAAGCTTTTCAACAACCATCCGTGGCTAAATGCACCATGTTGTCACTGTCGGCTTCCAAACCTTGTATGTCCAAAACGGGAGATGAACCAAACCAAAAAGAACCTGTAGGCCTTACATGTTCCAATGGAGCCAGTGTGTACTGTACTTAATATTTAGTCACAAGCTATAGCTAATACTTCCCATTGGTTCAATATTTATTTAAAACGCACGCACAAACACATAAAATAAATGCTGTAGTATGATCAAGTAGGGCGTACATTTTTCAGGAAAAACAAAAAGTTAAAATACAGGGATATGAGGTTTCTGCCCCGACAGACGGACGGCGACTACAATATTCTAAATGGCCGAAGGAACCGAGCCTCCTCAAGGTTATGTTACTGTCCAGACTGTCAGCTGAGCCTCGTATGCGGCACAGTACAGTATGCGGTATGCGTGTACCCAGCCCTCTAAATATAGCCAGGCGACAGATGCAGCCCGACGGGGGCACCTGGCCCGGCCCGGGCTAGGGTGAACGGGGGCTGCGTGGCGCACGGAGGAGCAGAGCGGGGCGGGCACAGTGGCACGCTCATCATCATCAGCGGCAGGGCAGGCAGGCACGGACCTGTCTGGCTCGTTGACGTGTCTTAATGGACAGGGAGTGGAGGGGGAGGGGGGGGGGGGGGGGAGTGCATCTGGTTCAACCGGTAGCGATACGACGCGCACACACAGTGTGTGTGTGTGTGTATAGTTTTAGTCAACTAAATATGTGATTTTAGTCGGCTAGAGGTCGATTTTGTCAACCAAAAAGTATTTTGGTTATTTCTACTCACGACATGCTCACGACGTGTGCATGGCAGGCAGTGCCCAATGTCGTGGAGCTTGCTGATCTGTATTTTCTCCTAAAATGTTGGATGTTCTTACAAGCATAGTAATGTACATCAGCGTGTGTGTGTGTGTGTGTGTGTGTGTGTGTGTGTGTGTGTGTGTGTAGTTGTAGTGCGTGCATGCGTGCGTGCGTGCATGTGATGAGAAGCAGCTGCCAGTGTTGAGCCGAGTGTCCCCCCCCCCCCCCCCCCGCTGAGTGTCCTGTCACTACAATGACCGCCATCATTTTTTGTGAACTCTAAGGAGGGGGCAGGGGGGGGGGTCTTCACCTGGCATGTCCATGTCTCTGTACGGGCTCAGACTAACGGGGTCACTACACCACTGGGGTCAGTTCACACGTGTGTGTGTGTGTGTTCTACTTACACGCCGTAAACTCTCTCGCACGCACTCACACACACAGCTCTATATCTGCTCCGTGCAGAGGTGACAGGGAGGTCAGCCTGTCTGACTTTGAGCACAATCCCCCCGTGGCCCGCCCCAGCCACCACACCCCCCACCCCCCACCCCACTCCCCCCATACCCCCCCCCCCCCCCATGCTGCATGTGTAACTGGACCTCTCCTCGCCTCCTCTAACCCTCCAGGTATAAATAGACAGGCGGGGGGGGGGTTGGGGTATCACAGAAGCCCTGCTACCCTTTTTAAACGCCCTGACTTGTCTGTCTGTCTGTCTGCATTCTTTCTGTCTGCACCCAAGCACCCCCGCTTGACTTTGATATGTACACGCACGGACATGCACGCATGTGCATTTTGCAGTTTTCCTCTTGGGGGCGGGGCGGTTACTAAATAATATTTATCTGTGGAACCGAGTCAAACTATAAATGTAATGCCTCAACTCCGCGAACAACGCAGTCGCTTAGGGCCCAGGGAGTGGCCAGGGCCCGCCACAGGCTGCCCACAAAACTAATACACGCGTTTGCTGTTTGTTTCTGCTGAATTGAAGTTTGAACTGTTTGCGACGGGCGGCAGATTCCTATGGTCACGTTTGAGATGAGGCAAGAAGGATGTCACTTCACTTGTTGTGTCAGGGAACATCAAAGGGACGGAGCGGCCGCTTGGCAACCGGAAGGTTCCCAGCTTGAGGAGCATGGGCTCAGAGGAAAGGTTCAGAACATCTGGAGGAGCATGGGCTCAGAGGAAAGGTTCAGAACAGAACATCTGGAGGAGCATGGGCTCAGAGGAAAGGTTCATAACATCTGGAGGAGCATGGGCTCAGAGGAAAGGTTCAGAACATCTGGAGGAGCATGGGCTCAGAGGAAAGGTTCAGAACATCTGGAGGAGCATGCAGGGCTCAGAGGAAAGGTTCAGAACATCTGGAGGAGCATGCAGGGCTCAGAGGAAAGGTTCAGAACATCTGGAGGAGCATGCAGGGCTCAGAGGAAAGGTTCAGAACATCTGGAGGAGCATGCAGGGCTCAGAGGAAAGGTTCAGAACATCTGGAGGAGCATGGGCTCAGAGGAAAGGTTCAGAACATCTGGAGGAGCATGGGCTCAGAGGAAAGGTTCAGAACATCTGGAGGAGCATGGGCTCAGAGGAAAGGTTCTGGGACTACCCTTCTGAAGCTCGGAATGATGTTCATTTGTAGTTATGTCATCGGAGTGTGTAAGTGTGCTTAAATTGAGATCTGCTATTTTCGCAATATAATAAATCCATTATTTTCTTAATTGTTTATTAAAAAAATGTACACGCACGCACACACCCACGCATGCACACACACACACACACACACACACACACACACACACACACACACACACACACACACACACACACACACACACACACACACACACACACACACACACACACGCACGCACAGTGTCGGATCATGTTCCAACACTCTGTGCTGTCCATCCTCTCTGGTACTTCACTGCCAGGCCGCTTAATTATTGATTGATAACCAGCGTAGCCGTTTTGACCCACGTCGGATTGAATTGGAGTGTCTCTTTAAGCACCGCTGGCCCTAACCTAACTCATGTGAACCCTGCTGATTTGATAAACAGCTATTGTGGTTAGCTTTGTTTCCGCTAAACTGAATATATCTCTCTCTCTTCCTCTTTCTGTGTGTGTGTGTGTGTGTGTGTGTGTGTGTGTGTGTGTGTGTGTGTGTGTGTGTGTGTGTGTGTGTGTGTGTGAATGTACATTATATGAGTATGCATTCTATTGTGAGGGCCAATTGATCCTCACATGTATAGTAGAACTTTGAGAAATAAACATTGTAAGAACCATTTCCATGGGCCTGACAAGATAAATGGTTTTACGGTTAAAAACTGATGTTTAGAGTGATGCTTCGTTCAGACTGGCAGCTGCAAAAGATACACAGCGTATTTGTAGCTTTTTATGTTTGTAGCTGAAGTTGAAATTGAAACCAGCTCAACTTTTTTGTACGTAGCTTTTGCAGCGGTTACAAACGTTGGATGTATCTTTGTATCTTCATGTCACTGGCTTCTATTGAACATGAATAGTAGACTGTATCTTTGCATCTGCTCGTGTGAACGCAAATTAAGAGAAAAGGTTTGGTTGCAATTAGGACTGGACTAGTTTATGTTTAGGGGTTAGGTTTGGCGTTATGCCTGTTTTTTATTTTTAAACATATGTTTATTGATTTTTCTTTTACAACATAGTAATTTCAAAGCTATTATTCACATATATTTCCCCCCCACATCCCCATGGCAGCACAAATACAAAACAAAATCTTCAAAGAAACATCAGGAAATAAATATATATAATAACAAAAGCCTGATGTATGCTTAGTTAGTATGCTTACATGCCAGTGTTGCCTAGAAATAGCCATTCTAAGCTCACAAGTAGCTTGTATAGCAGAATGGCAAAATAGAAATGAACAAACTTGCGTGTGTGCTGTGTGGGCGCACATACTCGGATCTATGCAAAGTGCAAGATCCAGGCATGCACTAATCTATGCACATTGTTGTACAGTATGCCTGCCCTGTATACAGTATGACTATGGTACTGTAGGCCTACATCCGTACATACAGCAATGCAGCATTCTTACTTTGACTGGTGGTGGCAAGTATATATTTCCAAGACTCTACTTTCTAGTTACTTTGTAACTAGATTATTAGATTATTATTACAAAATGTAAGCAGTTATACTTTGGCTAATATAACAAAAGGTCGATCTACAAGATCAGTGTGTCACTCACACTTTTGTCATTGTTTTTTGTTTTTTGGACACATTTTGAAAGATTTTGAAAAACTAGGGTCTATGCAAAGCAGCTTGGAAAGAAATTTGGCCTCTTTGGAAGTACAAAACTGTTGACTTGTGCGTTCGCGCGTGCGTGAGTGCGTGCGTGGTGCGTGCATGTGTGCACACGTTTGTGTGACATTAGGAGTGGACAGACAGGACAGGCAGGACATTGCTGCCCAGGGCAGAGTCACTGCAGAGCTAATGGAAGAGACAGACAGACAGTATCTCTTACACATTCTCGGGCTGCTTTTAAGACGGCTGACTTTTCAGGTGGACATTTATATACTACACACACTGAAGGAGGTGTTGTTAGATTGGATTACTTAACAAGTGTCAAGAGGGGCTGTGTATCTTTGCTGTGTGTATGTGTATGCGTGCGCTTGTGCCTGCGTGTCCATGCGTGTGTGCAGAGGTGCACGAGTACGCACGTGCGTTTGTAGAGCATTATCGTCTCTGTCGGGTGAAACTCATAATGTCCAAAACTGTTACTTTTCAGGATTAGAATTCAAAAGCATCAAAAGTAACATATCTACAAGCGTGTTTCGAGCTTGGGTAGATTTGCTACTTTGATGCTTTTGTGTGACACAATGTGATCAAGTAGGGCGTTAATTTACGAAAAAACTAAAAGTTAGAATATGGCGATAAGAGGTTTCTGCCGTCGGGCAGAAAGCTTGTATCTTCAGATTTCAGCTTTTTATGTCAGCCAAATTGCAAAGCCCCCCCAGGTACATTTTCAACGTATTTTGGGATAGTAGGTTTTTGGGTTGGTAGATCTAGATCTTGTTAAGCTGTTCATTTTAAAAGTAGTTCTCAAGTTTAAAAAACAGTGTGGCCAACCCTGATCTAAATGAATGCTCTACTTCTCCATACCAGAGGATCATGCAAAAAGTGAAAGCGAAAACAGCCGAGAGTATTTCTTTCGTAATTATGGGGAAAACATTTGGAAGTGATATTGTGTTTGTGTGTTTTTAATATAAATATGGAACACAATGAAGTTGTTTTTTGTACGTGTGCACAACTTGTGCGTGTGCATGTGTGTACACAGTACTGTACTCACGCACATATACAGTGTACACACATGCACACGCACAAGTGCGCAATTAAAGCTCTCTCTCTTGTGTGTGTGTGTGTGTGTGTGTGTGTGTGTGTGTGTGTGTGTGTGTGTGTGTGTGTGTGTGTGTGTGTGTGTGTGTGTGTGTGTGTGTGTGTGTGTGTGTGTGTGTGTGTGCGTGCGTGTGCGTATACCATGCCTGTCACTGGCAGCTGGCTTCACTTGAAAGCTTTCCCTGACCGTGTGGTGTGGGGGTCTCTGCTTGGAGACCATACAGTTAGCCAGGTAGTGTGTCCACTCAGCACACTGTAGTGTACGGACCCCAAAGACCTGTCCTCATTCCACCTGGCGTGCAGTGCAGGCCAGTGCTGGACATGTACATTTACTCAAGTACTGTTGAGTACAGTCTTGAGGTACATCTTGTCTCCGTCGGGTGGAGCGGAGACCTCGTATCTCCAAAACGGTTACTTTCAGCATTCAAATAGTAGCACAAGCAGCAGGTGCTTTTGTGTGACGCGGTAGTATGATCAAGTAGGGCTTTAATTTGTGAAAAACACAAAAAGTTAAAATATGGAGTTAAGAGGTATACCGTTTCTGCCCGACACCCCTTTCTGAAATGTTTTTTTGTGCCATGGACCCCCAGAAGAAAGATTTGAGTAAAAAGTAAATGTATACATGCGTTGTTGTTTTATTTTAATTATTATTTGTATTTTTTAATAAAATAGCAGATTCTGCTGAAATCTAAAATGGCACGGATCCAGGCTTTTAAATAGGGCACTAAAGTCACCACTGCCGCCTGGCCGTGTGTGCCAGCTTGTAAGTGTCTGTGCCTCTTGCATACTTAGGAGTCGTTCATCCAGCGCGCCGAGTCGACGCTCCTTAACCCATTCTGACCGGGCACCCATTTTGGTGTTGGCATCATGTTATGCTTTAGCTATTGAAAAATAGCAGATCTACAAGCTCATATCGCGCCACCGAGTGGCGCGATACGAGCTTGTAGGTCTGCTATTTTTGAAAAATTTGAAGAACGACTGACATTTTTTGAATCTGATCTCAGGTCAGAATGGGTTAATCAGACCAGTGTGTGTCCCGTGGAAACCTCGTATGAATCTGATCTCAGGTCAGAATGGGTTAAGTAGCCAATAGAGCTGAGGCCTCTCTACTGTGAAATATGAAATCAAATGTCAATTATGATGGAAATATTCTTGTATTTGTTTTGCAGAGCTTGGGTGAGTTTACAGAACTGGACTTGTTCGCCTAAGTATGGGAGGGCAGATTTAGCAGTTCAAACACTGATTTTCAACATTTATGTATTGTAGTAAATTACAAGCTACAGTTGTTTCCATATTATACAAAAAATATTTTTTGTTTAAGTAAACCCCACCGTTCTTGGGCAGGCCTATCCACAGTTATGGCCTCAATCTCCAAACCACCTCCACTTCACATTTACATTTCAATCCCATCTATGTTTTCACACATCTGGTCACGGCCGTCAAAAGCACTCTCCCATATACTATACACTCCATAGTTGGCCTCACAGAAAAGGCCAGCAAAAAAAAAAAAAAGTGTCATGGAGTTCGAGGCTTGTCTCTCTTTCCTATTGTCCAGAAATAACCCTCTTCTCTCCTCTTGGGTCTCTTTCAGATGGAGGCTACCTTGACAGGCTGCTGAAACGGCGTTGGAAGAGGGAGGACTGAGGCGATGGGCCAGCTGTGCTCCCCTGGCCTGGAGGAGAGAGGCGATGGGCCAGTGCTCCCCTAACCTCCCCTGGCCTCTCCTGGCTGCGTGTTACGGAGCAGGTGAGAAACATTAACCCAGGCTAGCAGCTGTGGCGGCTCTGCGACGCACATGTGAACCAGGATGTGAGCTCTTGAGCTTTGAGCAGCTCTTCTTTCCACACTGCGCACACAGCTACATGTTAAAATACAGTACTTTATATATATATTTAAGTAAAAGTAGCTATGACAATACGAAAAGAATACGCTGTTACAAGTAAAAGGCCTTGTATTAACAATGTTTTACTTGATTGCACACATTCATTGATGGACCGAGTGTAGCGATATGGAATGGAGAAGTAATTAACTTTAAAACTCTTTCTTGTAACAACGCACAAGTTCTCAGTATCGATACAGTCGATTATTTGCATTGCAAAACGAGGCGATACGATATGTTGCCGTTTATATATATCGATGTAGTTATCGATACTACTGTAATGTTACACCCCTAACATTATTAATATCTTTCACATGTTAATTCCTGTTGGGGAAACCACGACCTGCACCTTTAAATTATAGAGACACGTGGCGCCTTATATTCCTTGCTCTTACTCTGTTCTTAATTTGCATTTCACCATTAATTTGCATTTCACCATGCATTAAAAAGGGCACATTTTGGCTATATGCAAACACCTGGGTCATTTAATTTGTTTGGGACGCAGGCACTTTGTGGGACTTATTTAAATTCATGAGTTGCGGCACTGAACTCGGTGACGCTGGCATTATCTCGTGTTCAGTGTTGCCAGGTTTCGTGAGAAAAATAAGCAACCAGGTCTATAGGAAAACAAGCCCAATAGAAGCGACTATAGGCCACATGAGTGCTTTAAATCTACAGTACATACAGTGAATTGAAAATAGACGATCTATAAGCTCACAACGCATCGTGATGCAACACGCTGTGCGTGTGTAGATCTGCTATTTTCACAAAAAGTTTAGAAACATTCTAACAATGCAAATCTGGTTATCAAAATAATTACAATCCACACACCAATGTACTGTACTCAAAATACATTTTGAGGTGGTAGTGTTTCTTTCGAGCCACCATCAGACTCTTCCTCTCACCTAATCCATTCGCCACAAGAGTGCAGCTGTGTGCGTGTGCGTGTGCGTGTGCGTGTGTGTGCGTGCGTGCATGCTTTTGTGCTAGGAGGAGGCATAACTTTTGTTTTGTATTCACTGAGGTGTGTGGTGGAGGGGAGCAGAGCGGAGCGCTGTGCGACCATTGGAGGAACCATATGTCCCCGCCGGTTCAAAACACTGTCCTTTGGGGTGAGGTAGTAGGTTGTATAGTTTTAGGGTCCTGCCCTTCCATGTCACATAACTATACAACTTACTGTCTTTCCTGAAGTGGCTGTAATGTCGTCACATCTCCAGAGGAGACTCGACTGGGAATGTGGAACGCTGGCGTCAGGTCACGTGGGTTTGTTGACGTGGGTTGAGGTGACATGACCACAATGACCAAGGTGCGTTTTATGTTGCAGTCACCACAAATAGCAGATCTGTGACCAGAATGTTGTCATCTTGCAACACCGGCGTGCAAGCCTGGGAGGGTGACCATATAGTATTTTCAAAAACCCAACCTAGGACCATTAATCACTTAAAGTAGCTCTAAGCAATAACATGTAACATTTTTTAATTACTTTTCTTTTTCTTTTTGGTATTCAGACGGCCAGCAATCTGCATTCAAAGATTTTCCTAGAAGCTTTGTCATTTGTCGATTTGCCTGTCTACTTCCTGATTGGGTAGTCATTGCTGCAGGGGGTTTTTTTTAGACCAATGACAAAGCATCTAGGAAAATATTTGAATGCAGATTGTGGCCCCTAGATGAGTCAGAGAGACTAAGGGCTATATGTTGTGCCACCACTTAATCCTTATCCCTAAAATAATTTGAAAAGTTTTACTATTTAAAAAAAAAACTTTTAAAATAGTTCAAATAGCCGATCTACAAGCTGTTGCTGGCTACACCCCCCCCCCCCCCCCCCTAAAAAAAGGTCATTACACTTTTGACATATTATTGCTTATAGTTATTTTAAATCCAGCTCACTATGCTTTTTTGTGAGCTTGTAGATCTGCTTCACTTTTGACAATTTATTTGGCATTAAACTTTTTACTTTCAACTGATGTTCAGGATTAGTTATCATATATATGTAACGGTATCTTGCATATTGATGTCATGTTTTGGCATTGTCCGTGGCTAATTTTAGATGATTGTTAAAACATAAATATTATTTTGATCATAGGACGCAATTACTGAATGTCTCCAGGTTTTCTTCAGAATATGTATGACACTGATTTACTATCACACTATACGGCACGTTAGGAGTCCAACTAGTACTAGTGGCGCTCAAATGTTTTATTTGCAAGGACCCCCATAACTGAGAGTGTATTCAGGGCTAGCTCTTCGTGTGTTTCTGATAATGTTATTGTCTACTCATTTTGTATGTCCATGGCAAAAATTACATTTTGACAAAAATGTCCACCACAACCAGCCAGAATGACCACTGACAGCCCCTCCCTCGGTGACATCCGTATACGCCTCCCTCCGTGATGTTCGTACGGGGTGAGGTAGTAGGTTGTGTGGTTTATGGGGAGTGATTTTGCCCCTTCAGGAGATAACTATACAACTTACTGCCTGCCCCGAAGGACAGCGACACTACACCAGACAGACAGCAGGGGGCTCTAGTGTGCCACAGACATGCCCCAGCCTCCCACAGGACCAGCCATGCAAACCAGGTCAACTGTCTGGCTCCATGCCCTGGCCCACAGGTACTGTCTGCTGATACTGCGTGCGTGCGTGCGTGCGTGCGTGTGTGTAGACTAACTACTATTTTAACTTTGAGCAGAAGAATATAGCCTCTTGTCTGATTCCGTGTATGTTAATTTGCACTGTGCCTTCTTAAATAAATGAAACAAAACTCTGTCTTTGACTCTCCTTTGTGTCATTCATGTGCAACTTTGTGTCATACATGTGCAACTGGCGGGCAGTGGCCCCCACCTTCACTTAATGTGGCCCACAGGTTCCGAATACTGATTTTTTTATTGATTTCAGCTGTTAAAATTCAAAACATGGATAGAGATTGCTTGCTTTTCAGAGGACAGTGTTACTTGAGGTCAGGAGATCAAGTTCTACCAGTTCTACCTTATAAAACAAGGTAAGGTAGCTTTGATAGTTGGTGACATCTTGATGAGACATCTTCTATGATGGTGAGAAAGTCTTATACCTTGCATAGTTGTGATCCATGACAATGGAAAAAGAAGTCAAAACCAGAATAGAGTCAAAACCGGCATGTACCTGTCCTGTACCGTGCGTGCATGATTAGTGAGTAGATAACGACAAAGGGCACGACAGGATTTAAAGGAATTCCCCCTGATTACAAAGCATTACATTCTTTTGTCTCAACCTGAAAGATTGTACCACTATCTGCTCCGCTGCTATCTTGAATGTTTGAGTGGCCAGTGCCTTAATTATTCCATAAGATTGGCCCTCACAGAGAATTTGTGCCAAATTTCATCCTTGTATTACAACCTGAAAGACTATATCTTCTCCGCTAAGATTGTATTTGTGTGTATCATGATTTGTGATGATTTGTGTGTATCATGATGCATCATTTAGTGAACGATTCTTATATGACATTTGCCAATTATCTGCTCCACTAAATAGGCCTATAACAAAAATAGCTACAAGGTCAAAACGTGTCGCACTGTGTCGCGTTTTGCTTGTAGATCGGCTATTTTTGCTAGGGAAGTAGGGAAAATGTTAAAACACAGAGATGAGAGGTTTCTGCCCGACAGTATGCAATGAGGCCCTCTGGAGTGCGTGTGGAACTATAGTGGCCCTCTCCATCATCAAAGTTGCCCATCCTGGCAATGCATTAGACTTTTGTGGAGTCATTTATTCAAACCCGTTTATTTCATGTGTTTGCACCCTGTCATTAACAAACATATTGTGGTACAGAAATAGGACTATATGATCTATTTCGGGTGAAAACCTCATACCGGTATGTCCAAAAGTGCTACTTTTTAGGATTGAAATAAAGACATATCTTTCTGCGTAATTGGAAGGTCCCTAGAACACCCTGGGCTTAAAGAGTTTAAGCTTAAAGGGCTTAACTAGGAAATGGTTAAAATCACATCTTATGAATATATGTTGGGCAGAGTGAAATCACATCTTATGAATATATGTTGGGCAGAGTGAAATCACATCTTATGAATATATGTTGGGCAGAGTGAATATATGTTGGGCAGAGTGAAATCACATCTTATGAATATATGTTGGGCAGAGTGAAATCACATCTTATGAATATATGTTGGGCAGAGTGAAATCACATCTTATGAATATATGTTGGGCAGAGTGAAATCACATCTTATGAATATATGTTGGGCAGAGGGAAATCACATCTTATGAATATATGTTGGGCAGAGTGAAATCACATCTTATGAATATATGTTGGGCAGAGTGAAATCACATCTTATGAATATATGTTGGGCAGAGTGAAATCACATCTTATGAATATATGTTGGGCAGAGTGAATATATGTTGGGCAGAGTGAATATATGTTGGGCAGAGTGAATATATGTTGGGCAGAGTGAATATATGTTGGGCAGAGTGAAATCGGTGAATGGAGGAAGAGAAATCACACCCGTGAAGTGGGTATGGTGCTCTTATCATCGTACATCATCATGACGTAAAATAGACACTATCTATTTGCTCAGACACTATGATGTAAACTTCTCCATTCATTGTCAATGGGAATGTAATGTTTGTGTAGGACAAAGCTTGTGGACACACCAAAGTGCCCCTCAAAAATGACAGACACATGGGGCATATTTTATATGAACCTCAAATGAACATTGACCTTGACACAGGGCTCTAATTCATAGTGGTGTCAAAAGTAATCGATTCAGCAATGCATCATGATTCGGCCATGCAGCAATGCAATATAATGCAGCCAGCAATGTGGCATATCGAAGCCTAAATATAATTATATAATATATAATTATAATACCTTCTAGTAGTTAGTTATACCTTAGTTAGTTAACTAATACCTTCTAAATAAAATATGTTGTTCAGTATATCTGACTGCTTGTATTGACTGATAAAAAAACATGTGCAGAAAAGAGGAATGCATTGCAATGCATCGTAGAATCGATCAAATTGAATTGGGAGGGCAGTAATAAACTCAGTTATCATGAGAACTAATCAATACTTGTATTATTAAGCTGTGCTTTTACTTTTATTTTATTTCTTGGACTGGCTGTATTGTAATGTTGTATATACTCACTATATACTCATTTGATTTAATTTGATCATCTTTATTTTGAAACTTCAGGATAAAAGGTAAAATAAAAACAAAAACACAATGCATATTTATTTTTTGAATGAAATAAGAAAATGATAACGACAACAATGTGATCATTGATCTTCCACCTGAAGTTCAAAAAGGAGTAGGAAGAAGTAAAGACTTATTTACTCCTACCCCCTTATGTATATATATATATATATATATATATATATATATATATATATATATATATATATATATATATTTATATATACACACACACACACATATACTGTGTGTGTGTGTGTGTGTGTGTGTGTGTGTGTGTGTGTGTATATATATATATCACACACACACACACACACACACACACACATATACTGTATATATCACACACACACACACACACACACACACACACACACAAGTAAGTAACGGTTTAAGTAAGCAAGTAATACGTAGCCAGAGACAATCAATGTGCCTCATCCTCCACTCTGTAACAGTTAAGTATGTCATTTTTATACATCCTCTTAAACTGTACAATATTAGTGCTTTGTTTGAGTTCTAAAGCCAGGCCATTCCACAAATTGACCCCACAGATTGTTATACATTGACTTTTCATGGTAGTGTGGACAAGAAGTTTTCTCAAATTAAGCTCACCTCTTAAATTATAACCCCCCTCTCTGTCAAAAATATGTTCACCGGACACCGGTAGTCATTTATTTCTTTAAACATGACTTTCTTTAAACATGACAATGCATTTAACTGTACATTGAAGTGAGAAGTACAGATGTAGAAGGCATTGTTTTGGGACATTTGGCCCTCACAAGTATACACACACACACACACACACACAGTCAGTATCAGGCCAACATGTCCGTCAGACGTGTCTCACTGTCTGAGACTGTGGCCCGCTGGTTCTGTGCTATCAACATGGAGTTATAGGCTATCAAGGTCACATTGACACTGGTGCAACAAGTCCTATCAGGTCTTTATTACTTAAGTATCAAAACCACAATACAGAAATCAAGTCCTGTACTGTAAATTAGACTTGAATATATCTATACTGTAAAAGAAAATGTCTGTATCACAATATATAGGCCTACATGGATGGTTAATGTATTGTAGTAATCATCTAAATCTGCAAAGTAACAAAAAAAAAATGTTTTGACAAATCATCTCGTATGAGGGTCCCTGGCCCAACATCCCCAACATGGCCAAATACATTATCAAGGTGGGGGTCCTTGACATGAAAATGTTTGAGAACCAGTACTGGTACAGCACTGCACTATACTATATCTCTGGACATTGCAGATACAGTCTCTGTCAGGTGGAAACCTCATTTGTCCAAAACTGTTTAAAATTCAAGAATAGCAAAAAATATAGTAGATAATCAAGCTTGTGGATCTGCCTGCTTTTGGATACTTGTGTGTAGCCTCTGTAGTATGATCAAGTAGGCGTTCATGTGTGTGTGTGTGTGTGTGTGTGTGTGTGTGTGTGTGCGTGCGTACCCTTGTATTGTTTTTGGCCCCCGCCAGCCACCATATTGAGTAGCAGTGAGTCTTGGCCTGGGTGCCAGAGGAGAGAGTGAGCAGCATACTAAACCCTGTAGAGACAATGGCTGCTTGAGTGTTCTCTGCTCTCTAAAAACTATCCTCTACAATCAGTGGCGGAAACTCCGTGGGTTCAGAGGCGCGATTGAACCCCCTGGCATTTTGGCAAAGGCGCGACTGAACCCACTGCATTTTGGCAAAATATATCTATATGCACTGCAGTAAATTATGCACCCACTGACTGTCCACTGAAATTCCCCCTCCCCAGTGGTCATGTTGTCATGCACGTAGTTTAATACCTTTACGAGGGGTTACAATATAGGTGTTGGGCCGCCGCGCATGCCGCATTCAAATGCTAATAAGGTGGCTTTTGTTCGAAAAAACAAAACTCTTTTTTTTCCACCGCTGGGGGGGGGGGGGGGGGGGGGGGGCGCTGCTTGAACCCCCTGCCGTTATAAGAACTTTCCTCCTCTCCTCCCAGCAAACCCCATCTTTCTGCTGTTCGCAAATACATTTATTAATTTAACAGAATTAGTTAGCGTGACAATCATTATAACCACAAAACACAAACATTCAACTCAAATCTTGTGATTCTGTTCCTTTTTATGTGGGCCAACATATTTTAGATTTGGGCGTCTACATTCTGGGGGTCCTTGACATGACAAAGTTTGAGAACCATTGCTTTACACGTAGCAATAATGGCTGCATTTAGAAGAAAGAGGCAGCAGTAGCAGCAGTAAAGATGGCTGAATGGACAGGATGGGGCAGTCAGTCAGAAGTGTGCTGCTGAGGCCAGCAGGCCAGATGAGGTCTGATGCCTGCTAGCACTGCTGCCTGGGGCTGCCTGAGATAAGGACCAGCACAAGTTCAATCCTTGTGCAACAGTACCCTCTGGTGGCTGTGGGTGAACTGCACGTGAGTTCTATCTCAGTCCTTGTTTCAATCTATGTGTAGGACTAGTACGATGCCAAAGTTTGTGCTATTGCCATTGAGAATGCATTCGGTGTTTAAGTTAAATAACTCAGAAACTACAAAAGATTTCAAAGTAAAAAGTTCAGCATGTGTCTCCACAGTAAGCTGAATTGTAAAAAGTGTGAATGAAGTTTCTAGGTGAAAGCGCTTTTTTGACATGCCAATATCTGCCATTGAGCCCCTTTGTAAATTTCTCAAATTTGAAAGCACTATATTTCTAAAACTAGGAACCATTTCAAATATTCCTTTTCAGGGCAACATGTCCACCATAAGATGAACCTAAATAGGTTTGAATGGGGTTTAGAGGAATTGCGGAGTGTTGCGGAAAAACCATGCGTTATAGCCAATCGTTTTTTGAAATTTTTTGAAAATTTCGGGAGTATTGCGGAGGAATTGCGGAGTGTTGCGGAAAAATTGGCGGAGGAATTGCGGAGTGTTGCGGAAAAAATGCGGAATATTCCGGAGAAATTGCGGAGTGTTGCGGAAAAAAGATGGGTTATAGCAGTGATACTCAACCTCAGGCCCGCGGGCCACATCAGGCCCGCGGGACCATTATGACTGGCCCACCAATGAAAATCTAAAAAAAAATTAGATTGCGGAAATTGTAATTGCGGAAATTGCGGAAATGGAAATTGCGGAAATTGCGGAAATGCGGAAATGGAAATTGCGGAAATTGCGGAAATGGAAATTGAGGAAATTGCGGAAATGGTATTTGCGGAAATTGCGGAAATGGTGGAAATGAAAATTTCGGAAATTGCGGAAATTGCGGAAATGGAAATTGCGGAAATGGTATTTGCGGAAATTGAGGAAATTGCTCTTCACTTATAGCTATCTATTTTCAGGTAGATTGTTTTATTTTACTCAGTCAGCCATATCACTACTCATTTTTTTTCATGAAAAAGGTCATAGCTGGGTAATCTATTTTCAGGCAAATTGTGTTTATTGTTTTTTATTTTACTCAGCCATAACAATTTATTTTCTGTTAACCAACTTGCTGGCTAGCAGGCAGGCAGACAGCTACTCATAGACAGGCAGACAGACAGACAGCTACTCATGGAGAATTGGACAGGCAGGCAGTCAGACAGCTACTCATAGACAGGCAGACAGACAGCTACTCATGGAGAATTGGACAGGCAGGCAGACAGCCCATCGTTTTTTTATTTTTTCATTTTTTTCAAATCCTCCAAAATGATGAAAAACGGCGTGCTATAGTATGCCGTACGATAGGGGCTATAGCCCATGGTCCAAAATGATGAGAAACGAGGCTAACTTCTTTTTTCAAAATTTCAAAAAACATGGGCTATAACCCATCGTTTTTTTATTTTTTCATTTTTTTCAAATCCTCCAAAATGATGAAAAACGGCGTGCTATAGTATGCCGTACGATAGGGGCTATAGCCCATGGTCCAAAATGATGAGAAACGAGGCTAACTTCTTTTTTCAAAATTTCAAAAAACATGGGCTATAACCCATCGTTTTTTTATTTTTTCATTTTTTTCAAATCCTCCAAAATGATGAAAAACGGCGTGCTATAGTATGCCGTACGATATGGGCTATAGCCCATGGTCCAAAATGATGAGAAACGAGGCTAACTTTTTTTTTCAAAATTTCAAAAAACATGGGCTATCACCCATCGTTTTTCTTTTTTTTTCTTTTTTTTCAAATCCTCCAAAATGATGAAAAACGGCGTGCTATAGTATGCCGTACGATAGGGGCTATAGCCCATGGTCCAAAATGATGAGAAACGAGGCTAACTTTTTTTTTCAAAATTTCAAAAAACATGGGCTATAACCCATCGTTTTTTATTTTTTCATTTTTTTCAAATCCTCCAAAATGATGAAAAACGGCGTGCTATAGTATGCCGTACGATAGGGGCTATAGCCCATGGTCCAAAATGATGAGAAACGAGGCTAACTTCTTTTTTCAAAATTTAAAAACATGGGCTATAACCCATCGTTTTTTTATTTTTTCATTTTTTTCAAATCCTCCAAAATGATGAAAAACGGCGTGCTATAGTATGCCGTACGATAGGGGCTGTAGCCCATGGTCCAAAATGATGAGAAACGAGGCTAACTTTTTTTTTCAAAATTTCAAAAAACATGGGCTATAACCCATCGTTTTTTTATTTTTTCATTTTTTTCAAATCCTCCAAAATGATGAAAAACGGCGTGCTATAGTATGCCGTACGATAGGGGCTATAGCCCATGGTCCAAAATGATGAGAAACGAGGCTAACTTTTTTTTTCAAAATTTCAAAAAACATGGGCTATAACCCATCGTTTTTTATTTTTTCATTTTTTTCAAATCCTCCAAAATGATGAAAAACGGCGTGCTATAGTATGCCGTACGATAGGAGCTATAGCCCATGGTCCAAAATGATGAGAAACGAGGCTAACTCTTTTTTTCAAAATTTCAAAAAACATGGGCTATAACCCATCGTTTTTTTATTTTTTCATTTTTTTTAAATCCTCCAAAATGATGAAAAACGGCGTGCTATAGTATGCCGTACGATAGGGGCTATAGCCCATGGTCCAAAATGATGAGAAACGAGGCTAACTTTTTTTTTCAAAATTTCAAAAAACATGGGCTATAACCCATCGTTTTTTTATTTTTTCATTTTTTTCAAATCCTCCAAAATGATGAAAAACGGCGTGCTATAGTATGCCGTACGATAGGGGCTATAGCCCATGGTCCAAAATGATGAGAAACGAGGCTAACTTTTTTTTCCAAAATTTCAAAAAACATGGGTTATAACCCATCGTTTTTTATTTTTTCATTTTTTTCAAATCCTCCAAAATGATGAAAAACGGCGTGCTATAGTATGCCGTACGATAGGGGCTATAGCCCATGGTCCAAAATGATGAGAAACGAGGCTAACTTTTTTTTTCAAAATTTCAAAAAACATGGGCTATAACCCATCGTTTTTTTTTTTTTCGTTTTTTTCAAATCGTCCAAAATGATGAAAAACGGCGTGCTATAGTATGCCGTACGATATGGGCTATAGCCCATGGTCCAAAATGATGAGAAACGAGGCTAACTTTCTTTTTCAAAATTTCAAAAAACATGGGCTATAACCCATCGTTTTTTTATTTTTTCATTTTTTTCAAATCCTCCAAAATGATGAAAAACGGCGTGCTATAGTATGCCGTACGATAGGGGCTATAGCCCATGGTCCAAAATGATGAGAAACGAGGCTAACTTTTTTTTTCAAAATTTCAAAAAACATGGGCTATAACCCATCGTTTTTTTATTTTTTCATTTTTTTCAAATCCTCCAAAATGATGAAAAACGGCGTGCTATAGTATGCCGTACGATAGGGGCTATAGCCCATGGTCCAAAATGATGAGAAACGAGGCTAACTTTTTTTTTCAAAATTTCAAAAAACATGGGCTATAACCCATCGTTTTTTATTTTTTCATTTTTTTTAAATCCTCCAAAATGATGAAAAACGGCGTGCTATAGTATGCCGTACGATAGGGGCTATAGCCCATGGTCCAAAATGATGAGAAACGAGGCTAACTTTTTTTTTCAAAATTTCAATAAACATGGGCTATAACCCATCGTTTTTTTTTTTTTTCATTTTTTTTAAATCCTCCAAAATGATGAAAAACGGCGTGCTATAGTATGCCGTACGATAGGGGCTATAAGCCCATGGTCCAAAATGATGAGAAACGAGCCTAACTTTTTTTTCAAAATTTCAAAAAACATGGGCTATAACCCATCGTTTTTTTATTTTTTTCAAATCCTCCAAAATGATGAAAAACGGCGTGCTATAGTATGCCGTACGATAGGGGCTATAGCCCATGGTCCAAAATGATGAGAAACGAGGCTAACTTTTTTTTTCAAAATTTCAATAAACATGGGCTATAACCCATCGTTTTTTTATTTTTTCATTTTTTTTAAATCCTCCAAAATGATGAAAAACGGCGTGCTATAGTATGCCGTACAATAGGGGCTATAGCCCATGGTCCAAAATGATGAGAAACGAGCCTAACTTTTTTTTCAAAATTTCAAAAAACATGGGCTATAACCCATCGTTTTTTTATTTTTTTCAAATCCTCCAAAATGATGAAAAACGGCGTGCTATAGTATGCCGTACGATAGGGGCTATAGCCCATGGTCCAAAATGATGAGAAACGAGGCTAACTTTTTTTTTCAAAATTTCAAAAAACATGGGCTATAACCCATCGTTTTTTATTTTTTCATTTTTTTTTAAATCCTCCAAAATGATGAAAAACGGCGTGCTATAGTATGCCGTACGATAGGGGCTATAGCCCATGGTCCAAAATGATGAGAAACGAGCCTAACTTTTTTTTCCAAAATTTCAAAAAACATGGGCTATAACCCATCGTTTTTTTATTTTTTCATTTTTTTCAAATCCTCCAAAATGATGAAAAACGGCGTGCTATAGTATGCCGTACGATAGGGGCTATAGCCCATGGTCCAAAATGATGAGAAACGAGGCTAACTTTTTTTTTCAAAATTTCAAAAAACATGGGCTATAACCCATCGTTTTTTATTTTTTCATTTTTTTTAAATCCTCCAAAATGATGAAAAACGGCGTGCTATAGTATGCCGTACGATAGGGGCTATAGCCCATGGTCCAAAATGATGAGAAACGAGGCTAACTTTTTTTTTCAAAATTTCAATAAACATGGGCTATAACCCATCGTTTTTTTTTTTTTTCATTTTTTTCAAATCCTCCAAAATGATGAAAAACGGCGTGCTATAGTATGCCGTACGATAGGGGCTATAGCCCATGGTCCAAAATGATGAGAAACGAGCCTAACTTTTTTTTCAAAATTTCAAAAAACATGGGCTATAACCCATCGTTTTTTTATTTTTTTCAAATCCTCCAAAATGATGAAAAACGGCGTGCTATAGTATGCCGTACGATAGGGGCTATAGCCCATGGTCCAAAATGATGAGAAACGAGGCTAACTTTTTTTTTCAAAATTTCAATAAACATGAGCTATAACCCATCGTTTTTTTATTTTTTCATTTTTTTTAAATCCTCCAAAATGATGAAAAACGATGTGCTATAGTATGCCGTACGATAGGGGCTATAGCCCATGGTCCAAAATGATGAGAAACGAGCCTAACTTTTTTTTCAAAATTTCAAAAAACATGGGCTATAACCCATCGTTTTTTTATTTTTTTCAAATCCTCCAAAATGATGAAAAACGGCGTGCTATAGTATGCCGTACGATAGGGGCTATAGCCCATGGTCCAAAATGATGAGAAACGAGGCTAACTTTTTTTTTCAAAATTTCAAAAAACATGGGCTATAACCCATCGTTTTTTATTTTTTCATTTTTTTTTAAATCCTCCAAAATGATGAAAAACGGCGTGCTATAGTATGCCGTACGATAGGGGCTATAGCCCATGGTCCAAAATGATGAGAAACGAGCCTAACTTTTTTTTCCAAAATTTCAAAAAACATGGGCTATAACCCATCGTTTTTTTATTTTTTCATTTTTTTCAAATCCTCCAAAATGATGAAAAACGGCGTGCTATAGTATGCCGTACGATAGGGGCTATAGCCCATGGTCCAAAATGATGAGAAACGAGGCTAACTTTTTTTTTCAAAATTTCAAAAAACATGGGCTATAACCCATCGTTTTTTATTTTTTCATTTTTTTAAAATCCTCCAAAATGATGAAAAACGGCGTGCTATAGTATGCCGTACGATAGGGGCTATAGCCCATGGTCCAAAATGATGAGAAACGAGGCTAACCTTTTTTTTCAAAATTTCAATAAACATGGGCTATAACCCATCGTTTTTTTTTTTTTTCATTTTTTTTAAATCCTCCAAAATGATGAAAAACGGCGTGCTATAGTATGCCGTACGATAGGGGCTATAAGCCCATGGTCCAAAATGATGAGAAACGAGCCTAACTTTTTTTTCAAAATTTCAAAAAACATGGGCTATAACCCATCGTTTTTTTATTTTTTTCAAATCCTCCAAAATGATGAAAAACGGCGTGCTATAGTATGCCGTACGATAGGGGCTATAGCCCATGGTCCAAAATGATGAGAAACGAGGCTAACTTTTTTTTTCAAAATTTCAATAAACATGGGCTATAACCCATCGTTTTTTTATTTTTTCATTTTTTTTAAATCCTCCAAAATGATGAAAAACGGCGTGCTATAGTATGCCGTACGATAGGGGCTATAGCCCATGGTCCAAAATGATGAGAAACGAGCCTAACTTTTTTTTCAAAATTTCAAAAAACATGGGCTATAACCCATCGTTTTTTTATTTTTTTCAAATCCTCCAAAATGATGAAAAACGGCGTGCTATCGTATGCCGTACGATAGGGGCTATAGCCCATGGTCCAAAATGATGAGAAACGAGGCTAACTTTTTTTTTCAAAATTTCAAAAAACATGGGCTATAACCCATCGTTTTTTATTTTTTCATTTTTTTTTAAATCCTCCAAAATGATGAAAAACGGCGTGCTATAGTATGCCGTACGATAGGGGCTATAGCCCATGGTCCAAAATGATGAGAAACGAGCCTAACTTTTTTTTCCAAAATTTCAAAAAACATGGGCTATAACCCATCGTTTTTTTATTTTTTCATTTTTTTCAAATCCTCCAAAATGATGAAAAACGGCGTGCTATAGTATGCCGTACGATAGGGGCTATAGCCCATGGTCCAAAATGATGAGAAACGAGGCTAACTTTTTTTTTCAAAATTTCAAAAAACCATGGGCTATAACCCATCGTTTTTTATTTTTTCATTTTTTTAAAATCCTCCAAAATGATGAAAAACGGCGTGCTATAGTATGCCGTACGATAGGGGCTATAGCCCATGGTCCAAAATGATGAGAAACGAGGCTAACTTTTTTTTTCAAAATTTCAATAAACATGGGCTATAACCCATCGTTTTTTTTTTTTTTTCATTTTTTTCAAATCCTCCAAAATGATGAAAAACGGCGTGCTATAGTATGCCGTACGATAGGGGCTATAGCCCATGGTCCAAAATGATGAGAAACGAGCCTAACTTTTTTTTCAAAATTTCAAAAAACATGGGCTATAACCCATCGTTTTTTTATTTTTTTCAAATCCTCCAAAATGATGAAAAACGGCGTGCTATAGTATGCCGTACGATAGGGGCTATAGCCCATGGTCCAAAATGATGAGAAACGAGGCTAACTTTTTTTTTCAAAATTTCAATAAACATGGGCTATAACCCATCGTTTTTTTATTTTTTCATTTTTTTTAAATCCTCCAAAATGATGAAAAACGGCGTGCTATAGTATGCCGTACGATAGGGGCTATAGCCCATGGTCCAAAATGATGAGAAACGAGCCTAACTTTTTTTTTCAAAATTTCAAAAAACATGGGCTATAACCCATCGTTTTTTTATTTTTTTCAAATCCTCCAAAATGATGAAAAACGGCGTGCTATAGTATGCCGTACGATAGGGGCTATAGCCCATGGTCCAAAATGATGAGAAACGAGGCTAACTTTTTTTTTCAAAATTTCAAAAAACATGGGCTATAACCCATCGTTTTTTATTTTTTCATTTTTTTAAAAATCCTCCAAAATGATGAAAAACGGCGTGCTATAGTATGCCGTACGATAGGGGCTATAGCCCATGGTCCAAAATGATGAGAAACGAGCCTAACTTTTTTTTCCAAAATTTCAAAAAACATGGGCTATAACCCATCGTTTTTTTATTTTTTCATTTTTTTCAAATCCTCCAAAATGATGAAAAACGGCGTGCTATAGTATGCCGTACGATAGGGGCTATAGCCCATGGTCCAAAATGATGAGAAACGAGCCTAACTTTTTTTTCAAAATTTCAAAAAACATGGGCTATAACCCATCGTTTTTTTATTTTTTTCAAATCCTCCAAAATGATGAAAAACGGCGTGCTATAGTATGCCGTACGATAGGGGCTATAGCCCATGGTCCAAAATGATGAGAAACGAGGCTAACTTTTTTTTTCAAAATTTCAATAAACATGGGCTATAACCCATCGTTTTTTTATTTTTTCATTTTTTTAAATCCTCCAAAATGATGAAAAACGGCGTGCTATAGTATGCCGTACTATAGGGGCTATAGCCCATGGTCCAAAATGATGAGAAACGAGCCTAACTTTTTTTTCAAAATTTCAAAAAACATGGGCTATAACCCATCGTTTTTTTTATTTTTTCAAATCCTCCAAAATGATGAAAAACGGCGTGCTATAGTATGCCGTACGATATGGGCTATAGCCCATGGTCCAAAATGATGAGAAACGAGGCTAACTTTCTTTTTCAAAATTTCAAAAAACATGGGCTATAACCCATCGTTTTTTTATTTTTTTATTTTTTTCAAATCCTCCAAAATGATGAAAAACGGCGTGCTATAGTATGCCGTACGATAGGGGCTATAGCCCATGGTCCAAAATGATGAGAAACGAGGCTAACTTTTTTTTTCAAAATTTCTAAAAACATGGGCTATAACCCATCGTTTTTTTATTTTTTCATTTTTTTCAAATCCTCCAAAATGATGAAAAACGGCGTGCTATAGTATGCCGTACGATAGGGGCTATAGCCCATGGTCCAAAATGATGAGAAACGAGCCTAACTTTTTTTTCAAAATTTCAAAAAACATGGGCTATAACCCATCGTTTTTTTATTTTTTTCAAATCCTCCAAAATGATGAAAAACGGCGTGCTATAGTATGCCGTACGATAGGGGCTATAGCCCATGGTCCAAAATGATGAGAAACGAGGCTAACTTTTTTTTTCAAAATTTCAATAAACATGGGCTATAACCCATCGTTTTTTTATTTTTTCATTTTTTTTAAATCCTCCAAAATGATGAAAAACGGCGTGCTATAGTATGCCGTACGATAGGGGCTATAGCCCATGGTCCAAAATGATGAGAAACGAGCCTAACTTTTTTTTCAAAATTTCAAAAAACATGGGCTATAACCCATCGTTTTTTTATTTTTTTCAAATCCTCCAAAATGATGAAAAACGGCGTGCTATAGTATGCCGTACGATAGGGGCTATAGCCCATGGTCCAAAATGATGAGAAACGAGGCTAACTTTTTTTTTCAAAATTTCAAAAAACATGGGCTATAACCCATCGTTTTTTATTTTTTCATTTTTTTAAAAATCCTCCAAAATGATGAAAAACGGCGTGCTATAGTATGCCGTACGATAGGGGCTATAGCCCATGGTCCAAAATGATGAGAAACGAGCCTAACTTTTTTTTCCAAAATTTCAAAAAACATGGGCTATAACCCATCGTTTTTTTATTTTTTCATTTTTTTCAAATCCTCCAAAATGATGAAAAACGGCGTGCTATAGTATGCCGTACGATAGGGGCTATAGCCCATGGTCCAAAATGATGAGAAACGAGCCTAACTTTTTTTTCAAAATTTCAAAAAACATGGGCTATAACCCATCGTTTTTTTATTTTTTTCAAATCCTCCAAAATGATGAAAAACGGCGTGCTATAGTATGCCGTACGATAGGGGCTATAGCCCATGGTCCAAAATGATGAGAAACGAGGCTAACTTTTTTTTTCAAAATTTCAATAAACATGGGCTATAACCCATCGTTTTTTTATTTTTTCATTTTTTTAAATCCTCCAAAATGATGAAAAACGGCGTGCTATAGTATGCCGTACGATAGGGGCTATAGCCCATGGTCCAAAATGATGAGAAACGAGCCTAACTTTTTTTTCAAAATTTCAAAAAACATGGGCTATAACCCATCGTTTTTTTATTTTTTTCAAATCCTCCAAAATGATGAAAAACGGCGTGCTATAGTATGCCGTACGATATGGGCTATAGCCCATGGTCCAAAATGATGAGAAACGAGGCTAACTTTCTTTTTCAAAATTTCAAAAAACATGGGCTATAACCCATCGTTTTTTTATTTTTTCATTTTTTTAAAATCCTCCAAAATGATGAAAAACGGCGTGCTATAGTATGCCGTACGATAGGGGCTATAGCCCATGGTCCAAAATGATGAGAAACGAGGCTAACTTTTTTTTTCAAAATTTCTAAAAACATGGGCTATAACCCATCGTTTTTTTATTTTTTCATTTTTTTCAAATCCTCCAAAATGATGAAAAACGGCGTGCTATAGTATGCCGTACGATAGGGGCTATAGCCCATGGTCCAAAATGATGAGAAACGAGGCTAACTTTTTTTTTCAAAATTTCAAAAAACATGGTCTATAACCCATCGTTTTTTATTTTTTCATTTTTTTCAAATCCTCCAAAATGATGAAAAACGGCGTGCTATAGTATGCCGTACGATAGGGGCTATAGCCCATGGTCCAAAATGATGAGAAACGAGGCTAACTTTTTTTTTCAAAATTTCAATAAACATGGGCTATAACCCATCGTTTTTTTATTTTTTCATTTTTTTTAAATCCTCCAAAATGATGAAAAACGATGTGCTATAGTATGCCGTACGATAGGGGCTATAGCCCATGGTCCAAAATGATGAGAAACGAGCCTAACTTTTTTTTCAAAATTTCAAAAAACATGGGCTATAACCCATCGTTTTTTTATTTTTTTCAAATCCTCCAAAATGATGAAAAACGGCGTGCTATAGTATGCCGTACGATAGGGGCTATAGCCCATGGTCCAAAATGATGAGAAACGAGGCTAACTTTTTTTTTCAAAATTTCAAAAAACATGGGCTATAACCCATCGTTTTTTATTTTTTCATTTTTTTTTAAATCCTCCAAAATGATGAAAAACGGCGTGCTATAGTATGCCGTACGATAGGGGCTATAGCCCATGGTCCAAAATGATGAGAAACGAGCCTAACTTTTTTTTCCAAAATTTCAAAAAACATGGGCTATAACCCATCGTTTTTTTATTTTTTCATTTTTTTCAAATCCTCCAAAATGATGAAAAACGGCGTGCTATAGTATGCCGTACGATAGGGGCTATAGCCCATGGTCCAAAATGATGAGAAACGAGGCTAACTTTTTTTTTCAAAATTTCAAAAAACATGGGCTATAACCCATCGTTTTTTATTTTTTCATTTTTTTAAAATCCTCCAAAATGATGAAAAACGGCGTGCTATAGTATGCCGTACGATAGGGGCTATAGCCCATGGTCCAAAATGATGAGAAACGAGGCTAACTTTTTTTTTCAAAATTTCAATAAACATGGGCTATAACCCATCGTTTTGTTTTTTTTTCATTTTTTTTAAATCCTCCAAAATGATGAAAAACGGCGTGCTATAGTATGCCGTACGATAGGGGCTATAAGCCCATGGTCCAAAATGATGAGAAACGAGCCTAACTTTTTTTTCAAAATTTCAAAAAACATGGGCTATAACCCATCGTTTTTTAATTTTTTTCAAATCCTCCAAAATGATGAAAAACGGCGTGCTATAGTATGCCGTACGATAGGGGCTATAGCCCATGGTCCAAAATGATGAGAAACGAGGCTAACTTTTTTTTTCAAAATTTCAATAAACATGGGCTATAACCCATCGTTTTTTTATTTTTTCATTTTTTTTAAATCCTCCAAAATGATGAAAAACGGCGTGCTATAGTATGCCGTACGATAGGGGCTATAGCCCATGGTCCAAAATGATGAGAAACGAGCCTAACTTTTTTTTCAAAATTTCAAAAAACATGGGCTATAACCCATCGTTTTTTTATTTTTTTCAAATCCTCCAAAATGATGAAAAACGGCGTGCTATAGTATGCCGTACGATAGGGGCTATAGCCCATGGTCCAAAATGATGAGAAACGAGGCTAACTTTTTTTTTCAAAATTTCAAAAAACATGGGCTATAACCCATCGTTTTTTATTTTTTCATTTTTTTTAAATCCTCCAAAATGATGAAAAACGGCGTGCTATAGTATGCCGTACGATAGGGGCTATAGCCCATGGTCCAAAATGATGAGAAACGAGCCTAACTTTTTTTTCCAAAATTTCAAAAAACATGGGCTATAACCCATCGTTTTTTTATTTTTTCATTTTTTTCAAATCCTCCAAAATGATGAAAAACGGCGTGCTATAGTATGCCGTACGATAGGGGCTATAGCCCATGGTCCAAAATGATGAGAAACGAGGCTAACTTTTTTTTTCAAAATTTCAAAAAACATGGGCTATAACCCATCGTTTTTTATTTTTTCATTTTTTTAAAATCCTCCAAAATGATGAAAAACGGCGTGCTATAGTATGCCGTACGATAGGGGCTATAGCCCATGGTCCAAAATGATGAGAAACGAGGCTAACTTTTTTTTTCAAAATTTCAATAAACATGGGCTATAACCCATCGTTTTTTTTTTTTTTCATTTTTTTTAAATCCTCCAAAATGATGAAAAACGGCGTGCTATAGTATGCCGTACGATAGGGGCTATAAGCCCATGGTCCAAAATGATGAGAAACGAGCCTAACTTTTTTTTCAAAATTTCAAAAAACATGGGCTATAACCCATCGTTTTTTTATTTTTTTCAAATCCTCCAAAATGATGAAAAACGGCGTGCTATAGTATGCCGTACGATAGGGGCTATAGCCCATGGTCCAAAATGATGAGAAACGAGGCTAACTTTTTTTTTCAAAATTTCAAAAAACATGGGCTATAACCCATCGTTTTTTATTTTTTCATTTTTTTAAAATCCTCCAAAATGATGAAAAACGGCGTGCTATAGTATGCCGTACGATAGGGGCTATAGCCCATGGTCCAAAATGATGAGAAACGAGGCTAACTTTTTTTTCAAAATTTCAATAAACATGGGCTATAACCCATCGTTTTTTTTTTTTTTCATTTTTTTTAAATCCTCCAAAATGATGAAAAACGGCGTGCTATAGTATGCCGTACGATAGGGGCTATAAGCCCATGGTCCAAAATGATGAGAAACGAGCCTAACTTTTTTTTCAAAATTTCAAAAAACATGGGCTATAACCCATCGTTTTTTTATTTTTTTCAAATCCTCCAAAATGATGAAAAACGGCGTGCTATAGTATGCCGTACGATAGGGGCTATAGCCCATGGTCCAAAATGATGAGAAACGAGGCTAACTTTTTTTTTCAAAATTTCAATAAACATGGGCTATAACCCATCGTTTTTTTATTTTTTCATTTTTTTTAAATCCTCCAAAATGATGAAAAACGGCGTGCTATAGTATGCCGTACGATAGGGGCTATAGCCCATGGTCCAAAATGATGAGAAACGAGCCTAACTTTTTTTTCAAAATTTCAAAAAACATGGGCTATAACCCATCGTTTTTTTATTTTTTTCAAATCCTCCAAAATGATGAAAAACGGCGTGCTATAGTATGCCGTACGATAGGGGCTATAGCCCATGGTCCAAAATGATGAGAAACGAGGCTAACTTTTTTTTTCAAAATTTCAAAAAACATGGGCTATAACCCATCGTTTTTTATTTTTTCATTTTTTTTAAATCCTCCAAAATGATGAAAAACGGCGTGCTATAGTATGCCGTACGATAGGGGCTATAGCCCATGGTCCAAAATGATGAGAAACGAGCCTAACTTTTTTTTCCAAAATTTCAAAAAACATGGGCTATAACCCATCGTTTTTTTATTTTTTCATTTTTTTCAAATCCTCCAAAATGATGAAAAACGGCGTGCTATAGTATGCCGTACGATAGGGGCTATAGCCCATGGTCCAAAATGATGAGAAACGAGGCTAACTTTTTTTTTCAAAATTTCAATAAACATGGGCTATAACCCATCGTTTTTTTATTTTTTCATTTTTTTTAAATCCTCCAAAATGATGAAAAACGGCGTGCTATAGTATGCCGTACGATAGGGGCTATAGCCCATGGTCCAAAATGATGAGAAACGAGCCTAACTTTTTTTTCAAAATTTCAAAAAACATGGGCTATAACCCATCGTTTTTTTATTTTTTTCAAATCCTCCAAAATGATGAAAAACGGCGTGCTATAGTATGCCGTACGATAGGCGCTATAGCCCATGGTCCAAAATGATGAGAAACGAGGCTAACTTTTTTTTCCAAAATTTCAAAAAACATGGGCTATAACCCATCGTTTTTTATTTTTTCATTTTTTTTTAAATCCTCCAAAATGATGAAAAACGGCGTGCTATAGTATGCCGTACGATAGGGGCTATAGCCCATGGTCCAAAATGATGAGAAACGAGCCTAACTTTTTTTTCCAAAATTTCAAAAAACATGGGCTATAACCCATCGTTTTTTTATTTTTTCATTTTTTTCAAATCCTCCAAAATGATGAAAAACGGCGTGCTATAGTATGCCGTACGATAGGGGCTATAGCCCATGGTCCAAAATGATGAGAAACGAGGCTAACTTTTTTTTTCAAAATTTCAAAAAACATGGGCTATAACCCATCGTTTTTTATTTTTTCATTTTTTTAAAATCCTCCAAAATGATGAAAAACGGCGTGCTATAGTATGCCGTACGATAGGGGCTATAGCCCATGGTCCAAAATGATGAGAAACGAGCCTAACTTTTTTTTCAAAATTTCAAAAAACATGGGCTATAACCCATCGTTTTTTTATTTTTTTCAAATCCTCCAAAATGATGAAAAACGGCGTGCTATAGTATGCCGTACGATAGGGGCTATAGCCCATGGTCCAAAATGATGAGAAACGAGGCTAACTTTTTTTTTCAAAATTTCAATAAACATGGGCTATAACCCATCGTTTTTTTATTTTTTCATTTTTTTTAAATCCTCCAAAATGATGAAAAACGGCGTGCTATAGTATGCCGTACGATAGGGGCTATAGCCCATGGTCCAAAATGATGAGAAACGAGCCTAACTTTTTTTTCAAAATTTCAAAAAACATGGGCTATAACCCATCGTTTTTTTATTTTTTTCAAATCCTCCAAAATGATGAAAAACGGCGTGCTATAGTATGCCGTACGATAGGGGCTATAGCCCATGGTCCAAAATGATGAGAAACGAGGCTAACTTTTTTTTCCAAAATTTCAAAAAACATGGGCTATAACCCATCGTTTTTTTTTTTTTTTTTTTTTTTTAAATCCTCCAAAATGATGAAAAACGGCGTGCTATAGTATGCCGTACGATAGGGCTATAGCCCATGGTCCAAAATGATGAGAAACGAGCCTAACTTTTTTTTCCAAAATTTCAAAAAACATGGGCTATAACCCATCGTTTTTTTATTTTTTCATTTTTTTCAAATCCTCCAAAATGATGAAAAACGGCGTGCTATAGTATGCCGTACGATAGGGGCTATAGCCCATGGTCCAAAATGATGAGAAACGAGGCTAACTTTTTTTTTCAAAATTTCAAAAAACATGGGCTATAACCCATCGTTTTTTATTTTTTCATTTTTTTAAAATCCTCCAAAATGATGAAAAACGGCGTGCTATAGTATGCCGTACGATAGGGGCTATAGCCCATGGTCCAAAATGATGAGAAACGAGGCTAACTTTTTTTTTCAAAATTTCAATAAACATGGGCTATAACCCATCGTTTTTTTATTTTTTCATTTTTTTTAAATCCTCCAAAATGATGAAAAACGGCGTGCTATAGTATGCCGTACGATAGGGGCTATAGCCCATGGTCCAAAATGATGAGAAACGAGGCTAACTTTTTTTTCCAAAATTTCAAAAAACATGGGCTATAACCCATCGTTTTTTATTTTTTCATTTTTTTAAAATCCTCCAAAATGATGAAAAACGGCGTGCTATAGTATGCCGTACGATAGGGGCTATAGCCCATGGTCCAAAATGATGAGAAACGAGGCTAACTTTTTTTTTCAAAATTTCAATAAACATGGGCTATAACCCATCGTTTTTTTATTTTTTCATTTTTTTTAAATCCTCCAAAATGATGAAAAACGGCGTGCTATAGTATGCCGTACGATAGGGGCTATAGCCCATGGTCCAAAATGATGAGAAACGAGCCTAACTTTTTTTTCAAAATTTCAAAAAACATGGGCTATAACCCATAGTTTTTTAATTTTTTTCAAATCCTCCAAAATGATGAAAAACGGCGTGCTATAGTATGCCGTACGATAGGGGCTATAGCCCATGGTCCAAAATGATGAGAAACGAGGCTAACTTTTTTTTCCAAAATTTCAAAAAACATGGGCTATAACCCATCGTTTTTTATTTTTTCATTTTTTTCAAATCCTCCAAAATGATGAAAAACGGCGTGCTATAGTATGCCGTACGATAGGGGCTATAGCCCATGGTCCAAAATGATGAGAAACGAGGCTAACTTTTTTTTTCAAAATTTAAAAAAACGATGGGCTATAACCCATGTTTTTTTATTTTTTTCATTTTTTTCAAATCCTCCAAAATGATGAAAAACGGCGTGCTATAGTATGCCGTACGATAGGGGCTATAGCCCATGGTCCAAAATGATGAGAAACGAGGCTAACTTTTTTTTTCAAAATTTCAAAAAACGATGGGCTATAACCCATGTTTTGTTTTTTTTTCATTTTTTTTAAATCCTCCAAAATGATGAAAAACGGCGTGCTATAGTATGCCGTACGATAGGGGCTATAGCCCATGGTCCAAAATGATGAGAAACGAGGCTAACTTTTTTTTTCAAAATTTCAAAAAACATGGGCTATAACCCATCGTTTTTTTATTTTTTTCAAATCCTCCAAAATGATGAAAAACGGCGTGCTATAGTATGCCGTACGATAGGGGCTATAGCCCATGGTCCAAAATGATGAGAAACGAGGCTAACTTCTTTTTTCAAAATTTCAAAAAACATGGGCTATAACCCATCGTTTTTTTTTTTTTTAATTTTTTTCAAATCCTCCAAAATGATGAAAAACGGCGTGCTATAGTATGCCGTACGATAGGGGCTATAGCCCATGGTCCAAAATGATGAGAAACGAGGCTAACTTCTTTTTTCAAAATTTCAAAAAACATGGGCTATAACCCATCGTTTTTTTATTTTTTCATTTTTTTCAAATCCTCCAAAATGATGAAAAACGGCGTGCTATAGTATGCCGTACGATAGGGGCTATAGCCCATGGTCCAAAATGATGAGAAACGAGGCTAACTTCTTTTTTCAAAATTTCAAAAAACATGGGCTATAACCCATCGTTTTTTTATTTTTTCATTTTTTTCAAATCCTCCAAAATGATGAAAAACGGCGTGCTATAGTATGCCGTACAATAGGGGCTATAGCCCATGGTCCAAAATGATGAGAAACGAGGCTAACTTTTTTTTTCAAAATTTCAAAAAACATGGGCTATAACCCATCGTTTTTTATTTTTTCATTTTTTTAAAATCCTCCAAAATGATGAAAAACGGCGTGCTATAGTATGCCGTACGATAGGGGCTATAGCCCATGGTCCAAAATGATGAGAAACGAGGCTAACTTTTTTTTTCAAAATTTCAATAAACATGGGCTATAACCCATCGTTTTTTTTTTTTTTCATTTTTTTTAAATCCTCCAAAATGATGAAAAACGGCGTGCTATAGTATGCCGTACGATAGGGGCTATAAGCCCATGGTCCAAAATGATGAGAAACGAGCCTAACTTTTTTTTCAAAATTTCAAAAAACATGGGCTATAACCCATCGTTTTTTTATTTTTTTCAAATCCTCCAAAATGATGAAAAACGGCGTGCTATAGTATGCCGTACGATAGGGGCTATAGCCCATGGTCCAAAATGATGAGAAACGAGGCTAACTTTTTTTTTTCAAAATTTCAAAAAACATGGGCTATAACCCATCGTTTTTTATTTTTTCATTTTTTAAAAATCCTCCAAAATGATGAAAAACGGCGTGCTATAGTATGCCGTACGATAGGGGCTATAGCCCATGGTCCAAAATGATGAGAAACGAGGCTAACTTTTTTTTTCAAAATTTCAATAAACATGGGCTATAACCCATCGTTTTTTTATTTTTTCATTTTTTTTAAAACCTCCAAAATGATGAAAAACGGCGTGCTATAGTATGCCGTACGATAGGGGCTATAGCCCATGGTCCAAAATGATGAGAAACGAGCCTAACTTTTTTTTCAAAATTTCAAAAAACATGGGCTATAACCCATAGTTTTTTAATTTTTTTCAAATCCTCCAAAATGATGAAAAACGGCGTGCTATAGTATGCCGTACGATAGGGGCTATAGCCCATGGTCCAAAATGATGAGAAACGAGGCTAACTTTTTTTTTCAAAATTTCAAAAAACGATGGGCTATAACCCATGTTTTGTTTTTTTTTCATTTTTTTTAAATCCTCCAAAATGATGAAAAACGGCGTGCTATAGTATGCCGTACGATAGGGGCTATAGCCCATGGTCCAAAATGATGAGAAACGAGGCTAACTTTTTTTTTCAAAATTTCAAAAAACATGGGCTATAACCCATCGTTTTTTTATTTTTTTCAAATCCTCCAAAATGATGAAAAACGGCGTGCTATAGTATGCCGTACGATAGGGGCTATAGCCCATGGTCCAAAATGATGAGAAACGAGGCTAACTTCTTTTTTCAAAATTTCAAAAAACATGGGCTATAACCCATCGTTTTTTTTTTTAAAATTTTTTTCAAATCCTCCAAAATGATGAAAAACGGCGTGCTATAGTATGCCGTACGATAGGGGCTATAGCCCATGGTCCAAAATGATGAGAAACGAGGCTAACTTCTTTTTTCAAAATTTCAAAAAACATGGGCTATAACCCATCGTTTTTTTATTTTTTCATTTTTTTCAAATCCTCCAAAATGATGAAAAACGGCGTGCTATAGTATGCCGTACGATAGGGGCTATAGCCCATGGTCCAAAATGATGAGAAACGAGGCTAACTTCTTTTTTCAAAATTTCAAAAAACATGGGCTATAACCCATCGTTTTTTTATTTTTTTCAAATCCTCCAAAATGATGAAAAACGGCGTGCTATAGTATGCCGTACGATAGGGGCTATAGCCCATGGTCCAAAATGATGAGAAACGAGGCTAACTTTTTTTTTTCAAAATTTCAAAAAACATGGGCTATAACCCATCGTTTTTTATTTTTTCATTTTTTAAAAATCCTCCAAAATGATGAAAAACGGCGTGCTATAGTATGCCGTACGATAGGGGCTATAGCCCATGGTCCAAAATGATGAGAAACGAGGCTAACTTTTTTTTTCAAAATTTCAATAAACATGGGCTATAACCCATCGTTTTTTTATTTTTTCATTTTTTTTAAATCCTCCAAAATGATGAAAAACGGCGTGCTATAGTATGCCGTACGATAGGGGCTATAGCCCATGGTCCAAAATGATGAGAAACGAGCCTAACTTTTTTTTCAAAATTTCAAAAAACATGGGCTATAACCCATAGTTTTTTAATTTTTTTCAAATCCTCCAAAATGATGAAAAACGGCGTGCTATAGTATGCCGTACGATAGGGGCTATAGCCCATGGTCCAAAATGATGAAAAACGAGGCTAACTTTTTTTTCCAAAATTTCAAAAAACATGGGCTATAACCCATCGTTTTTTATTTTTTCATTTTTTTCAAATCCTCCAAAATGATGAAAAACGGCGTGCTATAGTATGCCGTACGATAGGGGCTATAGCCCATGGTCCAAAATGATGAGAAACGAGGCTAACTTTTTTTTTCAAAATTTAAAAAAACGATGGGCTATAACCCATGTTTTTTTATTTTTTTCATTTTTTTAAAATCCTCCAAAATGATGAAAAACGGCGTGCTATAGTATGCCGTACGATAGGGGCTATAGCCCATGGTCCAAAATGATGAGAAACGAGGCTAACTTTTTTTTTCAAAATTTCAAAAAACGATGGGCTATAACCCATGTTTTGTTTTTTTTTCATTTTTTTAAAATCCTCCAAAATGATGAAAAACGGCGTGCTATAGTATGCCGTACGATAGGGGCTATAGCCCATGGTCCAAAATGATGAGAAACGAGGCTAACTTCTTTTTTCAAAATTTCAAAAAACATGGGCTATAACCCATCGTTTTTTTATTTTTTCATTTTTTTCAAATCCTCCAAAATGATGAAAAACGGCGTGCTATAGTATGCCGTACGATAGGGGCTATAGCCCATGGTCCAAAATGATGAGAAACGAGGCTAACTTCTTTTTTCAAAATTTCAAAAAACATGGGCTATAACCCATCGTTTTTTTATTTTTTCATTTTTTTCAAATCCTCCAAAATGATGAAAAACGGCGTGCTATAGTATGCCGTACGATATGGGCTATAGCCCATGGTCCAAAATGATGAGAAACGAGGCTAACTTCTTTTTTCAAAATTTAAAAAAAACATGGGCTATAACCCATCGTTTTTTTTTTTTTTTTTTTTTTTCCAAATCCTCCAAAATGATGAAAAACGGCGTGCTATAGTATGCCGTACGATAGGGGCTATAGCCCATGGTCCAAAATGATGAGAAACGAGGCTAACTTTTTTTTTCAAAATTTCAAAAAACATGGGCTATAACCCATCGTTTTTTATTTTTTCATTTTTTTCAAATCCTCCAAAATGATGAAAAACGGCGTGCTATAGTATGCCGTACGATAGGGGCTATAGCCCATGGTCCAAAATGATGAGAAACGAGGCTAACTTCTTTTTTCAAAATTTCAAAAAACATGGGCTATAACCCATCGTTTTTTTATTTTTTCATTTTTTTCAAATCCTCCAAAATGATGAAAAACGGCGTGCTATAGTATGCCGTACGATAGGGGCTATAGCCCATGGTCCAAAATGATGAGAAACGAGGCTAACTTTTTTTTTCAAAATTTCAAAAAACATGGGCTATAACCCATCGTTTTTTATTTTTTCATTTTTTTCAAATCCTCCAAAATGATGAAAAACGGCGTGCTATAGTATGCCGTACGATAGGGGCTATAGCCCATGGTCCAAAATGATGAGAAACGAGGCTAACTTCTTTTTTCAAAATTTCAAAAAACATGGGCTATAACCCATCGTTTTTTTATTTTTTCATTTTTTTCAAATCCTCCAAAATGATGAAAAACGGCGTGCTATAGTATGCCGTACGATAGGGGCTATAGCCCATGGTCCAAAATGATGAGAAACGAGGCTAACTTCTTTTTTCAAAATTTCAAAAAACATGGGCTATAACCCATCGTTTTTTTATTTTTTCATTTCTTTCAAATCCTCCAAAATGATGAAAAACGGCGTGCTATAGTATGCCGTACGATAGGGGCTATAGCCCATGGTCCAAAATGATGAGAAACGAGGCTAACTTTTTTTTTCAAAATTTCAAAAAACGATGGGCTATAACCCATGTTTTTTTTTTTTTTCTTTTTTTTTAAATCCTCCAAAATGATGAAAAACGGCGTGCTATAGTATGCCGTACGATAGGGGCTATAGCCCATGGTCCAAAATGATGAGAAACGAGGCTAACTTTTTTTTTCAAAATTTCAAAAAACATGGGCTATAACCCATCGTTTTTTTATTTTTTCATTTTTTTCAAATCCTCCAAAATGATGAAAAACGGCGTGCTATAGTATGCCGTACGATAGGGGCTATAGCCCATGGTCCAAAATGATGAGAAACGAGGCTAACTTTTTTTTTCAAAATTTCAAAAAACATGGGCTATAACCCATCGTTTTTTATTTTTTCATTTTTTTCAAATCCTCCAAAATGATGAAAAACGGCGTGCTATAGTATGCCGTACGATAGGGGCTATAGCCCATGGTCCAAAATGATGAGAAACGAGGCTAACTTTTTTTCCCAAAATTTCAATAAACATGGGCTATAACCCATCGTTTTTTTATTTTTTCATTTTTTTTAAATCCTCCAAAATGATGAAAAACGGCGTGCTATAGTATGCCGTACGATAGGGGCTATAGCCCATGGTCCAAAATGATGAGAAACGAGCCTAACTTTTTTTTCAAATTTTCAAAAAACATGGGCTATAACCCATAGTTTTTTATTTTTTCATTTTTTTTAAATCCTCCAAAATGATGAAAAACGGCGTGCTATAGTATGCCGTACGATAGGGGCTATAGCCCATGGTCCAAAATGATGAGAAACGAGCCTAACTTTTTTTTCAAAATTTCAAAAAACATGGGCTATAACCCATAGTTTTTTATTTTTTCATTTTTTTAAAATCCTCCAAAATGATGAAAAACGGCGTGCTATAGTATGCCGTACGATAGGGGCTATAGCCCATGGTCCAAAATGATGAGAAACGAGGCTAACTTTTTTTTCCAAAATTTCAATAAACATGGGCTATAACCCATCGTTTTTTTATTTTTTCATTTTTTTTAAATCCTCCAAAATGATGAAAAACGGCGTGCTATAGTATGCCGTACGATAGGGGCTATAGCCCATGGTCCAAAATGATGAGAAACGAGCCTAACTTTTTTTTCAAAATTTCAAAAAACATGGGCTATAACCCATAGTTTTTTTTTTTTTTTCAAATCCTCCAAAATGATGAAAAACGGCGTGCTATAGTATGCCGTACGATAGGGGCTATAGCCCATGGTCAAAAATGATGAGAAACGAGGCTAACTTTTTTTTTCATAATTTAAAAAAACGATGGGCTATAACCCATGTTTTTTTATTTTTTTCATTTTTTTCAAATCCTCCAAAATGATGAAAAACGGCGTGCTATAGTATGCCGTACGATAGGGGCTATAGCCCATGGTCCAAAATGATGAGAAACGAGGCTAACTTTTTTTTTCAAAATTTCAAAAAACATGGGCTATAACCCATCGTTTTTTTATTTTTTCATTTTTTTCAAATCCTCCAAAATGATGAAAAACGGCGTGCTATAGTATGCCGTACGATAGGGGCTATAGCCCATGGTCCAAAATGATGAGAAACGAGGCTAACTTCTTTTTTCAAAATTTCAAAAAACATGGGCTATAACCCATCGTTTTTTTATTTTTTCATTTTTTTCAAATCCTCCAAAATGATGAAAAACGGCGTGCTATAGTATGCCGTACGATAGGGGCTATAGCCCATAGTCAAAAATGATGAGAAACGAGGCTAACTTTTTTTTTCATAATTTAAAAAAACGATGGGCTATAACCCATGTTTTTTTATTTTTTTCATTTTTTTCAAATCCTCCAAAATGATGAAAAACGGCGTGCTATAGTATGCCGTACGATAGGGGCTATAGCCCATGGTCCAAAATGATGAGAAACGAGGCTAACTTTTTTTTTCAAAATTTCAAAAAACATGGGCTATAACCCATCCTTTTTTATTTTTTCATTTTTTTCAAATCCTCCAAAATGATGAAAAACGGCGTGCTATAGTATGCCGTACGATAGGGGCTATAGCCCATGGTCCAAAATGATGAGAAACGAGGCTAACTTCTTTTTTCAAAATTTCAAAAAACATGGGCTATAACCCATCGTTTTTTTATTTTTTCATTTTTTTCAAATCCTCCAAAATGATGAAAAACGGCGTGCTATAGTATGCCGTACGATAGGGGCTATAGCCCATGGTCCAAAATGATGAGAAACGAGGCTAACTTTTTTTTTCAAAATTTTGAAAAACATGGGCTATAACCCATCGTTTTTTATTTTTTCATTTTTTTCAAATCCTCCAAAATGATGAAAAACGGCGTGCTATAGTATGCCGTACGATAGGGGCTATAGCCCATGGTCCAAAATGATGAGAAACGAGGCTAACTTTTTTTCCCAAAATTTCAATAAACATGGGCTATAACCCATCGTTTTTTTATTTTTTCATTTTTTTTAAATCCTCCAAAATGATGAAAAACGGCGTGCTATAGTATGCCGTACGATAGGGGCTATAGCCCATGGTCCAAAATGATGAGAAACGAGCCTAACTTTTTTTTCAAAATTTCAAAAAACATGGGCTATAACCCATAGTTTTTTATTTTTTCATTTTTTTTAAATCCTCCAAAATGATGAAAAACGGCGTGCTATAGTATGCCGTACGATAGGGGCTATAGCCCATGGTCCAAAATGATGAGAAACGAGCCTAACTTTTTTTTCAAAATTTCAAAAAACATGGGCTATAACCCATAGTTTTTTATTTTTTCATTTTTTTAAAATCCTCCAAAATGATGAAAAACGGCGTGCTATAGTATGCCGTACGATAGGGGCTATAGCCCATGGTCCAAAATGATGAGAAACGAGGCTAACTTTTTTTTCCAAAATTTCAATAAACATGGGCTATAACCCATCGTTTTTTTATTTTTTCATTTTTTTTAAATCCTCCAAAATGATGAAAAACGGCGTGCTATAGTATGCCGTACGATAGGGGCTATAGCCCATGGTCCAAAATGATGAGAAACGAGCCTAACTTTTTTTTCAAAATTTCAAAAAACATGGGCTATAACCCATAGTTTTTTTTTTTTTTTCAAATCCTCCAAAATGATGAAAAACGGCGTGCTATAGTATGCCGTACGATAGGGGCTATAGCCCATGGTCAAAAATGATGAGAAACGAGGCTAACTTTTTTTTTCATAATTTAAAAAAACGATGGGCTATAACCCATGTTTTTTTATTTTTTTCATTTTTTTCAAATCCTCCAAAATGATGAAAAACGGCGTGCTATAGTATGCCGTACGATAGGGGCTATAGCCCATGGTCCAAAATGATGAGAAACGAGGCTAACTTTTTTTTTCAAAATTTCAAAAAACATGGGCTATAACCCATCGTTTTTTTATTTTTTCATTTTTTTCAAATCCTCCAAAATGATGAAAAACGGCGTGCTATAGTATGCCGTACGATAGGGGCTATAGCCCATGGTCCAAAATGATGAGAAACGAGGCTAACTTCTTTTTTCAAAATTTCAAAAAACATGGGCTATAACCCATCGTTTTTTTATTTTTTCATTTTTTTCAAATCCTCCAAAATGATGAAAAACGGCGTGCTATAGTATGCCGTACGATAGGGGCTATAGCCCATAGTCAAAAATGATGAGAAACGAGGCTAACTTTTTTTTTCATAATTTAAAAAAACGATGGGCTATAACCCATGTTTTTTTATTTTTTTCATTTTTTTCAAATCCTCCAAAATGATGAAAAACGGCGTGCTATAGTATGCCGTACGATAGGGGCTATAGCCCATGGTCCAAAATGATGAGAAACGAGGCTAACTTTTTTTTTCAAAATTTCAAAAAACGATGGGCTATAACCCATGTTTTTTTTTTTTTTCATTTTTTTTAAATCCTCCAAAATGATGAAAAACGGCGTGCTATAGTATGCCGTACGATAGGGGCTATAGCCCATGGTCCAAAATGATGAGAAACGAGGCTAACTTTTTTTTTCAAAATTTCAAAAAACATGGGCTATAACCCATCGTTTTTTTATTTTTTCATTTTTTTCAAATCCTCCAAAATGATGAAAAACGGCGTGCTATAGTATGCCGTACGATAGGGGCTATAGCCCATGGTCCAAAATGATGAGAAACGAGGCTAACTTCTTTTTTCAAAATTTCAAAAAACATGGGCTATAACCCATCGTTTTTTTATTTTTTCATTTTTTTCAAATCCTCCAAAATGATGAAAAACGGCGTGCTATAGTATGCCGTACGATAGGGGCTATAGCCCATGGTCCAAAATGATGAGAAACGAGGCTAACTTCTTTTTTCAAAATTTCAAAAAACATGGGCTATAACCCATCGTTTTTTTATTTTTTCATTTTTTTCAAATCCTCCAAAATGATGAAAAACGGCGTGCTATAGTATGCCGTACGATATGGGCTATAGCCCATGGTCCAAAATGATGAGAAACGAGGCTAACTTCTTTTTTCAAAATTTCAAAAAACATGGGCTATAACCCATCGTTTTTTTTTTTTTTCATTTTTTTCAAATCCTCCAAAATGATGAAAAACGGCGTGCTATAGTATGCCGTACGATAGGGGCTATAGCCCATGGTCCAAAATGATGAGAAACGAGGCTAACTTCTTTTTTCAAAATTTCAAAAAACATGGGCTATAACCCATCGTTTTTTTATTTTTTCATTTTTTTCAAATCCTCCAAAATGATGAAAAACGGCGTGCTATAGTATGCCGTACGATAGGGGCTATAGCCCATAGTCAAAAATGATGAGAAACGAGGCTAACTTTTTTTTTCATAATTTAAAAAAACGATGGGCTATAACCCATGTTTTTTTATTTTTTTCATTTTTTTCAAATCCTCCAAAATGATGAAAAACGGCGTGCTATAGTATGCCGTACGATAGGGGCTATAGCCCATGGTCCAAAATGATGAGAAACGAGGCTAACTTTTTTTTTCAAAATTTCAAAAAACGATGGGCTATAACCCATGTTTTTTTTTTTTTTCATTTTTTTTAAATCCTCCAAAATGATGAAAAACGGCGTGCTATAGTATGCCGTACGATAGGGGCTATAGCCCATGGTCCAAAATGATGAGAAACGAGGCTAACTTTTTTTTTCAAAATTTCAAAAAACATGGGCTATAACCCATCGTTTTTTTATTTTTTCATTTTTTTCAAATCCTCCAAAATGATGAAAAACGGCGTGCTATAGTATGCCGTACGATAGGGGCTATAGCCCATGGTCCAAAATGATGAGAAACGAGGCTAACTTCTTTTTTCAAAATTTCAAAAAACATGGGCTATAACCCATCGTTTTTTTATTTTTTCATTTTTTTCAAATCCTCCAAAATGATGAAAAACAGCGTGCTATAGTATGCCGTACGATAGGGGCTATAGCCCATGGTCCAAAATGATGAGAAACGAGGCTAACTTCTTTTTTCAAAATTTCAAAAAACATGGGCTATAACCCATCGTTTTTTTATTTTTTCATTTTTTTCAAATCCTCCAAAATGATGAAAAACGGCGTGCTATAGTATGCCGTACGATATGGGCTATAGCCCATGGTCCAAAATGATGAGAAACGAGGCTAACTTCTTTTTTCAAAATTAAAAAAAAACATGGGCTATAACCCATCGTTTTTTTTTTTTTTTTTTTTTTTTTCAAATCCTCCAAAATGATGAAAAACGGCGTGCTATAGTATGCCGTACGATAGGGGCTATAGCCCATGGTCCAAAATGATGAGAAACGAGGCTAACTTTTTTTTTCAAAATTTCAAAAAACATGGGCTATAACCCATCGTTTTTTATTTTTTCATTTTTTTCAAATCCTCCAAAATGATGAAAAACGGCGTGCTATAGTATGCCGTACGATAGGGGCTATAGCCCATGGTCCAAAATGATGAGAAACGAGGCTAACTTCTTTTTTCAAAATTTCAAAAAACATGGGCTATAACCCATCGTTTTTTTATTTTTTCATTTTTTTCAAATCCTCCAAAATGATGAAAAACGGCGTGCTATAGTATGCCGTACGATAGGGGCTATAGCCCATGGTCCAAAATGATGAGAAACGAGGCTAACTTTTTTTTTCAAAATTTCAAAAAACATGGGCTATAACCCATCGTTTTTTATTTTTTCATTTTTTTCAAATCCTCCAAAATGATGAAAAACGGCGTGCTATAGTATGCCGTACGATAGGGGCTATAGCCCATGGTCCAAAATGATGAGAAACGAGGCTAACTTTTTTTCCCAAAATTTCAATAAACATGGGCTATAACCCATCGTTTTTTTATTTTTTCATTTTTTTTAAATCCTCCAAAATGATGAAAAACGGCGTGCTATAGTATGCCGTACGATAGGGGCTATAGCCCATGGTCCAAAATGATGAGAAACGAGCCTAACTTTTTTTTCAAAATTTCAAAAAACATGGGCTATAACCCATAGTTTTTTATTTTTTCATTTTTTTTAAATCCTCCAAAATGATGAAAAACGGCGTGCTATAGTATGCCGTACGATAGGGGCTATAGCCCATGGTCCAAAATGATGAGAAACGAGCCTAACTTTTTTTTCAAAATTTCAAAAAACATGGGCTATAACCCATAGTTTTTTATTTTTTCATTTTTTTAAAATCCTCCAAAATGATGAAAAACGGCGTGCTATAGTATGCCGTACGATAGGGGCTATAGCCCATGGTCCAAAATGATGAGAAACGAGGCTAACTTTTTTTTCCAAAATTTCAATAAACATGGGCTATAACCCATCGTTTTTTTATTTTTTCATTTTTTTTAAATCCTCCAAAATGATGAAAAACGGCGTGCTATAGTATGCCGTACGATAGGGGCTATAGCCCATGGTCCAAAATGATGAGAAACGAGCCTAACTTTTTTTTCAAAATTTCAAAAAACATGGGCTATAACCCATAGTTTTTTTTTTTTTTTCAAATCCTCCAAAATGATGAAAAACGGCGTGCTATAGTATGCCGTACGATAGGGGCTATAGCCCATGGTCCAAAATGATGAGAAACGAGGCTAACTTTTTTTTTCAAAATTTCAAAAAACATGGGCTATAACCCATCGTTTTTTTTTTTTTTCATTTTTTTCAAATCCTCCAAAATGATGAAAAACGGCGTGCTATAGTATGCCGTACGATAGGGGCTATAGCCCATAGTCAAAAATGATGAGAAACGAGGCTAACTTTTTTTTTCATAATTTAAAAAAACGATGGGCTATAACCCATGTTTTTTTATTTTTTTCATTTTTTTCAAATCCTCCAAAATGATGAAAAACGGCGTGCTATAGTATGCCGTACGATAGGGGCTATAGCCCATGGTCCAAAATGATGAGAAACGAGGCTAACTTTTTTTTTCAAAATTTCAAAAAACATGGGCTATAACCCATCGTTTTTTTATTTTTTCATTTTTTTCAAATCCTCCAAAATGATGAAAAACGGCGTGCTATAGTATGCCGTACGATAGGGGCTATAGCCCATGGTCCAAAATGATGAGAAACGAGGCTAACTTCTTTTTTCAAAATTTCAAAAAACATGGGCTATAACCCATCGTTTTTTTATTTTTTCATTTTTTTCAAATCCTCCAAAATGATGAAAAACGGCGTGCTATAGTATGCCGTACGATAGGGGCTATAGCCCATAGTCAAAAATGATGAGAAACGAGGCTAACTTTTTTTTTCATAATTTAAAAAAACGATGGGCTATAACCCATGTTTTTTTATTTTTTTCATTTTTTTCAAATCCTCCAAAATGATGAAAAACGGCGTGCTATAGTATGCCGTACGATAGGGGCTATAGCCCATGGTCCAAAATGATGAGAAACGAGGCTAACTTTTTTTTTCAAAATTTCAAAAAACGATGGGCTATAACCCATGTTTTTTTTTTTTTTCATTTTTTTTAAATCCTCCAAAATGATGAAAAACGGCGTGCTATAGTATGCCGTACGATAGGGGCTATAGCCCATGGTCCAAAATGATGAGAAACGAGGCTAACTTTTTTTTTCAAAATTTCAAAAAACATGGGCTATAACCCATCGTTTTTTTATTTTTTCATTTTTTTCAAATCCTCCAAAATGATGAAAAACGGCGTGCTATAGTATGCCGTACGATAGGGGCTATAGCCCATGGTCCAAAATGATGAGAAACGAGGCTAACTTCTTTTTTCAAAATTTCAAAAAACATGGGCTATAACCCATCGTTTTTTTATTTTTTCATTTTTTTCAAATCCTCCAAAATGATGAAAAACGGCGTGCTATAGTATGCCGTACGATAGGGGCTATAGCCCATGGTCCAAAATGATGAGAAACGAGGCTAACTTCTTTTTTCAAAATTTCAAAAAACATGGGCTATAACCCATCGTTTTTTTATTTTTTCATTTTTTTCAAATCCTCCAAAATGATGAAAAACGGCGTGCTATAGTATGCCGTACGATATGGGCTATAGCCCATGGTCCAAAATGATGAGAAACGAGGCTAACTTTTTTTTTCAAAATTTCAAAAAACATGGGCTATAACCCATCGTTTTTTTATTTTTTCATTTTTTTCAAATCCTCCAAAATGATGAAAAACGGCGTGCTATAGTATGCCGTACGATAGGGGCTATAGCCCATGGTCCAAAATGATGAGAAACGAGGCTAACTTCTTTTTTCAAAATTTCAAAAAACATGGGCTATAACCCATCGTTTTTTTATTTTTTCATTTTTTTCAAATCCTCCAAAATGATGAAAAACGGCGTGCTATAGTATGCCGTACGATAGGGGCTATAGCCCATAGTCAAAAATGATGAGAAACGAGGCTAACTTTTTTTTTCATAATTTAAAAAAACGATGGGCTATAACCCATGTTTTTTTATTTTTTTCATTTTTTTCAAATCCTCCAAAATGATGAAAAACGGCGTGCTATAGTATGCCGTACGATAGGGGCTATAGCCCATGGTCCAAAATGATGAGAAACGAGGCTAACTTTTTTTTTCAAAATTTCAAAAAACGATGGGCTATAACCCATGTTTTTTTTTTTTTTCATTTTTTTTAAATCCTCCAAAATGATGAAAAACGGCGTGCTATAGTATGCCGTACGATAGGGGCTATAGCCCATGGTCCAAAATGATGAGAAACGAGGCTAACTTTTTTTTTCAAAATTTCAAAAAACATGGGCTATAACCCATCGTTTTTTTATTTTTTCATTTTTTTCAAATCCTCCAAAATGATGAAAAACGGCGTGCTATAGTATGCCGTACGATAGGGGCTATAGCCCATGGTCCAAAATGATGAGAAACGAGGCTAACTTCTTTTTTCAAAATTTCAAAAAACATGGGCTATAACCCATCGTTTTTTTATTTTTTCATTTTTTTCAAATCCTCCAAAATGATGAAAAACGGCGTGCTATAGTATGCCGTACGATAGGGGCTATAGCCCATGGTCCAAAATGATGAGAAACGAGGCTAACTTCTTTTTTCAAAATTTCAAAAAACATGGGCTATAACCCATCGTTTTTTTATTTTTTCATTTTTTTCAAATCCTCCAAAATGATGAAAAACGGCGTGCTATAGTATGCCGTACGATATGGGCTATAGCCCATGGTCCAAAATGATGAGAAACGAGGCTAACTTCTTTTTTCAAAATTTCAAAAAACATGGGCTATAACCCATCGTTTTTTTTTTTTTTCATTTTTTTCAAATCCTCCAAAATGATGAAAAACGGCGTGCTATAGTATGCCGTACGATAGGGGCTATAGCCCATGGTCCAAAATGATGAGAAACGAGGCTAACTTCTTTTTTCAAAATTTCAAAAAACATGGGCTATAACCCATCGTTTTTTTATTTTTTCATTTTTTTCAAATCCTCCAAAATGATGAAAAACGGCGTGCTATAGTATGCCGTACGATAGGGGCTATAGCCCATAGTCAAAAATGATGAGAAACGAGGCTAACTTTTTTTTTCATAATTTAAAAAAACGATGGGCTATAACCCATGTTTTTTTATTTTTTTCATTTTTTTCAAATCCTCCAAAATGATGAAAAACGGCGTGCTATAGTATGCCGTACGATAGGGGCTATAGCCCATGGTCCAAAATGATGAGAAACGAGGCTAACTTTTTTTTTCAAAATTTCAAAAAACGATGGGCTATAACCCATGTTTTTTTTTTTTTTCATTTTTTTAAATCCTCCAAAATGATGAAAAACGGCGTGCTATAGTATGCCGTACGATAGGGGCTATAGCCCATGGTCCAAAATGATGAGAAACGAGGCTAACTTTTTTTTTCAAAATTTCAAAAAACATGGGCTATAACCCATCGTTTTTTTATTTTTTCATTTTTTTCAAATCCTCCAAAATGATGAAAAACGGCGTGCTATAGTATGCCGTACGATAGGGGCTATAGCCCATGGTCCAAAATGATGAGAAACGAGGCTAACTTCTTTTTTCAAAATTTCAAAAAACATGGGCTATAACCCATCGTTTTTTTATTTTTTCATTTTTTTCAAATCCTCCAAAATGATGAAAAACGGCGTGCTATAGTATGCCGTACGATAGGGGCTATAGCCCATGGTCCAAAATGATGAGAAACGAGGCTAACTTCTTTTTTCAAAATTTCAAAAAACATGGGCTATAACCCATCGTTTTTTTATTTTTTCATTTTTTTCAAATCCTCCAAAATGATGAAAAACGGCGTGCTATAGTATGCCGTACGATATGGGCTATAGCCCATGGTCCAAAATGATGAGAAACGAGGCTAACTTCTTTTTTCAAAATTTCAAAAAACATGGGCTATAACCCATCGTTTTTTTTTTTTTTCATTTTTTTCAAATCCTCCAAAATGATGAAAAACGGCGTGCTATAGTATGCCGTACGATAGGGGCTATAGCCCATGGTCCAAAATGATGAGAAACGAGGCTAACTTTTTTTTTCAAAATTTCAAAAAACATGGGCTATAACCCATCGTTTTTTATTTTTTCATTTTTTTCAAATCCTCCAAAATGATGAAAAACGGCGTGCTATAGTATGCCGTACGATAGGGGCTATAGCCCATGGTCCAAAATGATGAGAAACGAGGCTAACTTCTTTTTTCAAAATTTCAAAAAACATGGGCTATAACCCATCGTTTTTTTATTTTTTCATTTTTTTCAAATCCTCCAAAATGATGAAAAACGGCGTGCTATAGTATGCCGTACGATATGGGCTATAGCCCATGGTCCAAAATGATGAGAAACGAGGCTAACTTCTTTTTTCAAAATTTCAAAAAACATGGGCTATAACCCATCGTTTTTTTATTTTTTCATTTTTTTCAAATCCTCCAAAATGATGAAAAACGGCGTGCTATAGTATGCCGTACGATAGGGGCTATAGCCCATGGTCCAAAATGATGAGAAACAAGGCTAACTTTTTTTTTCAAAATTTCAAAAAACATGGGCTATAACCCATCGTTTTTTATTTTTTCATTTTTTTCAAATCCTCCAAAATGATGAAAAACGGCGTGCTATAGTATGCCGTACGATAGGGGCTATAGCCCATGGTCCAAAATGATGAGAAACGAGGCTAACTTTTTTTTTCAAAATTTCAAAAAACATGGGCTATAACCCATCGTTTTTTTATTTTTTCATTTTTTTCAAATCCTCCAAAATGATGAAAAACGGCGTGCTATAGTATGCCGTACGATAGGGGCTATAGCCCATGGTCCAAAATGATGAGAAACGAGGCTAACTTTTTTTTTCAAAATTTCAAAAAACATGGGCTATAACCCATCGTTTTTTATTTTTTCATTTTTTTCAAATCCTCCAAAATTATGAAAAACGGCGTGCTATAGTATGCCGTACGATAGGGGCTATAGCCCATGGTCCAAAATGATGAGAAACGAGGCTAACTTTTTTTTTCAAAATTTCAAAAAACATGGGCTATAACCCATCGTTTTTTATTTTTTCATTTTTTTCAAATCCTCCAAAATGATGAAAAACGGCGTGCTATAGTATGCCGTACGATAGGGGCTATAGCCCATGGTCCAAAATGATGAGAAACGAGGCTAACTTTTTTTTTTCAAAATTTCAAAAAACATGGGCTATAACCCATCGTTTTTTATTTTTTCATTTTTTTCAAATCGTCCAAAATGATGAAAAACGGCGTGCTATAGTATGCCGTACGATATGGGCTATAGCCCATGGTCCAAAATGATGAGAAACGAGGCTAACTTCTTTTTTCAAAATTTCAAAAAACATGGGCTATAACCCATCGTTTTTTCATTTTTTCATTTTTTTCAAATCCTCCAAAATGATGAAAAACGGCGTGCTATAGTATGCCGTACGATAGGGGCTATAGCCCATGGTCCAAAATGATGAGAAACGAGGCTAACTTTTTTTTTCAAAATTTCAAAAAACATGGGCTATAACCCATCGTTTTTTTATTTTTTCATTTTTTTCAAATCCTCCAAAATGATGAAAAACGGCGTGCTATAGTATGCCGTACGATAGGGGCTATAGCCCATGGTCCAAAATGATGAGAAACGAGGCTAACTTCTTTTTTCAAAATTTCAAAAAACATGGGCTATAACCCATCGTTTTTTTATTTTTTCATTTTTTTCAAATCCTCCAAAATGATGAAAAACGGCGTGCTATAGTATGCCGTACGATATGGGCTATAGCCCATGGTCCAAAATGATGAGAAACGAGGCTAACTTTTTTTTTCAAAATTTCAAAAAACATGGGCTATAACCCATCGTTTTTTTATTTTTTCATTTTTTTCAAATCCTCCAAAATGATGAAAAACGGCGTGCTATAGTATGCCGTACGATAGGGGCTATAGCCCATGGTCCAAAATGATGAGAAACGAGGCTAACTTTTTTTTTCAAAATTTCAAAAAACGATGGGCTATAACCCATGTTTTTTTTTTTTTTCATTTTTTTTAAATCCTCCAAAATGATGAAAAACGGCGTGCTATAGTATGCCGTACGATAGGGGCTATAGCCCATGGTCCAAAATGATGAGAAACGAGGCTAACTTTTTTTTTCAAAATTTCAAAAAACATGGGCTATAACCCATCGTTTTTTTATTTTTTCATTTTTTTCAAATCCTCCAAAATGATGAAAAACGGCGTGCTATAGTATGCCGTACGATAGGGGCTATAGCCCATGGTCCAAAATGATGAGAAACGAGGCTAACTTCTTTTTTCAAAATTTCAAAAAACATGGGCTATAACCCATCGTTTTTTTATTTTTTCATTTTTTTCAAATCCTCCAAAATGATGAAAAACGGCGTGCTATAGTATGCCGTACGATAGGGGCTATAGCCCATGGTCCAAAATGATGAGAAACGAGGCTAACTTCTTTTTTCAAAATTTCAAAAAACATGGGCTATAACCCATCGTTTTTTTATTTTTTCATTTTTTTCAAATCCTCCAAAATGATGAAAAACGGCGTGCTATAGTATGCCGTACGATATGGGCTATAGCCCATGGTCCAAAATGATGAGAAACGAGGCTAACTTCTTTTTTCAAAATTTCAAAAAACATGGGCTATAACCCATCGTTTTTTTTTTTTTTCATTTTTTTCAAATCCTCCAAAATGATGAAAAACGGCGTGCTATAGTATGCCGTACGATAGGGGCTATAGCCCATGGTCCAAAATGATGAGAAACGAGGCTAACTTCTTTTTTCAAAATTTCAAAAAACATGGGCTATAACCCATCGTTTTTTTATTTTTTCATTTTTTTCAAATCCTCCAAAATGATGAAAAACGGCGTGCTATAGTATGCCGTACGATAGGGGCTATAGCCCATAGTCAAAAATGATGAGAAACGAGGCTAACTTTTTTTTTCATAATTTAAAAAAACGATGGGCTATAACCCATGTTTTTTTATTTTTTTCATTTTTTTCAAATCCTCCAAAATGATGAAAAACGGCGTGCTATAGTATGCCGTACGATAGGGGCTATAGCCCATGGTCCAAAATGATGAGAAACGAGGCTAACTTTTTTTTTCAAAATTTCAAAAAACGATGGGCTATAACCCATGTTTTGTTTTTTTTTCATTTTTTTTAAATCCTCCAAAATGATGAAAAACGGCGTGCTATAGTATGCCGTACGATAGGGGCTATAGCCCATGGTCCAAAATGATGAGAAACGAGGCTAACTTTTTTTTTCAAAATTTCAAAAAACATGGGCTATAACCCATCGTTTTTTTATTTTTTCATTTTTTTCAAATCCTCCAAAATGATGAAAAACGGCGTGCTATAGTATGCCGTACGATAGGGGCTATAGCCCATGGTCCAAAATGATGAGAAACGAGGCTAACTTCTTTTTTCAAAATTTCAAAAAACATGGGCTATAACCCATCGTTTTTTTATTTTTTCATTTTTTTCAAATCCTCCAAAATGATGAAAAACGGCGTGCTATAGTATGCCGTACGATAGGGGCTATAGCCCATGGTCCAAAATGATGAGAAACGAGGCTAACTTCTTTTTTCAAAATTTCAAAAAACATGGGCTATAACCCATCGTTTTTTTATTTTTTCATTTTTTTCAAATCCTCCAAAATGATGAAAAACGGCGTGCTATAGTATGCCGTACGATATGGGCTATAGCCCATGGTCCAAAATGATGAGAAACGAGGCTAACTTCTTTTTTCAAAATTTCAAAAAACATGGGCTATAACCCATCGTTTTTTTTTTTTTTCATTTTTTTCAAATCCTCCAAAATGATGAAAAACGGCGTGCTATAGTATGCCGTACGATAGGGGCTATAGCCCATGGTCCAAAATGATGAGAAACGAGGCTAACTTTTTTTTTCAAAATTTCAAAAAACATGGGCTATAACCCATCGTTTTTTATTTTTTCATTTTTTTCAAATCCTCCAAAATGATGAAAAACGGCGTGCTATAGTATGCCGTACGATAGGGGCTATAGCCCATGGTCCAAAATGATGAGAAACGAGGCTAACTTCTTTTTTCAAAATTTCAAAAAACATGGGCTATAACCCATCGTTTTTTTATTTTTTCATTTTTTTCAAATCCTCCAAAATGATGAAAAACGGCGTGCTATAGTATGCCGTACGATATGGGCTATAGCCCATGGTCCAAAATGATGAGAAACGAGGCTAACTTCTTTTTTCAAAATTTCAAAAAACATGGGCTATAACCCATCGTTTTTTTATTTTTTCATTTTTTTCAAATCCTCCAAAATGATGAAAAACGGCGTGCTATAGTATGCCGTACGATAGGGGCTATAGCCCATGGTCCAAAATGATGAGAAACGAGGCTAACTTTTTTTTTCAAAATTTCAAAAAACATGGGCTATAACCCATCGTTTTTTATTTTTTCATTTTTTTCAAATCCTCCAAAATGATGAAAAACGGCGTGCTATAGTATGCCGTACGATAGGGGCTATAGCCCATGGTCCAAAATGATGAGAAACGAGGCTAACTTTTTTTTTCAAAATTTCAAAAAACATGGGCTATAACCCATCGTTTTTTTATTTTTTCATTTTTTTCAAATCCTCCAAAATGATGAAAAACGGCGTGCTATAGTATGCCGTACGATAGGGGCTATAGCCCATGGTCCAAAATGATGAGAAACGAGGCTAACTTTTTTTTTCAAAATTTCAAAAAACATGGGCTATAACCCATCGTTTTTTATTTTTTCATTTTTTTCAAATCCTCCAAAATTATGAAAAACGGCGTGCTATAGTATGCCGTACGATAGGGGCTATAGCCCATGGTCCAAAATGATGAGAAACGAGGCTAACTTTTTTTTTCAAAATTTCAAAAAACATGGGCTATAACCCATCGTTTTTTATTTTTTCATTTTTTTCAAATCCTCCAAAATGATGAAAAACGGCGTGCTATAGTATGCCGTACGATAGGGGCTATAGCCCATGGTCCAAAATGATGAGAAACGAGGCTAACTTTTTTTTTTCAAAATTTCAAAAAACATGGGCTATAACCCATCGTTTTTTATTTTTTCATTTTTTTCAAATCGTCCAAAATGATGAAAAACGGCGTGCTATAGTATGCCGTACGATATGGGCTATAGCCCATGGTCCAAAATGATGAGAAACGAGGCTAACTTTTTTTTTCAAAATTTCAAAAAACATGGGCTATAACCCATCGTTTTTTCATTTTTTCATTTTTTTCAAATCCTCCAAAATGATGAAAAACGGCGTGCTATAGTATGCCGTACGATAGGGGCTATAGCCCATGGTCCAAAATGATGAGAAACGAGGCTAACTTTTTTTTTTCAAAATTTCAAAAAACATGGGCTATAACCCATCGTTTTTTTATTTTTTCATTTTTTTCAAATCCTCCAAAATGATGAAAAACGGCGTGCTATAGTATGCCGTACGATAGGGGCTATAGCCCATGGTCCAAAATGATGAGAAACGAGGCTAACTTTTTTTTTCAAAATTTCAAAAAACATGGTCTATAACCCATCGTTTTTTATTTTTTCATTTTTTTCAAATCCTCCAAAATGATGAAAAACGGCGTGCTATAGTATGCCGTACGATAGGGGCTATAGCCCATGGTCCAAAATGATGAGAAACGAGGCTAACTTTTCTTTTCAAAATTTCAAAAAACATGGGCTATAACCCATCGTTTTTTTATTTTTTCATTTTTTTCAAATCCTCCAAAATGATGAAAAACGGCGTGCTATAGTATGCCGTACGATAGGGGCTATAGCCCATGGTCCAAAATGATGAGAAACGAGGCTAACTTCTTTTTTCAAAATTTCAAAAAACATGGGCTATAACCCATCGTTTTTTTATTTTTTCATTTTTTTCAAATCCTCCAAAATGATGAAAAACGGCGTGCTATAGTATGCCGTACGATAGGGGCTATAGCCCATGGTCCAAAATGATGAGAAACGAGGCTAACTTCTTTTTTCAAAATTTCAAAAAACATGGGCTATAACCCATCGTTTTTTATTTTTTCATTTTTTTTTAAATCCTCCAAAATGATGAAAAACGGCGTGCTATAGTATGCCGTACGATAGGGGCTATAGCCCATGGTCCAAAATGATGAGAAACGAGCCTAACTTTTTTTTCCAAAATTTCAAAAAACATGGGCTATAACCCATCGTTTTTTTATTTTTTCATTTTTTTCAAATCCTCCAAAATGATGAAAAACGGCGTGCTATAGTATGCCGTACGATAGGGGCTATAGCCCATGGTCCAAAATGATGAGAAACGAGGCTAACTTTTTTTTTCAAAATTTCAAAAAACATGGGCTATAACCCATCGTTTTTTATTTTTTCATTTTTTTTAAATCCTCCAAAATGATGAAAAACGGCGTGCTATAGTATGCCGTACGATAGGGGCTATAGCCCATGGTCCAAAATGATGAGAAACGAGGCTAACTTTTTTTTTCAAAATTTCAATAAACATGGGCTATAACCCATCGTTTTTTTATTTTTTCATTTTTTTTAAATCCTCCAAAATGATGAAAAACGGCGTGCTATAGTATGCCGTACGATAGGGGCTATAGCCCATGGTCCAAAATGATGAGAAACGAGCCTAACTTTTTTTTCAAAATTTCAAAAAACATGGGCTATAACCCATCGTTTTTTTATTTTTTTCAAATCCTCCAAAATGATGAAAAACGGCGTGCTATAGTATGCCGTACGATAGGGGCTATAGCCCATGGTCCAAAATGATGAGAAACGAGGCTAACTTTTTTTTTCAAAATTTCAAAAAACGATGGGCTATAACCCATGTTTTTTTATTTTTTTCATTTTTTTCAAATCCTCCAAAATGATGAAAAACGGCGTGCTATAGTATGCCGTACGATAGGGGCTATAGCCCATGGTCCAAAATGATGAGAAACGAGCCTAACTTTTTTTTCCAAAATTTCAAAAAACATGGGCTATAACCCATCGTTTTTTTATTTTTTCATTTTTTTCAAATCCTCCAAAATGATGAAAAACGGCGTGCTATAGTATGCCGTACGATAGGGGCTATAGCCCATGGTCCAAAATGATGAGAAACGAGGCTAACTTTTTTTTTCAAAATTTCAAAAAACATGGGCTATAACCCATCGTTTTTTATTTTTTCATTTTTTTCAAATCCTCCAAAATGATGAAAAACGGCGTGCTATAGTATGCCGTACGATAGGGGCTATAGCCCATGGTCCAAAATGATGAGAAACGAGGCTAACTTCTTTTTTCAAAATTTCAAAAAACATGGGCTATAACCCATCGTTTTTTTATTTTTTCATTTTTTTCAAATCCTCCAAAATGATGAAAAACGGCGTGCTATAGTATGCCGTACGATATGGGCTATAGCCCATGGTCCAAAATGATGAGAAACGAGGCTAACTTCTTTTTTCAAAATTTCAAAAAACATGGGCTATAACCCATCGTTTTTTTATTTTTTCATTTTTTTCAAATCCTCCAAAATGATGAAAAACGGCGTGCTATAGTATGCCGTACGATAGGGGCTATAGCCCATGGTCCAAAATGATGAGAAACGAGGCTAACTTTTTTTTTCAAAATTTCAAAAAACATGGGCTATAACCCATCGTTATTTATTTTTTCATTTTTTTCAAATCCTCCAAAATGATGAAAAACGGCGTGCTATAGTATGCCGTACGATAGGGGCTATAGCCCATGGTCCAAAATGATGAGAAACGAGGCTAACTTTTTTTTTCAAAATTTCAAAAAACATGGGCTATAACCCATCGTTTTTTTATTTTTTCATTTTTTTCAAATCCTCCAAAATGATGAAAAACGGCGTGCTATAGTATGCCGTACGATAGGGGCTATAGCCCATGGTCCAAAATGATGAGAAACGAGGCTAACTTTTTTTTTCAAAATTTCAAAAAACATGGGCTATAACCCATCGTTTTTTATTTTTTCATTTTTTTCAAATCCTCCAAAATGATGAAAAACGGCGTGCTATAGTATGCCGTACGATAGGGGCTATAGCCCATGGTCCAAAATGATGAGAAACGAGGCTAACTTTTTTTTTCAAAATTTCAAAAAACATGGGCTATAACCCATCGTTTTTTATTTTTTCATTTTTTTCAAATCCTCCAAAATGATGAAAAACGGCGTGCTATAGTATGCCGTACGATAGGGGCTATAGCCCATGGTCCAAAATGATGAGAAACGAGGCTAACTTTTTTTTTTTTCAAAATTTCAAAAAACATGGGCTATAACCCATCGTTTTTTATTTTTTCATTTTTTTCAAATCGTCCAAAATGATGAAAAACGGCGTGCTATAGTATGCCGTACGATATGGGCTATAGCCCATGGTCCAAAATGATGAGAAACGAGGCTAACTTTTTTTTTCAAAATTTCAAAAAACATGGGCTATAACCCATCGTTTTTTCATTTTTTCATTTTTTTCAAATCCTCCAAAATGATGAAAAACGGCGTGCTATAGTATGCCGTACGATAGGGGCTATAGCCCATGGTCCAAAATGATGAGAAACGAGGCTAACTTTTTTTTTTCAAAATTTCAAAAAACATGGGCTATAACCCATCGTTTTTTTATTTTTTCATTTTTTTCAAATCCTCCAAAATGATGAAAAACGGCGTGCTATAGTATGCCGTACGATAGGGGCTATAGCCCATGGTCCAAAATGATGAGAAACGAGGCTAACTTTTTTTTTCAAAATTTCAAAAAACATGGTCTATAACCCATCGTTTTTTATTTTTTCATTTTTTTCAAATCCTCCAAAATGATGAAAAACGGCGTGCTATAGTATGCCGTACGATAGGGGCTATAGCCCATGGTCCAAAATGATGAGAAACGAGGCTAACTTTTCTTTTCAAAATTTCAAAAAACATGGGCTATAACCCATCGTTTTTTTATTTTTTCATTTTTTTCAAATCCTCCAAAATGATGAAAAACGGCGTGCTATAGTATGCCGTACGATAGGGGCTATAGCCCATGGTCCAAAATGATGAGAAACGAGGCTAACTTCTTTTTTCAAAATTTCAAAAAACATGGGCTATAACCCATCGTTTTTTTATTTTTTCATTTTTTTCAAATCCTCCAAAATGATGAAAAACGGCGTGCTATAGTATGCCGTACGATAGGGGCTATAGCCCATGGTCCAAAATGATGAGAAACGAGGCTAACTTCTTTTTTCAAAATTTCAAAAAACATGGGCTATAACCCATCGTTTTTTATTTTTTCATTTTTTTTTAAATCCTCCAAAATGATGAAAAACGGCGTGCTATAGTATGCCGTACGATAGGGGCTATAGCCCATGGTCCAAAATGATGAGAAACGAGCCTAACTTTTTTTTCCAAAATTTCAAAAAACATGGGCTATAACCCATCGTTTTTTTATTTTTTCATTTTTTTCAAATCCTCCAAAATGATGAAAAACGGCGTGCTATAGTATGCCGTACGATAGGGGCTATAGCCCATGGTCCAAAATGATGAGAAACGAGGCTAACTTTTTTTTTCAAAATTTCAAAAAACATGGGCTATAACCCATCGTTTTTTATTTTTTCATTTTTTTTAAATCCTCCAAAATGATGAAAAACGGCGTGCTATAGTATGCCGTACGATAGGGGCTATAGCCCATGGTCCAAAATGATGAGAAACGAGGCTAACTTTTTTTTCCAAAATTTCAATAAACATGGGCTATAACCCATCGTTTTTTTATTTTTTCATTTTTTTTAAATCCTCCAAAATGATGAAAAACGGCGTGCTATAGTATGCCGTACGATAGGGGCTATAGCCCATGGTCCAAAATGATGAGAAACGAGCCTAACTTTTTTTTCAAAATTTCAAAAAACATGGGCTATAACCCATCGTTTTTTTATTTTTTTCAAATCCTCCAAAATGATGAAAAACGGCGTGCTATAGTATGCCGTACGATAGGGGCTATAGCCCATGGTCCAAAATGATGAGAAACGAGGCTAACTTTTTTTTTCAAAATTTCAAAAAACGATGGGCTATAACCCATGTTTTTTTATTTTTTTCATTTTTTTCAAATCCTCCAAAATGATGAAAAACGGCGTGCTATAGTATGCCGTACGATAGGGGCTATAGCCCATGGTCCAAAATGATGAGAAACGAGGCTAACTTTTTTTTCCAAAATTTAAAAAAACGATGGGCTATAACCCATGTTTTTTTATTTTTTTCATTTTTTTAAAATCCTCCAAAATGATGAAAAACGGCGTGCTATAGTATGCCGTACGATAGGGGCTATAGCCCATGGTCCAAAATGATGAGAAACGAGGCTAACTTTTTTTTTCAAAATTTCAAAAAACATGGGCTATAACCCATCGTTTTTTTATTTTTTCATTTTTTTCAAATCCTCCAAAATGATGAAAAACGGCGTGCTATAGTATGCCGTACGATAGGGGCTATAGCCCATGGTCCAAAATGATGAGAAACGAAGCTAACTTCTTTTTTCAAAATTTCAAAAAACATGGGCTATAACCCATCGTTTTTTTATTTTTTCATTTTTTTCAAATCCTCCAAAATGATGAAAAACGGCGTGCTATAGTATGCCGTACGATAGGGGCTATAGCCCATGGTCCAAAATGATGAGAAACGAGGCTAACTTTTTTTTTCAAAATTTCAAAAAACATGGGCTATAACCCATCGTTTTTTATTTTTTCATTTTTTTCAAATCCTCCAAAATGATGAAAAACGGCGTGCTATAGTATGCCGTACGATAGGGGCTATAGCCCATGGTCCAAAATGATGAGAAACGAGGCTAACTTCTTTTTTCAAAATTTCAAAAAACATGGGCTATAACCCATCGTTTTTTTATTTTTTCATTTTTTTCAAATCCTCCAAAATGATGAAAAACGGCGTGCTATAGTATGCCGTACGATAGGGGCTATAGCCCATGGTCCAAAATGATGAGAAACGAGGCTAACTTCTTTTTTCAAAATTTCAAAAAACATGGGCTATAACCCATCGTTTTTTTATTTTTTCATTTTTTTCAAATCCTCCAAAATGATGAAAAACGGTGTGCTATAGTATGCCGTACGATAGGGGCTATAGCCCATGGTCCAAAATGATGAGAAACGAGGCTAACTTTTTTTTTTCAAAATTTCAAAAAACATGGGCTATAACCCATCGTTTTTTATTTTTTCATTTTTTTCAAATCCTCCAAAATGATGAAAAACGGCGTTCTATAGTATGCCGTACGATATGGGCTATAGCCCATGGTCCAAAATGATGAGAAACGAGGCTAACTTCTTTTTTCAAAATTTCAAAAAACATGGGCTATAACCCATCGTTTTTTTATTTTTTCATTTTTTTCAAATCCTCCAAAATGATGAAAAACGGCATGCTATAGTATGGTAAATGGTAAATGGTGCATTTATATAGCGCCTTTATCCAAGGCGCTTTACATAGATTGTGCATTACATTCACCCATTCACACACCGATGGCAGCGGAAACCATGCAAGGCACCAACTAGCACATCGGGAGCAATTAGGGGTTCAGTGTCTTGCTCAAGGACACTTCGACAGTAACTCTGTGGGAGCCCGGGTTCGAACTGGCAACCTTGCGGTTCCCATCCAGGCACTCTACCCCTGAGCCACCGCCGCCGTACGATAGGGGCTATAGCCCATGGTCCAAAATGATGAGAAACGAGGCTAACTTTGTTTTTCAAAATTTCAAAAAACATGGGCTATAACCCATCGTTTTTTTATTTTTTCATTTTTTTCAAATCCTCCAAAATGATGAAAAACGGCGTGCTATAGTATGCCGTACGATAGGGGCTATAGCCCATGGTCCAAAATGATGAGAAGCGAGGCTAACTATTTTTTTCAAAATTTCAAAAAACATGGGCTATAACCCATCGTTTTTTTATTTTTTCATTTTTTTCAAATCCTCCAAAATGATGAAAAACGGCGTGCTATAGTATGCCGTACGATAGGGGCTAGAGCCCATGGTCCAAAATGATGAGAAACGAGGCTAACTTTTTTTTTCAAAATTTCAAAAAACATGGGCTATAACCCATCGTTTTTTTATTTTTTCATTTTTTTCAAATCCTCCAAAATGATGAAAAACGGCGTGCTATAGTATGCCGTACGATAGGGGCTATAGCCCATGGTCCAAAATGATGAGAAACGAGGCTAACTTTTTTTTTCAAAATTTCAAAAAACATGGGCTATAACCCATCGTTTTTTATTTTTTCATTTTTTTCAAATCCTCCAAAATGATGAAAAACGGCGTGCTATAGTATGCCGTACGATAGGGGCTATAGCCCATGGTCCAAAATGATGAGAAACGAGGCTAACTTTTTTTTTCAAAATTTCTAAAAACATGGGCTATAACCCATCGTTTTTTTATTTTTTCATTTTTTTCAAATCCTCCAAAATGATGAAAAACGGCGTGCTATAGTATGCCGTACGATATGGGCTATAGCCCATGGTCCAAAATGATGAGAAACGAGGCTAACTTCTTTTTTCAAAATTTCAAAAAACATGGGCTATAACCCATCGTTTTTTTATTTTTTCATTTTTTTCAAATCCTCCAAAATGATGAAAAACGGCATGCTATAGTATGGTAAATGGTAAATGGTGCATTTATATAGCGCCTTTATCCAAGGCGCTTTACATAGATTGTGCATTACATTCACCCATTCACACACCGATGGCAGCGGAAACCATGCAAGGCACCAACTAGCACATCGGGAGCAATTAGGGGTTCAGTGTCTTGCTCAAGGACACTTCGACAGTAACTCTGGGGGAGCCCGGGTTCGAACTGGCAACCTTGCGGTTCCCATCCAGGCACTCTACCCCTGAGCCACCGCCGCCGTACGATAGGGGCTATAGCCCATGGTCCAAAATGATGAGAAACGAGGCTAACTTTGTTTTTCAAAATTTCAAAAAACATGGGCTATAACCCATCGTTTTTTTATTTTTTCATTTTTTTCAAATCCTCCAAAATGATGAAAAACGGCGTGCTATAGTATGCCGTACGATAGGGGCTATAGCCCATGGTCCAAAATGATGAGAAGCGAGGCTAACTATTTTTTTCAAAATTTCAAAAAACATGGGCTATAACCCATCGTTTTTTTATTTTTTCATTTTTTTCAAATCCTCCAAAATGATGAAAAACGGCGTGCTATAGTATGCCGTACGATAGGGGCTAGAGCCCATGGTCCAAAATGATGAGAAACGAGGCTAACTTTTTTTTTCAAAATTTCAAAAAACATGGGCTATAACCCATCGTTTTTTTATTTTTTCATTTTTTTCAAATCCTCCAAAATGATGAAAAACGGCGTGCTATAGTATGCCGTACGATAGGGGCTATAGCCCATGGTCCAAAATGATGAGAAACGAGGCTAACTTTTTTTTTCAAAATTTCAAAAAACATGGGCTATAACCCATCGTTTTTTATTTTTTCATTTTTTTCAAATCCTCCAAAATGATGAAAAACGGCGTGCTATAGTATGCCGTACGATAGGGGCTATAGCCCATGGTCCAAAATGATGAGAAACGAGGCTAACTTTTTTTTTCAAAATTTCTAAAAACATGGGCTATAACCCATCGTTTTTTTATTTTTTCATTTTTTTCAAATCCTCCAAAATGATGAAAAACGGCGTGCTATAGTATGCCGTACGATAGGGGCTATAGCCCATGGTCCAAAATGATGAGAAACGAGGCTAACTTCTTTTTTCAAAATTTCAAAAAACATGGGCTATAACCCATCGTTTTTTTATTTTTTCCAAATCCTCCAAAATGATGAAAAACGGCGTGCTATAGTATGCCGTACGATAGGGGCTATAGCCCATGGTACAAAATGATGAGAAACGAGGCTAACTTTTTTTTCCAAAATTTCAAAAAACATGGGCTATAACCCATCGTTTTTTATTTTTTCATTTTTTTTAAATCCTCCAAAATGATGAAAAACGGCGTGCTATAGTATGCCGTACGATAGGGGCTATAGCCCATGGTCCAAAATGATGAGAAACGAGGCTAACTTTTTTTTTCAAAATAAAAAAAAACGATGGGCTATAACCCATGTTCTTTTTTTTTCTTCTTTTTTTTCAAATCCTCCAAAATGATGAAAAACGGCGTGGTATAGTATGCCGTACGATAGGGGCTATAGCCCATGGTCCAAAATGATGAGAAACGAGGCTAACTTTTTTTTTCAAAATTTCAAAAAACATGGGCTATAACCCATCGTTTTTTATTTTTTCATTTTTTTCAAATCCTCCAAAATGATGAAAAACGGCGTGCTATAGTATGCCGTACGATAGGGGCTATAGCCCATGGTCCAAAATGATGAGAAACGAGGCTAACTTTTTTTTTCAAAATTTCTAAAAACATGGGCTATAACCCATCGTTTTTTTATTTTTTCATTTTTTTCAAATCCTCCAAAATGATGAAAAACGGCGTGCTATAGTATGCCGTACGATAGGGGCTATAGCCCATGGTCCAAAATGATGAGAAACGAGGCTAACTTTTTTTTTCAAAATTTCAAAAAACATGGGCTATAACCCATCGTTTTTTTATTTTTTCCAAATCCTCCAAAATGATGAAAAACGGCGTGCTATAGTATGCCGTACGATAGGGGCTATAGCCCATGGTCCAAAATGATGAGAAACGAGGCTAACTTTTTTTTCCAAAATTTCAAAAAACATGGGCTATAACCCATCGTTTTTTATTTTTTCATTTTTTTCAAATCCTCCAAAATGATGAAAAACGGCGTGCTATAGTATGCCGTACGATAGGGGCTATAGCCCATGGTCCAAAATGATGAGAAACGAGGCTAACTTTTTTTTTCAAAATTTCAAAAAACATGGGCTATAACCCATCGTTTTTTATTTTTTCATTTTTTTCAAATCCTCCAAAATGATGAAAAACGGCGTGCTATAGTATGCCGTACGATAGGGGCTATAGCCCATGGTCCAAAATGATGAGAAACGAGGCTAACTTTTTTTTTCAAAATTTAAAAAAACGATGGGCTATAACCGATGTTTTTTTTTTTTGTTTTTTTTCAAATCCTCCAAAATGATGAAAAACGGCGTGCTATAGTATGCCGTACGATAGGGGCTATAGCCCATGGTCCAAAATGATGAGAAACGAGGCTAACTTTTTTTTCCAAAATTTCAAAAAACATGGGATATAACCCATCGTTTTTTATTTTTTCATTTTTTTCAAATCCTCCAAAATGATGAAAAACGGCGTGCTATAGTATGCCGTACGATAGGGGCTATAGCCCATGGTCCAAATTGATGAGAAACGAGGTTAACTTTTTTTTTCAAAATAAAAAAAAACGATGGGCTATAACCCATGTTTTTTTTTTTTTTCATTTTTTTCAAATCCTCTAAAATGATGAAAAACGGCGTGCTATAGTATGCCGTACGATAGGGGCTATAGCCCATGGTCCAAAATGATGAGAAACGAGGCTAACTTTTTTTTTCAAAATTTCAAAAAACATGGGCTATAACCCATCGTTTTTTATTTTTTCATTTTTTTCAAATCCTCCAAAATGATGAAAAACGGCGTGCTATAGTATGCCGTACGATAGGGGCTATAGCCCATGGTCCAAAATGATGAGAAACGAGCCTAACTTTTTTTTCCAAAATTTCAAAAAACATGGGCTATAACCCATCGTTTTTTTATTTTTTCATTTTTTTCAAATCCTCTAAAATGATGAAAAACGGCGTGCTATAGTATGCCGTACGATAGGGGCTATAGCCCATGGTCCAAAATGATGAGAAACGAGGCTAACTTTTTTTTTCAAAATTTCAAAAAACATGGGCTATAACCCATCGTTTTTTATTTTTTCATTTTTTTCAAATCCTCCAAAATGATGAAAAACGGCGTGCTATAGTATGCCGTACGATAGGGGCTATAGCCCATGGTCCAAAATGATGAGAAACGAGGCTAACTTTTTTTTTCAAAATTTAAAAAAACGATGGGCTATAACCCATCGTTTTTTATTTTTTCATTTTTTTTAAATCCTCCAAAATGATGAAAAACGGCGTGCTATAGTATGCCGTACGATAGGGGCTATAGCCCATGGTCCAAAATGATGAGAAACGAGGCTAACTTTTTTTTCCAAAATTTCAAAAAACATGGGCTATAACCCATCGTTTTTTATTTTTTCATTTTTTTCAAATCCTCCAAAATGATGAAAAACGGCGTGCTATAGTATGCCGTACGATAGGGGCTATAGCCCATGGTCCAAAATGATGAGAAACGAGGCTAACTTTTTTTTTCAAAATAAAAAAAAACGATGGGCTATAACCCATGTTTTTTTTTTTTTTCATTTTTTTCAAATCCTCCAAAATGATGAAAAACGGCGTGCTATAGTATGCCGTACGATAGGGGCTAAAGCCCATGGTCCAAAATGATGAGAAACGAGGCTAACTTTTTTTTTCAAAATTTCAAAAAACATGGGCTATAACCCATCGTTTTTTTATTTTTTCATTTTTTTCAAATCCTCCAAAATGATGAAAAATGGCGTGCTATAGTATGCCGTACGATAGGGGCTATAGCCCATGGTCCAAAATGATGAGAAACGAGGCTAACTTTTTTTTTCAAAATTTCAAAAAACATGGGCTATAACCCATCGTTTTTTATTTTTTCATTTTTTTCAAATCCTCCAAAATGATGAAAAACGGCGTGCTATAGTATGCCGTACGATAGGGGCTATAGCCCATGGTCCAAAATGATGAGAAACGAGGCTAACTTTTTTTTTCAAAATTTCTAAAAACATGGGCTATAACCCATCGTTTTTTTTTTTTTTCATTTTTTTCAAATCCTCCAAAATGATGAAAAACGGCGTGCTATAGTATGCCGTACGATAGGGGCTATAGCCCATGGTCCAAAATGATGAGAAACGAGGCTAACTTTTTTTTTCAAAATTTCAAAAAACATGGGCTATAACCCATCGTTTTTTTATTTTTTCCAAATCCTCCAAAATGATGAAAAACGGCGTGCTATAGTATGCCGTACGATAGGGGCTATAGCCCATGGTCCAAAATGATGAGAAACGAGGCTAACTTTTTTCTCCAAAATTTCAAAAAACATGGGCTATAACCCATCGTTTTTTATTTTTTCATTTTTTTCAAATCCTCCAAAATGATGAAAAACGGCGTGCTATAGTATGCCGTACGATAGGGGCTATAGCCCATGGTCCAAAATGATGAGAAACGAGGCTAACTTTTTTTTTCAAAATTTCAAAAAACATGGGCTATAACCCATCGTTTTTTATTTTTTCATTTTTTTCAAATCCTCCAAAATGATGAAAAACGGCGTGCTATAGTATGCCGTACGATAGGGGCTATAGCCCATGGTCCAAAATGATGAGAAACGAGCCTAACTTTTTTTTCCAAAATTTCAAAAAACATGGGCTATAACCCATCATTTTTTTATTTTTTCATTTTTTTCAAATCCTCTAAAATGATGAAAAACGGCGTGCTATAGTATGCCGTACGATAGGGGCTATAGCCCATGGTCCAAAATGATGAGAAACGAGGCTAACTTTTTTTTTCAAAATTTCAAAAAACATGGGCTATAACCCATCGTTTTTTATTTTTTCATTTTTTTCAAATCCTCCAAAATGATGAAAAACGGCGTGCTATAGTATGCCGTACGATAGGGGCTATAGCCCATGGTCCAAAATGATGAGAAACGAGGCTAACTTTTTTTTTCAAAATTTAAAAAAACGATGGGCTATAACCCATCGTTTTTTATTTTTTCATTTTTTTTAAATCCTCCAAAATGATGAAAAACGGCGTGCTATAGTATGCCGTACGATAGGGGCTATAGCCCATGGTCCAAAATGATGAGAAACGAGGCTAACTTTTTTTTCCAAAATTTCAAAAAACATGGGCTATAACCCATCGTTTTTTATTTTTTCATTTTTTTCAAATCCTCCAAAATGATGAAAAACGGCGTGCTATAGTATGCCGTACGATAGGGGCTATAGCCCATGGTCCAAAATGATGAGAAACGAGGCTAACTTTTTTTTTCAAAATAAAAAAAAACGATGGGCTATAACCCATGTTTTTTTTTTTTTTCATTTTTTTCAAATCCTCCAAAATGATGAAAAACGGCGTGCTATAGTATGCCGTACGATAGGGGCTATAGCCCATGGTCCAAAATGATGAGAAACGAGGCTAACTTTTTTTTTCAAAATTTCAAAAAACATGGGCTATAACCCATCGTTTTTTATTTTTTCATTTTTTTCAAATCCTCCAAAATGATGAAAAACGGCGTGCTATAGTATGCCGTACGATAGGGGCTATAGCCCATGGTCCAAAATGATGAGAAACGAGGCTAACTTTTTTTTTCAAAATTTCTAAAAACATGGGCTATAACCCATCGTTTTTTTATTTTTTCATTTTTTTCAAATCCTCCAAAATGATGAAAAACGGCGTGCTATAGTATGCCGTACGATAGGGGCTATAGCCCATGGTCCAAAATGATGAGAAACGAGGCTAACTTTTTTTTTCAAAATTTCAAAAAACATGGGCTATAACCCATCGTTTTTTTATTTTTTCCAAATCCTCCAAAATGATGAAAAACGGCGTGCTATAGTATGCCGTACGATAGGGGCTATAGCCCATGGTCCAAAATGATGAGAAACGAGGCTAACTTTTTTTTTCAAAATAAAAAAAAACGATGGGCTATAACCCATGTTTTTTTTTTTTTTCATTTTTTTCAAATCCTCTAAAATGATGAAAAACGGCGTGCTATAGTATGCCGTACGATAGGGGCTATAGCCCATGGTCCAAAATGATGAGAAACGAGGCTAACTTTTTTTTTCAAAATTTCAAAAAACATGGGCTATAACCCATCGTTTTTTATTTTTTCATTTTTTTCAAATCCTCCAAAATGATGAAAAACGGCGTGCTATAGTATGCCGTACGATAGGGGCTATAGCCCATGGTCCAAAATGATGAGAAACGAGGCTAACTTCTTTTTTCAAAATTTCAAAAAACATGGGCTATAACCCATCGTTTTTTTATTTTTTCATTTTTTTCAAATCCTCCAAAATGATGAAAAACGGCGTGCTATAGTATGCCGTACGATATGGGCTATAGCCCATGGTCCAAAATGATGAGAAACGAGGCTAACTTCTTTTTTCAAAATTTCAAAAAACATGGGCTATAACCCATCGTTTTTTTTTTTTTTTCATTTTTTTCAAATCCTCCAAAATGATGAAAAACGGCGTGCTATAGTATGCCGTACGATAGGGGCTATAGCCCATGGTCCAAAATGATGAGAAACGAGGCTAACTTTTTTTTTCAAAATTTCAAAAAACATGGGCTATAACCCATCGTTTTTTATTTTTTCATTTTTTTCAAATCCTCCAAAATGATGAAAAACGGCGTGCTATAGTATGCCGTACGATAGGGGCTATAGCCCATGGTCCAAAATGATGAGAAACGAGGCTAACTTTTTTTTTCAAAATAAAAAAAAACGATGGGCTATAACCCATGTTTTTTTTTTTTTTCATTTTTTCAAATCCTCTAAAATGATGAAAAACGGCGTGCTATAGTATGCCGTACGATAGGGGCTATAGCCCATGGTCCAAAATGATGAGAAACGAGGCTAACTTTTTTTTTCAAAATTTCAAAAAACATGGGCTATAACCCATCGTTTTTTATTTTTTCATTTTTTTCAAATCCTCCAAAATGATGAAAAACGGCGTGCTATAGTATGCCGTACGATAGGGGCTATAGCCCATGGTCCAAAATGATGAGAAACGAGGCTAACTTCTTTTTTCAAAATTTCAAAAAACATGGGCTATAACCCATCGTTTTTTTATTTTTTCATTTTTTTCAAATCCTCCAAAATGATGAAAAACGGCGTGCTATAGTATGCCGTACGATATGGGCTATAGCCCATGGTCCAAAATGATGAGAAACGAGGCTAACTTCTTTTTTCAAAATTTCAAAAAACATGGGCTATAACCCATCGTTTTTTTTTTTTTTCTTTTTTTTCAAATCCTCCAAAATGATGAAAAACGGCGTGCTATAGTATGCCGTACGATAGGGGCTATAGCCCATGGTCCAAAATGATGAGAAACGAGGCTAACTTTTTTTTTCAAAATTTCAAAAAACATGGGCTATAACCCATCGTTTTTTATTTTTTCATTTTTTTCAAATCCTCCAAAATGATGAAAAACGGCGTGCTATAGTATGCCGTACGATAGGGGCTATAGCCCATGGTCCAAAATGATGAGAAACGAGGCTAACTTTTTTTTTTCAAAATTTCAAAAAACATGGGCTATAACCCATCGTTTTTTATTTTTTCATTTTTTTCAAATCCTCCAAAATGATGAAAAACGGCGTGCTATAGTATGCCGTACGATAGGGGCTATAGCCCATGGTCCAAAATGATGAGAAACGAGGCTAACTTTTTTTTTCAAAATTTCAAAAAACATGGGCTATAACCCATCGTTTTTTTATTTTTTCATTTTTTTCAAATCCTCCAAAATGATGAAAAACGGCGTGCTATAGTATGCCGTACGATAGGGGCTATAGCCCATGGTCCAAAATGATGAGAAACGAGGCTAACTTCTTTTTTCAAAATTTCAAAAAACATGGGCTATAACCCATCGTTTTTTTATTTTTTCATTTTTTTCAAATCCTCCAAAATGATGAAAAACGGCGTGCTATAGTATGCCGTACGATAGGGGCTATAGCCCATGGTCCAAAATGATGAGAAACGAGGCTAACTTTTTTTTTCAAAATTTCAAAAAACATGGGCTATAACCCATCGTTTTTTATTTTTTCATTTTTTTCAAATCCTCCAAAATGATGAAAAACGGCGTGCTATAGTATGCCGTACGATAGGGGCTATAGCCCATGGTCCAAAATGATGAGAAACGAGGCTAACCTTTTTTTTCAAAATTTCAAAAAACATGGGCTATAACCCATCGTTTTTTATTTTTTCATTTTTTTCAAATCCTCCAAAATGATGAAAAACGGCGTGCTATAGTATGCCGTACGATAGGGGCTATAGCCCATGGTCCAAAATGATGAGAAACGAGGCTAACTTCTTTTTTCAAAATTTCAAAAAACATGGGCTATAACCCATCGTTTTTTTATTTTTTCATTTTTTTCAAATCCTCCAAAATGATGAAAAACGGCGTGCTATAGTATGCCGTACGATATGGGCTATAGCCCATGGTCCAAAATGATGAGAAACGAGGCTAACTTCTTTTTTCAAAATTTCAAAAAACATGGGCTATAACCCATCGTTTTTTTATTTTTTCATTTTTTTCAAATCCTCCAAAATGATGAAAAACGGCGTGCTATAGTATGCCGTACGATAGGGGCTATAGCCCATGGTCCAAAATGATGAGAAACGAGGCTAACTTTTTTTTTCAAAATTTCAAAAAACATGGGCTATAACCCATCGTTTTTTATTTTTTCATTTTTTTCAAATCCTCCAAAATGATGAAAAACGGCGTGCTATAGTATGCCGTACGATAGGGGCTATAGCCCATGGTCCAAAATGATGAGAAACGAGGCTAACTTTTTTTTTCAAAATAAAAAAAAACGATGGGCTATAACCCATGTTTTTTTTTTTTTCCATTTTTTCAAATCCTCTAAAATGATGAAAAACGGCGTGCTATAGTATGCCGTACGATAGGGGCTATAGCCCATGGTCCAAAATGATGAGAAACGAGGCTAACTTTTTTTTTCAAAATTTCAAAAAACATGGGCTATAACCCATCGTTTTTTATTTTTTCATTTTTTTCAAATCCTCCAAAATGATGAAAAACGGCGTGCTATAGTATGCCGTACGATAGGGGCTATAGCCCATGGTCCAAAATGATGAGAAACGAGGCTAACTTCTTTTTTCAAAATTTAAAAAAACATGGGCTATAACCCATCGTTTTTTTATTTTTTCATTTTTTTCAAATCCTCCAAAATGATGAAAAACGGCGTGCTATAGTATGCCGTACGATATGGGCTATAGCCCATGGTCCAAAATGATGAGAAACGAGGCTAACTTCTTTTTTCAAAATTTCAAAAAACATGGGCTATAACCCATCGTTTTTTTTTTTTTTCTTTTTTTTCAAATCCTCCAAAATGATGAAAAACGGCGTGCTATAGTATGCCGTACGATAGGGGCTATAGCCCATGGTCCAAAATGATGAGAAACGAGGCTAACTTTTTTTTTCAAAATTTCAAAAAACATGGGCTATAACCCATCGTTTTTTATTTTTTCATTTTTTTCAAATCCTCCAAAATGATGAAAAACGGCGTGCTATAGTATGCCGTACGATAGGGGCTATAGCCCATGGTCCAAAATGATGAGAAACGAGGCTAACTTCTTTTTTCAAAATTTCAAAAAACATGGGCTATAACACATCGTTTTTTTATTTTTTCATTTTTTTCAAATCCTCCAAAATGATGAAAAACGGCGTGCTATAGTATGCCGTACGATATGGGCTATAGCCCATGGTCCAAAATGATGAGAAACGAGGCTAACTTCTTTTTTCAAAATTTCAAAAAACATGGGCTATAACCCATCGTTTTTTTATTTTTTCATTTTTTTCAAATCCTCCAAAATGATGAAAAACGGCGTGCTATAGTATGCCGTACGATAGGGGCTATAGCCCATGGTCCAAAATGATGAGAAACGAGGCTAACTTTTTTTTTTCAAAATTTCAAAAAACATGGGCTATAACCCATCGTTTTTTATTTTTTCATTTTTTTCAAATCCTCCAAAATGATGAAAAACGGCGTGCTATAGTATGCCGTACGATAGGGGCTATAGCCCATGGTCCAAAATGATGAGAAACGAGGCTAACTTTTTTTTTCAAAATTTCAAAAAACATGGGCTATAACCCATCGTTTTTTTATTTTTTCATTTTTTTCAAATCCTCCAAAATGATGAAAAACGGCGTGCTATAGTATGCCGTACGATAGGGGCTATAGCCCATGGTCCAAAATGATGAGAAACGAGGCTAACTTCTTTTTTCAAAATTTCAAAAAACATGGGCTATAACCCATCGTTTTTTTATTTTTTCATTTTTTTCAAATCCTCCAAAATGATGAAAAACGGCGTGCTATAGTATGCCGTACGATAGGGGCTATAGCCCATGGTCCAAAATGATGAGAAACGAGGCTAACTTTTTTTTTCAAAATTTCAAAAAACATGGGCTATAACCCATCGTTTTTTATTTTTTCATTTTTTTCAAATCCTCCAAAATGATGAAAAACGGCGTGCTATAGTATGCCGTACGATAGGGGCTATAGCCCATGGTCCAAAATGATGAGAAACGAGGCTAACTTTTTTTTTCAAAATTTCAAAAAACATGGGCTATAACCCATCGTTTTTTTATTTTTTCATTTTTTTCAAATCCTCCAAAATGATGAAAAACGGCGTGCTATAGTATGCCGTACGATAGGGGCTATAGCCCATGGTCCAAAATGATGAGAAACGAGGCTAACTTTTTTTTTCAAAATTTCAAAAAACATGGGCTATAACCCATCGTTTTTTTATTTTTTCATTTTTTTCAAATCCTCCAAAATGATGAAAAACGGCGTGCTATAGTATGCCGTACGATAGGGGCTATAGCCCATGGTCCAAAATGATGAGAAACGAGGCTAACTTTTTTTTTCAAAATTTCAAAAAACATGGGCTATAACCCATCGTTTTTTATTTTTTCATTTTTTTCAAATCCTCCAAAATGATGAAAAACGGCGTGCTATAGTATGCCGTACGATAGGGGCTATAGCCCATGGTCCAAAATGATGAGAAACGAGGCTAACTTTTTTTTTTTCAAAATTTCAAAAAACATGAGCTATAACCCATCGTTTTTTATTTTTTCATTTTTTTCAAATCGTCCAAAATGATGAAAAACGGCGTGCTATAGTATGCCGTACGATATGGGCTATAGCCCATGGTCCAAAATGATGAGAAACGAGGCTAACTTTTTTTTTCAAAATTTCAAAAAACATGGGCTATAACCCATCGTTTTTTCATTTTTTCATTTTTTTCAAATCCTCCAAAATGATGAAAAACGGCGTGCTATAGTATGCCGTACGATAGGGGCTATAGCCCATGGTCCAAAATGATGAGAAACGAGGCTAACTTTTTTTTTTCAAAATTTCAAAAAACATGGGCTATAACCCATCGTTTTTTTATTTTTTCATTTTTTTCAAATCCTCCAAAATGATGAAAAACGGCGTGCTATAGTATGCCGTACGATAGGGGCTATAGCCCATGGTCCAAAATGATGAGAAACGAGGCTAACTTTTTTTTTCAAAATTTCAAAAAACATGGTCTATAACCCATCGTTTTTTATTTTTTCATTTTTTTCAAATCCTCCAAAATGATGAAAAACGGCGTGCTATAGTATGCCGTACGATAGGGGCTATAGCCCATGGTCCAAAATGATGAGAAACGAGGCTAACTTTTCTTTTCAAAATTTCAAAAAACATGGGCTATAACCCATCGTTTTTTTATTTTTTCATTTTTTTCAAATCCTCCAAAATGATGAAAAACGGCGTGCTATAGTATGCCGTACGATAGGGGCTATAGCCCATGGTCCAAAATGATGAGAAACGAGGCTAACTTCTTTTTTCAAAATTTCAAAAAACATGGGCTATAACCCATCGTTTTTTTATTTTTTCATTTTTTTCAAATCCTCCAAAATGATGAAAAACGGCGTGCTATAGTATGCCGTACGATAGGGGCTATAGCCCATGGTCCAAAATGATGAGAAACGAGGCTAACTTCTTTGTTCAAAATTTAAAAAAACATGGGCTATAACCCATCGTTTTTTATTTTTTCATTTTTTTTAAATCCTCCAAAATGATGAAAAACGGCGTGCTATAGTATGCCGTACGATAGGGGCTATAGCCCATGGTCCAAAATGATGAGAAACGAGCCTAACTTTTTTTTCCAAAATTTCAAAAAACATGGGCTATAACCCATCGTTTTTTTATTTTTTCATTTTTTTCAAATCCTCCAAAATGATGAAAAACGGCGTGCTATAGTATGCCGTACGATAGGGGCTATAGCCCATGGTCCAAAATGATGAGAAACGAGGCTAACTTTTTTTTTCAAAATTTCAAAAAACATGGGCTATAACCCATCGTTTTTTATTTTTTCATTTTTTTTAAATCCTCCAAAATGATGAAAAACGGCGTGCTATAGTATGCCGTACGATAGGGGCTATAGCCCATGGTCCAAAATGATGAGAAACGAGGCTAACTTTTTTTTTCAAAATTTCAATAAACATGGGCTATAACCCATCGTTTTTTTATTTTTTCATTTTTTTTAAATCCTCCAAAATGATGAAAAACGGCGTGCTATAGTATGCCGTACGATAGGGGCTATAGCCCATGGTCCAAAATGATGAGAAACGAGCCTAACTTTTTTTTCAAAATTTCAAAAAACATGGGCTATAACCCATCGTTTTTTTATTTTTTTCAAATCCTCCAAAATGATGAAAAACGGCGTGCTATAGTATGCCGTACGATAGGGGCTATAGCCCATGGTCCAAAATGATGAGAAACGAGGCTAACTTTTTTTTTCAAAATTTCAAAAAACGATGGGCTATAACCCATGTTTTTTTATTTTTTTCATTTTTTTCAAATCCTCCAAAATGATGAAAAACGGCGTGCTATAGTATGCCGTACGATAGGGGCTATAGCCCATGGTCCAAAATGATGAGAAACGAGGCTAACTTTTTTTTTCAAAATTTAAAAAAACGATGGGCTATAACCCATGTTTTTTTATTTTTTTCATTTTTTTTAAATCCTCCAAAATGATGAAAAACGGCGTGCTATAGTATGCCGTACGATAGGGGCTATAGCCCATGGTCCAAAATGATGAGAAACGAGGCTAACTTTTTTTTTCAAAATTTCAAAAAACATGGGCTATAACCCATCGTTTTTTTATTTTTTCATTTTTTTCAAATCCTCCAAAATGATGAAAAACGGCGTGCTATAGTATGCCGTACGATAGGGGCTATAGCCCATGGTCCAAAATGATGAGAAACGAGGCTAACTTCTTTTTTCAAAATTTCAAAAAACATGGGCTATAACCCATCGTTTTTTTATTTTTTCATTTTTTTCAAATCCTCCAAAATGATGAAAAACGGCGTGCTATAGTATGCCGTACGATAGGGGCTATAGCCCATGGTCCAAAATGATGAGAAACGAGGCTAACTTCTTTTTTCAAAATTTCAAAAAACATGGGCTATAACCCATCGTTTTTTTATTTTTTCATTTTTTTCAAATCCTCCAAAATGATGAAAAACGGCGTGCTATAGTATGCCGTACGATATGGGCTATAGCCCATGGTCCAAAATGATGAGAAACGAGGCTAACTTTTTTTTTCAAAATTTCAAAAAACATGGGCTATAACCCATCGTTTTTTATTTTTTCATTTTTTTCAAATCCTCCAAAATGATGAAAAACGGCGTGCTATAGTATGCCGTACGATAGGGGCTATAGCCCATGGTCCAAAATGATGAGAAACGAGGCTAACTTCTTTTTTCAAAATTTCAAAAAACATGGGCTATAACCCATCGTTTTTTTATTTTTTCATTTTTTTCAAATCCTTCAAAATGATGAAAAACGGCGTGCTATAGTATGCCGTACGATAGGGGCTATAGCCCATGGTCCAAAATGATGAGAAACGAGGCTAACTTCTTTTTTCAAAATTTCAAAAAACATGGGCTATAACCCATCGTTTTTTTATTTTTTCATTTTTTTCAAATCCTCCAAAATGATGAAAAACGGTGTGCTATAGTATGCCGTACGATAGGGGCTATAGCCCATGGTCCAAAATGATGAGAAACGAGGCTAACTTTTTTTTTTCAAAATTTCAAAAAACATGGGCTATAACCCATCGTTTTTTATTTTTTCATTTTTTTCAAATCCTCCAAAATGATGAAAAACGGCGTTCTATAGTATGCCGTACGATATGGGCTATAGCCCATGGTCCAAAATGATGAGAAACGAGGCTAACTTCTTTTTTCAAAAATTTCAAAAAACATGGGCTATAACCCATCGTTTTTTTATTTTTTCATTTTTTTCAAATCCTCCAAAATGATGAAAAACGGCATGCTATAGTATGGTAAATGGTAAATGGTGCATTTATATAGCGCCTTTATCCAAGGCGCTTTACATAGATTGTGCATTACATTCACCCATTCACACACCGATGGCAGCGGAAACCATGCAAGGCACCAACTAGCACATCGGGAGCAATTAGGGGTTCAGTGTCTTGCTCAAGGACACTTCGACAGTAACTCTGGGGGAGCCCGGGTTCGAACTGGCAACCTTGCGGTTCCCATCCAGGCACTCTACCCCTGAGCCACCGCCGCCGTACGATAGGGGCTATAGCCCATGGTCCAAAATGATGAGAAACGAGGCTAACTTTGTTTTTCAAAATTTCAAAAAACATGGGCTATAACCCATCGTTTCTTTATTTTTTCATTTTTTTCAAATCCTCCAAAATGATGAAAAACGGCGTGCTATAGTATGCCGTACGATAGGGGCTATAGCCCATGGTCCAAAATGATGAGAAACGAGGCTAACTATTTTTTTCAAAATTTCAAAAAACATGGGCTATAACCCATCGTTTTTTTATTTTTTCATTTTTTTCAAATCCTCCAAAATGATGAAAAACGGCGTGCTATAGTATGCCGTACGATAGGGGCTAGAGCCCATGGTCCAAAATGATGAGAAACGAGGCTAACTTTTTTTTTCAAAATTTCAAAAAACATGGGCTATAACCCATCGTTTTTTTATTTTTTCATTTTTTTCAAATCCTCCAAAATGATGAAAAACGGCGTGCTATAGTATGCCGTACGATAGGGGCTATAGCCCATGGTCCAAAATGATGAGAAACGAGGCTAACTTTTTTTTTCAAAATTTCAAAAAACATGGGCTATAACCCATCGTTTTTTATTTTTTCATTTTTTTCAAATCCTCCAAAATGATGAAAAACGGCGTGCTATAGTATGCCGTACGATAGGGGCTATAGCCCATGGTCCAAAATGATGAGAAACGAGGCTAACTTTTTTTTTTCAAAATTTCAAAAAACATGGGCTATAACCCATCGTTTTTTATTTTTTCATTTTTTTCAAATCCTCCAAAATGATGAAAAACGGCGTTCTATAGTATGCCGTACGATATGGGCTATAGCCCATGGTCCAAAATGATGAGAAACGAGGCTAACTTCTTTTTTCAAAATTTCAAAAAACATGGGCTATAACCCATCGTTTTTTTATTTTTTCATTTTTTTCAAATCCTCCAAAATGATGAAAAACGGCATGCTATAGTATGGTAAATGGTAAATGGTGCATTTATATAGCGCCTTTATCCAAGGCGCTTTACATAGATTGTGCATTACATTCACCCATTCACACACCGATGGCAGCGGAAACCATGCAAGGCACCAACTAGCACATCGGGAGCAATTAGGGGTTCAGTGTCTTGCTCAAGGACACTTCGACAGTAACTCTGGGGGAGCCCGGGTTCGAACTGGCAACCTTGCGGTTCCCATCCAGGCACTCTACCCCTGAGCCACCGCCGCCGTACGATAGGGGCTATAGCCCATGGTCCAAAATGATGAGAAACGAGGCTAACTTTGTTTTTCAAAATTTCAAAAAACATGGGCTATAACCCATCGTTTTTTTATTTTTTCATTTTTTTCAAATCCTCCAAAATGATGAAAAACGGCGTGCTATAGTATGCCGTACGATAGGGGCTATAGCCCATGGTCCAAAATGATGAGAAACGAGGCTAACTATTTTTTTCAAAATTTCAAAAAACATGGGCTATAACCCATTGTTTTTTTATTTTTTCATTTTTTTCAAATCCTCCAAAATGATGAAAAACGGCGTGCTATAGTATGCCGTACGATAGGGGCTAGAGCCCATGGTCCAAAATGATGAGAAACGAGGCTAACTTTTTTTTTCAAAATTTCAAAAAACATGGGCTATAACCCATCGTTTTTTTATTTTTTCATTTTTTTCAAATCCTCCAAAATGATGAAAAACGGCGTGCTATAGTATGCCGTACGATAGGGGCTATAGCCCATGGTCCAAAATGATGAGAAACGAGGCTAACTTTTTTTTTCAAAATTTCAAAAAACATGGGCTATAACCCATCGTTTTTTATTTTTTCATTTTTTTCAAATCCTCCAAAATGATGAAAAACGGCGTGCTATAGTATGCCGTACGATAGGGGCTATAGCCCATGGTCCAAAATGATGAGAAACGAGGCTAACTTTTTTTTTCAAAATTTCTAAAAACATGGGCTATAACCCATCGTTTTTTTATTTTTTCATTTTTTTCAAATCCTCCAAAATGATGAAAAACGGCGTGCTATAGTATGCCGTACGATAGGGGCTATAGCCCATGGTCCAAAATGATGAGAAACGAGGCTAACTTTTTTTTTCAAAATTTCAAAAAACATGGGCTATAACCCATCGTTTTTTTATTTTTTCCAAATCCTCCAAAATGATGAAAAACGGCGTGCTATAGTATGCCGTACGATAGGGGCTATAGCCCATGGTCCAAAATGATGAGAAACGAGGCTAACTTCTTTTTCCAAAATTTCAAAAAACATGGGCTATAACCCATCGTTTTTTATTTTTTCATTTTTTTCAAATCCTCCAAAATGATGAAAAACGGCGTGCTATAGTATGCCGTACGATAGGGGCTATAGCCCATGGTCCAAAATGATGAGAAACGAGGCTAACTTTTTTTTTCAAAATAAAAAAAAACGATGGGCTATAACCCATGTTTTTTTTTTTTTTTCATTTTTTTCAAATCCTCCAAAATGATGAAAAACGGCGTGCTATAGTATGCCGTACGATAGGGGCTATAGCCCATGGTCCAAAATGATGAGAAACGAGGCTAACTTTTTTTTTCAAAATTTCTAAAAACATGGGATATAACCCATCGTTTTTTTATTTTTTCATTTTTTTCAAATCCTCCAAAATGATGAAAAACGGCGTGCTATAGTATGCCGTACGATAGGGGCTATAGCCCATGGTCCAAAATGATGAGAAACGAGGCTAACTTCTTTTTTCAAAATTTCAAAAAACATGGGCTATAACCCATCGTTTTTTTATTTTTTCCAAATCCTCCAAAATGATGAAAAACGGCGTGCTATAGTATGCCGTACGATAGGGGCTATAGCCCATGGTCCAAAATGATGAGAAACGAGGCTAACTTTTTTTTCCAAAATTTCAAAAAACATGGGCTATAACCCATCGTTTTTTATTTTTTCATTTTTTTTAAATCCTCCAAAATGATGAAAAACGGCGTGCTATAGTATGCCGTACGATAGGGGCTATAGCCCATGGTCCAAAATGATGAGAAACGAGGCTAACTTTTTTTTTCAAAATAAAAAAAAACGATGGGCTATAACCCATGTTTTTTTTTTTTTTCATTTTTTTCAAATCCTCCAAAATGATGAAAAACGGCGTGCTATAGTATGCCGTACGATAGGGGCTATAGCCCATGGTCCAAAATGATGAGAAACGAGGCTAACTTTTTTTTTCAAAATTTCAAAAAACATGGGCTATAACCCATCGTTTTTTTATTTTTTCATTTTTTTCAAATCCTCCAAAATGATGAAAAACGGCGTGCTATAGTATGCCGTACGATAGGGGCTATAGCCCATGGTCCAAAATGATGAGAAACGAGGCTAACTTTTTTTTTCAAAATTTCAAAAAACATGGGCTATAACCCATCGTTTTTTATTTTTTCATTTTTTTCAAATCCTCCAAAATGATGAAAAACGGCGTGCTATAGTATGCCGTACGATAGGGGCTATAGCCCATGGTCCAAAATGATGAGAAACGAGGCTAACTTTTTTTTTCAAAATTTCTAAAAACATGGGCTATAACCCATCGTTTTTTTATTTTTTCATTTTTTTCAAATCCTCCAAAATGATGAAAAACGGCGTGCTATAGTATGCCGTACGATAGGGGCTATAGCCCATGGTCCAAAATGATGAGAAACGAGGCTAACTTTTTTTTTCAAAATTTAAAAAAACGATGGGCTATAACCCATCGTTTTTTTTTTTTTCATTTTTTTTAAATCCTCCAAAATGATGAAAAACGGCGTGCTATAGTATGCCGTACGATAGGGGCTATAGCCCATGGTCCAAAATGATGAGAAACGAGGCTAACTTTTTTTTCCAAAATTTCAAAAAACATGGGCTATAACCCATCGTTTTTTTATTTTTTCATTTTTTTCAAATCCTCCAAAATGATGAAAAACGGCGTGCTATAGTATGCCGTACGATAGGGGCTATAGCCCATGGTCCAAAATGATGAGAAACGAGGCTAACTTTTTTTTTCAAAATAAAAAAAAACGATGGGCTATAACCCATGTTTTTTTTTTTTTTCATTTTTTTCAAATCCTCCAAAATGATGAAAAACGGCGTGCTATAGTATGCCGTACGATAGGGGCTATAGCCCATGGTCCAAAATGATGAGAAACGAGGCTAACTTTTTTTTTCAAAATTTCAAAAAACATGGGCTATAACCCATCGTTTTTTTATTTTTTCATTTTTTTCAAATCCTCCAAAATGATGAAAAACGGCGTGCTATAGTATGCCGTACGATAGGGGCTATAGCCCATGGTCCAAAATGATGAGAAACGAGGCTAACTTTTTTTTTCAAATTTCAAAAAACATGGGCTATAACCCATCGTTTTTTATTTTTTCATTTTTTTCAAATCCTCCAAAATGATGAAAAACGGCGTGCTATAGTATGCCGTACGATAGGGGCTATAGCCCATGGTCCAAAATGATGAGAAACGAGGCTAACTTTTTTTTTCAAAATTTCTAAAAACATGGGCTATAACCCATCGTTTTTTTATTTTTTCATTTTTTTCAAATCCTCCAAAATGATGAAAAACGGCGTGCTATAGTATGCCGTACGATAGGGGCTATAGCCCATGGTCCAAAATGATGAGAAACGAGGCTAACTTTTTTTTTCAAAATTTCAAAAAACATGGGCTATAACCCATCGTTTTTTTATTTTTTCCAAATCCTCCAAAATGATGAAAAACGGCGTGCTATAGTATGCCGTACGATAGGGGCTATAGCCCATGGTCCAAAATGATGAGAAACGAGGCTAACTTTTTTTTTCAAAATAAAAAAAAACGATGGGCTATAACCCATGTTTTTTTTTTTTTTCATTTTTTTCAAATCCTCTAAAATGATGAAAAACGGCGTGCTATAGTATGCCGTACGATAGGGGCTATAGCCCATGGTCCAAAATGATGAGAAACGAGGCTAACTTTTTTTTTCAAAATTTCAAAAAACATGGGCTATAACCCATCGTTTTTTATTTTTTCATTTTTTTCAAATCCTCCAAAATGATGAAAAACGGCGTGCTATAGTATGCCGTACGATAGGGGCTATAGCCCATGGTCCAAAATGATGAGAAACGAGGCTAACTTTTTTTTTCAAAATTTAAAAAAACGATGGGCTATAACCCATGTTTTTTTTTTTTTCATTTTTTTCAAATCCTCCAAAATGATGAAAAACGGCGTGCTATAGTATGCCGTACGATAGGGGCTATAGCCCATGGTCCAAAATGATGAGAAACGAGGCTAACTTTTTTTTCCAAAATTTCAAAAAACATGGGCTATAACCCATCGTTTTTTATTTTTTCATTTTTTTCAAATCCTCCAAAATGATGAAAAACGGCGTGCTATAGTATGCCGTACGATAGGGGCTATAGCCCATGGTCCAAAATGATGAGAAACGAGGCTAACTTTTTTTTTCAAAATAAAAAAAAACGATGGGCTATAACCCATGTTTTTTTTTTTTTTCATTTTTTTCAAATCCTCTAAAATGATGAAAAACGGCGTGCTATAGTATGCCGTACGATAGGGGCTATAGCCCATGGTCCAAAATGATGAGAAACGAGGCTAACTTTTTTTTTCAAAATTTCAAAAAACATGGGCTATAACCCATCGTTTTTTATTTTTTCATTGTTTTCAAATCCTCCAAAATGATGAAAAACGGCGTGCTATAGTATGCCGTACGATAGGGGCTATAGCCCATGGTCCAAAATGATGAGAAACGAGGCTAACTTTTTTTTTCAAAATTTCAAAAAACATGGGCTATAACCCATCGTTTTTTTATTTTTTCATTTTTTTCAAATCCTCCAAAATGATGAAAAACGGCGTGCTATAGTATGCCGTACGATAGGGGCTATAGCCCATGGTCCAAAATGATGAGAAACGAGGCTAACTTTTTTTTTCAAAATTTCAAAAAACATGGGCTATAACCCATCGTTTTTTTATTTTTTCATTTTTTTTAAATCCTCCAAAATGATGAAAAACGGCGTGCTATAGTATGCCGTACGATAGGGGCTATAGCCCATGGTCCAAAATGATGAGAAACGAGGCTAACTTTTTTTTTCAAAATTTCAAAAAACATGGGCTATAACCCATCGTTTTTTTATTTTTTCATTTTTTTCAAATCCTCCAAAATGATGAAAAACGGCGTGCTATAGTATGCCGTACGATAGGGGCTATAGCCCATGGTCCAAAATGATGAGAAACGAGGCTAACTTTTTTTTTCAAAATTTCAAAAAACATGGGCTATAACCCATCGTTTTTTTATTTTTTCATTTTTTTCAAATCCTCCAAAATGATGAAAAACGGCGTGCTATAGTATGCCGTACGATAGGGGCTATAGCCCATGGTCCAAAATGATGAGAAACGAGGCTAACTTTTTTTTTCAAAATTTCAAAAAACATGGGCTATAACCCATCGTTTTTTTATTTTTTCATTTTTTTTAAATCCTCCAAAATGATGAAAAACGGCGTGCTATAGTATGCCGTAGGATAGGGGCTATAGCCCATGGTCCAAAATGATGAGAAACGAGGCTAACTTTTTTTTTCAAAATTTCAAAAAACATTGGCTATAACCCATCGTTTTTTTATTTTTTCATTTTTTTCAAATCCTCCAAAATGATGAAAAACGGCGTGCTATAGTATGCCGTACGATAGGGGCTATAGCCCATGGTCCAAAATGATGAGAAACGAGGCTAACTTTTTTTTCCAAAATTTCAAAAAACATGGGCTATAACCCATCGTTTTTTTATTTTTTCATTTTTTTCAAATCCTCCAAAATGATGAAAAACGGCGTGCTATAGTATGCCGTACGATATGGGCTATAGCCCATGGTCCAAAATGATGAGAAACGAGGCTAACTTTTTTTTTCAAAATTTCAAAAAACATGGGCTATAACCCATCGTTTTTTTATTTTTTCATTTTTTTCAAATCCTCCAAAATGATGAAAAACGGCGTGCTATAGTATGCCGTACGATAGGGGCTATAGCCCATGGTCCAAAATGATGAGAAACGAGGCTAACTTCTTTTTTCAAAATTTCAAAAAACATGGGCTATAACCCATCGTTTTTTTATTTTTTCATTTTTTTCAAATCCTCCAAAATGATGAAAAACGGCGTGCTATAGTATGCCGTACGATATGGGCTATAGCCCATGGTCCAAAATGATGAGAAACGAGGCTAACTTCTTTTTTCCAAATTTCAAAAAACATGGGCTATAACCCATCGTTTTTTTATTTTTTCATTTTTTTCAAATCCTCCAAAATGATGAAAAACGGCGTGCTATAGTATGCCGTACGATATGGGCTATAGCCCATGGTCCAAAATGATGAGAAACGAGGCTAACTTTTTTTTTCAAAATTTCAAAAAACATGGGCTATAACCCATCGTTTTTTTATTTTTTCATTTTTTTCAAATCCTCCAAAATGATGAAAAACGGCGTGCTATAGTATGCCGTACGATAGGGGCTATAGCCCATGGTCCAAAATGATGAGAAACGAGGCTAACTTTTTTTTTCAAAATTTCAAAAAACATGGGCTATAACCCATCGTTTTTTTATTTTTTCATTTTTTTCAAATCCTCCAAAATGATGAAAAACGGCGTGCTATAGTATGCCGTACGATAGGGGCTATAGCCCATGGTCCAAAATGATGAGAAACGAGGCTAACTTTTTTTTTCAAAATTTCAAAAAACATGGGCTATAACCCATCGTTTTTTTATTTTTTCATTTTTTTCAAATCCTCCAAAATGATGAAAAACGGCGTGCTATAGTATGCCGTACGATAGGGGCTATAGCCCATGGTCCAAAATGATGAGAAACGAGGCTAACTTTTTTTTCCAAAATTTCAAAAAACATGGGCTATAACCCATCGTTTTTTATTTTTTCATTTTTTTCAAATCCTCCAAAATGATGAAAAACGGCGTGCTATAGTATGCCGTACGATAGGGGCTATAGCCCATGGTCCAAAATGATGAGAAACGAGGCTAACTTTTTTTTTCAAAATAAAAAAAAACGATGGGCTATAACCCATGTTTTTTTTTTTTTTCATTTTTTTCAAATCCTCTAAAATGATGAAAAACGGCGTGCTATAGTATGCCGTACGATAGGGGCTATAGCCCATGGTCCAAAATGATGAGAAACGAGGCTAACTTTTTTTTCCAAAATTTCAAAAAACATGGGCTATAACCCATCGTTTTTTATTTTTTCATTTTTTTCAAATCCTCCAAAATGATGAAAAACGGCGTGCGTGCTATAGTATGCCGTACGATAGGGGCTATATAGCCCATGGTCCAAAATGATGAGAAACGAGGCTAACTTTTTTTTTCAAAATTTCAAAAAACATGGGCTATAACCCATCGTTTTTTTATTTTTTCATTTTTTTCAAATCCTCCAAAATGATGAAAAACGGCGTGCTATAGTATGCCGTACGATAGGGGCTATAGCCCATGGTCCAAAATGATGAGAAACGAGGCTAACTTTTTTTTTCAAAATTTCAAAAAACATGGGCTATAACCCATCGTTTTTTATTTTTTCATTTTTTTCAAATCCTCCAAAATGATGAAAAACGGCGTGCTATAGTATGCCGTACGATAGGGGCTATAGCCCATGGTCCAAAATGATGAGAAACGAGGCTAACTTTTTTTCCAAAATTTAAAAAAACGATGGGCTATAACCCATGTTTTTTTTTTTCTTTCATTTTTTTCAAATCCTCCAAAATGATGAAAAACGGCGTGCTATAGTATGCCGTACAATAGGGGCTATAGCCCATGGTCCAAAATGATGAGAAACGAGGCTAACCTTTTTTTTTCAAAATTTCAAAAAACATGGGCTATAACCCATCGTTTTTTTATTTTTTCATTTTTTTCAAATCCTCCAAAATGATGAAAAACGGCGTGCTATAGTATGCCGTACGATAGGGGCTATAGCCCATGGTCCAAAATGATGAGAAACGAGGCTAACTTTTTTTTTCAAAATTAAAAACGATGGGCTATAACCCATGTTTTTTTTTTCTTTCTTTTTTTCAAATCCTCCAAAATGATGAAAAACGGCGTGCTATAGTATGCCGTACGATAGGGGCTATAGCCCATGGTCCAAAATGATGAGAAACGAGGCTAACTTTTTTTTTCAAAATTTCAAAAAACGATGGGCTATAACCCATGTTTTTTTTTTTCTTTCATTTTTTTCAAATCCTCCAAAATGATGAAAAACGGCGTGCTATAATATGCCGTACGATAGGGGCTATAGCCCATGGTCCAAAATGATGAGAAACGAGGCTAACTTTTTTTTTCAAAATTTCAAAAAACGATGGGCTATAACCCATGTTTGTTTTTGTTTTTTAAAAATTTAAATCCTCCAAAATGATGAAAAACGGCGTGCTATAGTATGCCGTACGATAGGGGCTATAGCCCATGGTCCAAAATGATGAGAAACGAGGCTAACTTTTTTTTTCAAAATTTCAAAAAACATGGGCTATAACCCATCGTTTTTTATTTTTTCATTTTTTTCAAATCCTCCAAAATGATGAAAAACGGCGTGCTATAGTATGCCGTACGATAGGGGCTATAGCCCATGGTCCAAAATGATGAGAAACGAGGCTAACTTTTTTTTTCAAAATTTCAAAAAACGATGGGCTATAACCCATGTTTTTTTTTTTCTTTCATTTTTTTCAAATCCTCCAAAATGATGAAAAACGGCGTGCTATAATATGCCGTACGATAGGGGCTATAGCCCATGGTCCAAAATGATGAGAAACGAGGCTAACTTTTTTTTTCAAAATTTCAAAAAACGATGGGCTATAACCCATCGTTTTTTTATTTTTTCATTTTTTTCAAATCCTCCAAAATGATGAAAAACGGCGTGCTATAGTATGCCGTACGATAGGGGCTATAGCCCATGGTCCAAAATGATGAGAAACGAGGCTAACTTTTTTTTTTCAAAATTTCAAAAAACATGGGCTATAACCCATCGTTTTTTATTTTTTCATTTTTTTCAAATCCTCCAAAATGATGAAAAACGGCGTGCTATAGTATGCCGTACGATAGGGGCTATATAGCCCATGGTCCAAAATGATGAGAAACGAGGCTAACTTTTTTTTTCAAAATTTCAAAAAACATGGGCTATAACCCATCGTTTTTTTATTTTTTCATTTTTTTCAAATCCTCCAAAATGATGAAAAACGGCGTGCTATAGTATGCCGTACGATAGGGGCTATAGCCCATGGTCCAAAATGATGAGAAACGAGGCTAACTTTTTTTTTCAAAATTTCAAAAAACATGGGCTATAACCCATCGTTTTTTATTTTTTCATTTTTTTCAAATCCTCCAAAATGATGAAAAACGGCGTGCTATAGTATGCCGTACGATAGGGGCTATAGCCCATGGTCCAAAATGATGAGAAACGAGGCTAACTTTTTTTTTTCAAAATTTCAAAAAACATGGGCTATAACCCATCGTTTTTTATTTTTTCATTTTTTTCAAATCCTCCAAAATGATGAAAAACGGCGTGCTATAGTATGCCGTACGATAGGGGCTATATAGCCCATGGTCCAAAATGATGAGAAACGAGGCTAACTTTTTTTTTCAAAATTTCAAAAAACATGGGCTATAACCCATGTTTTTTTTTTTCTTTCATTTTTTTCAAATCCTCCAAAATGATGAAAAACGGCGTGCTATAATATGCCGTACGATAGGGGCTATAGCCCATGGTCCAAAATGATGAGAAACGAGGCTAACTTTTTTTTTCAAAATTTCAAAAAACGATGGGCTATAACCCATGTTTGTTTTTGTTTTTTAAAAATTTAAATCCTCCAAAATGATGAAAAACGGCGTGCTATAGTATGCCGTACGATAGGGGCTATAGCCCATGGTCCAAAATGATGAGAAACGAGGCTAACTTTTTTTTTCAAAATTTCAAAAAACATGGGCTATAACCCATCGTTTTTTATTTTTTCATTTTTTTCAAATCCTCCAAAATGATGAAAAACGGCGTGCTATAGTATGCCGTACGATAGGGGCTATAGCCCATGGTCCAAAATGATGAGAAACGAGGCTAACTTTTTTTTTCAAAATTTCAAAAAACGATGGGCTATAACCCATCGTTTTTTATTTTTTCATTTTTTTCAAATCCTCCAAAATGATGAAAAACGGCGTGCTATAGTATGCCGTACGATAGGGGCTATAGCCCATGGTCCAAAATGATGAGAAACGAGGCTAACTTTTTTTTCCAAAATTTAAAAAAACGATGGGCTATAACCCATGTTTTTTTTTTTCATTCATTTTTTTCAAATCCTCCAAAATGATGAAAAACGGCGTGCTATAATATGCCGTACGATAGGGGCTATAGCCCATGGTCCAAAATGATGAGAAACGAGGCTAACTTTTTTTTTCAAAATTTCAAAAAACGATGGGCTATAACCCATGTTTGTTTTTGTTTTTTAAAAATTTAAATCCTCCAAAATGATGAAAAACGGCGTGCTATAGTATGCCGTACGATAGGGGCTATAGCCCATGGTCCAAAATGATGAGAAACGAGGCTAACTTTTTTTTTAAAAATTTCAAAAAACGATGGGCTATAACCCATGTTTTTTTTTTTCTTTCATTTTTTTCAAATCCTCCAAAATGATGAAAAACGGCGTGCTATAATATGCCGTACGATAGGGGCTATAGCCCATGGTCCAAAATGATGAGAAACGAGGCTAACTTTTTTTTTCAAAATTTCAAAAAACGATGGGCTATAACCCATGTTTGTTTTTGTTTTTTAAAAATTTAAATCCTCCAAAATGATGAAAAACGGCGTGCTATAGTATGCCGTACGATAGGGGCTATAGCCCATGGTCCAAAATGATGAGAAACGAGGCTAACTTTTTTTTTCAAAATTTCAAAAAACATGGGCTATAACCCATCGTTTTTTATTTTTTCATTTTTTTCAAATCCTCCAAAATGATGAAAAACGGCGTGCTATAGTATGCCGTACGATAGGGGCTATAGCCCATGGTCCAAAATGATGAGAAACGAGGCTAACTTTTTTTTTCAAAATTTCAAAAAACGATGGGCTATAACCCATGTTTTTTTTTTTCTTTCATTTTTTTCAAATCCTCCAAAATGATGAAAAACGGCGTGCTATAATATGCCGTACGATAGGGGCTATAGCCCATGGTCCAAAATGATGAGAAACGAGGCTAACTTTTTTTTTCAAAATTTCAAAAAACGATGGGCTATAACCCATCGTTTTTTTATTTTTTCATTTTTTTCAAATCCTCCAAAATGATGAAAAACGGCGTGCTATAGTATGCCGTACGATAGGGGCTATAGCCCATGGTCCAAAATGATGAGAAACGAGGCTAACTTTTTTTTTTCAAAATTTCAAAAAACATGGGCTATAACCCATCGTTTTTTATTTTTTCATTTTTTTCAAATCCTCCAAAATGATGAAAAACGGCGTGCTATAGTATGCCGTACGATAGGGGCTATATAGCCCATGGTCCAAAATGATGAGAAACGAGGCTAACTTTTTTTTTCAAAATTTCAAAAAACATGGGCTATAACCCATCGTTTTTTTATTTTTTCATTTTTTTCAAATCCTCCAAAATGATGAAAAACGGCGTGCTATAGTATGCCGTACGATAGGGGCTATAGCCCATGGTCCAAAATGATGAGAAACGAGGCTAACTTTTTTTTTCAAAATTTCAAAAAACATGGGCTATAACCCATCGTTTTTTATTTTTTCATTTTTTTCAAATCCTCCAAAATGATGAAAAACGGCGTGCTATAGTATGCCGTACGATAGGGGCTATAGCCCATGGTCCAAAATGATGAGAAACGAGGCTAACTTTTTTTTTTCAAAATTTCAAAAAACATGGGCTATAACCCATCGTTTTTTATTTTTTCATTTTTTTCAAATCCTCCAAAATGATGAAAAACGGCGTGCTATAGTATGCCGTACGATAGGGGCTATATAGCCCATGGTCCAAAATGATGAGAAACGAGGCTAACTTTTTTTTTCAAAATTTCAAAAAACATGGGCTATAACCCATGTTTTTTTTTTTCTTTCATTTTTTTCAAATCCTCCAAAATGATGAAAAACGGCGTGCTATAATATGCCGTACGATAGGGGCTATAGCCCATGGTCCAAAATGATGAGAAACGAGGCTAACTTTTTTTTTCAAAATTTCAAAAAACGATGGGCTATAACCCATGTTTGTTTTTGTTTTTTAAAAATTTAAATCCTCCAAAATGATGAAAAACGGCGTGCTATAGTATGCCGTACGATAGGGGCTATAGCCCATGGTCCAAAATGATGAGAAACGAGGCTAACTTTTTTTTTCAAAATTTCAAAAAACATGGGCTATAACCCATCGTTTTTTATTTTTTCATTTTTTTCAAATCCTCCAAAATGATGAAAAACGGCGTGCTATAGTATGCCGTACGATAGGGGCTATAGCCCATGGTCCAAAATGATGAGAAACGAGGCTAACTTTTTTTTTCAAAATTTCAAAAAACGATGGGCTATAACCCATCGTTTTTTATTTTTTCATTTTTTTCAAATCCTCCAAAATGATGAAAAACGGCGTGCTATAGTATGCCGTACGATAGGGGCTATAGCCCATGGTCCAAAATGATGAGAAACGAGGCTAACTTTTTTTTCCAAAATTTAAAAAAACGATGGGCTATAACCCATGTTTTTTTTTTTCATTCATTTTTTTCAAATCCTCCAAAATGATGAAAAACGGCGTGCTATAGTATGCCGTACGATAGGGGCTATAGCCCATGGTCCAAAATGATGAGAAACGAGGCTAACCTTTTTCTTTCAAAATTTCAAAAAACATGGGCTATAACCCATCGTTTTTTTATTTTTTCATTTTTTTCAAATCCTCCAAAATGATGAAAAACGGCGTGCTATAGTATGCCGTACGATAGGGGCTATAGCCCATGGTCCAAAATGATGAGAAACGAGGCTAACCTTTTTTTTTCAAAATTTCAAAAAACATGGGCTATAACCCATCGTTTTTTTATTTTTTCATTTTTTTCAAATCCTCCAAAATGATGAAAAACGGCGTGCTATAGTATGCCGTACGATAGGGGCTATAGCCCATGGTCCAAAATGATGAGAAACGAGGCTAACTTTTTTTTTCAAAATTAAAAAAAACGATGGGCTATAACCCATCGTTTTTTATTTTTTCATTTTTTTCAAATCCTCCAAAATGATGAAAAACGGCGTGCTATAGTATGCCGTACGATAGGGGCTATAGCCCATGGTCCAAAATGATGAGAAACGAGGCTAACTTTTTTTTCCAAAATTTAAAAAAACGATGGGCTATAACCCATGTTTTTTTTTTTCATTCATTTTTTTCAAATCCTCCAAAATGATGAAAAACGGCGTGCTATAGTATGCCGTACGATAGGGGCTATAGCCCATGGTCCAAAATGATGAGAAACGAGGCTAACCTTTTTCTTTCAAAATTTCAAAAAACATGGGCTATAACCCATCGTTTTTTTATTTTTTCATTTTTTTCAAATCCTCCAAAATGATGAAAAACGGCGTGCTATAGTATGCCGTACGATAGGGGCTATAGCCCATGGTCCAAAATGATGAGAAACGAGGCTAACTTTTTTTTTCAAAATTTCAAAAAACATGGGCTATAACCCATCGTTTTTTATTTTTTCATTTTTTTCAAATCCTCCAAAATGATGAAAAACGGCGTGCTATAGTATGCCGTACGATAGGGGCTATAGCCCATGGTCCAAAATGATGAGAAACGAGGCTAACTTTTTTTTTCAAAATTTCAAAAAACGATGGGCTATAACCCATCGTTTTTTATTTTTTCATTTTTTTCAAATCCTCCAAAATGATGAAAAACGGCGTGCTATAGTATGCCGTACGATAGGGGCTATAGCCCATGGTCCAAAATGATGAGAAACGAGGCTAACTTTTTTTTCCAAAAGTTAAAAAAACGATGGGCTATAACCCATGTTTTTTTTTTTCATTCATTTTTTTCAAATCCTCCAAAATGATGAAAAACGGCGTGCTATAGTATGCCGTACGATAGGGGCTATAGCCCATGGTCCAAAATGATGAGAAACGAGGCTAACCTTTTTCTTTCAAAATTTCAAAAAACATGGGCTATAACCCATCGTTTTTTTATTTTTTCATTTTTTTCAAATCCTCCAAAATGATGAAAAACGGCGTGCTATAGTATGCCGTACGATAGGGGCTATAGCCCATGGTCCAAAATGATGAGAAACGAGGCTAACCTTTTTTTTTCAAAATTTCAAAAAACATGGGCTATAACCCATCGTTTTTTTATTTTTTCATTTTTTTCAAATCCTCCAAAATGATGAAAAACGGCGTGCTATAGTATGCCGTACGATAGGGGCTATAGCCCATGGTCCAAAATGATGAGAAACGAGGCTAACTTTTTTTTCCAAAATTTAAAAAAACGATGGGCTATAACCCATGTTTTTTTTTTTCATTCATTTTTTTCAAATCCTCCAAAATGATGAAAAACGGCGTGCTATAGTATGCCGTACGATAGGGGCTATAGCCCATGGTCCAAAATGATGAGAAACGAGGCTAACCTTTTTCTTTCAAAATTTCAAAAAACATGGGCTATAACCCATCGTTTTTTTATTTTTTCATTTTTTTCAAATCCTCCAAAATGATGAAAAACGGCGTGCTATAGTATGCCGTACGATAGGGGCTATAGCCCATGGTCCAAAATGATGAGAAACGAGGCTAACCTTTTTTTTTCAAAATTTCAAAAAACATGGGCTATAACCCATCGTTTTTTTATTTTTTCATTTTTTTCAAATCCTCCAAAATGATGAAAAACGGCGTGCTATAGTATGCCGTACGATAGGGGCTATAGCCCATGGTCCAAAATGATGAGAAACGAGGCTAACTTTTTTTTTCAAAATTTCAAAAAACATGGGCTATAACCCATCGTTTTTTATTTTTTCATTTTTTTCAAATCCTCCAAAATGATGAAAAACGGCGTGCTATAGTATGCCGTACGATAGGGGCTATAGCCCATGGTCCAAAATGATGAGAAACGAGGCTAACTTTTTTTTTCAAAATTTCAAAAAACGATGGGCTATAACCCATCGTTTTTTATTTTTTCATTTTTTTCAAATCCTCCAAAATGATGAAAAACGGCGTGCTATAGTATGCCGTACGATAGGGGCTATAGCCCATGGTCCAAAATGATGAGAAACGAGGCTAACTTTTTTTTCCAAAATTTAAAAAAACGATGGGCTATAACCCATGTTTTTTTTTTTCATTCATTTTTTTCAAATCCTCCAAAATGATGAAAAACGGCGTGCTATAGTATGCCGTACGATAGGGGCTATAGCCCATGGTCCAAAATGATGAGAAACGAGGCTAACCTTTTTCTTTCAAAATTTCAAAAAACATGGGCTATAACCCATCGTTTTTTTATTTTTTCATTTTTTTCAAATCCTCCAAAATGATGAAAAACGGCGTGCTATAGTATGCCGTACGATAGGGGCTATAGCCCATGGTCCAAAATGATGAGAAACGAGGCTAACCTTTTTTTTTCAAAATTTCAAAAAACATGGGCTATAACCCATCGTTTTTTTATTTTTTCATTTTTTTCAAATCCTCCAAAATGATGAAAAACGGCGTGCTATAGTATGCCGTACGATAGGGGCTATAGCCCATGGTCCAAAATGATGAGAAACGAGGCTAACTTTTTTTTTCAAAATTAAAAAAAACGATGGGCTATAACCCATGTTTTTTTTTTCTTTCTTTTTTTCAAATCCTCCAAAATGATGAAAAACGGCGTGCTATAGTATGCCGTACGATAGGGGCTATAGCCCATGGTCCAAAATGATGAGAAACGAGGCTAACTTTTTTTTTCAAAATTTCAAAAAACGATGGGCTATAACCCATGTTTTTTTTTTTCTTTCATTTTTTTCAAATCCTCCAAAATGATGAAAAACGGCGTGCTATAATATGCCGTACGATAGGGGCTATAGCCCATGGTCCAAAATGATGAGAAACGAGGCTAACTTTTTTTTTCAAAATTTCAAAAAACGATGGGCTATAACCCATCGTTTTTTTATTTTTTCATTTTTTTCAAATCCTCCAAAATGATGAAAAACGGCGTGCTATAGTATGCCGTACGATAGGGGCTATAGCCCATGGTCCAAAATGATGAGAAACGAGGCTAACTTTTTTTTTTCAAAATTTCAAAAAACATGGGCTATAACCCATCGTTTTTTATTTTTTCATTTTTTTCAAATCCTCCAAAATGATGAAAAACGGCGTGCTATAGTATGCCGTACGATAGGGGCTATATAGCCCATGGTCCAAAATGATGAGAAACGAGGCTAACTTTTTTTTTCAAAATTTCAAAAAACATGGGCTATAACCCATCGTTTTTTTATTTTTTCATTTTTTTCAAATCCTCCAAAATGATGAAAAACGGCGTGCTATAGTATGCCGTACGATAGGGGCTATAGCCCATGGTCCAAAATGATGAGAAACGAGGCTAACTTTTTTTTTTCAAAATTTCAAAAAACATGGGCTATAACCCATCGTTTTTTATTTTTTCATTTTTTTCAAATCCTCCAAAATGATGAAAAACGGCGTGCTATAGTATGCCGTACGATAGGGGCTATAGCCCATGGTCCAAAATGATGAGAAACGAGGCTAACTTTTTTTTCCAAAATTTAAAAAAACGATGGGCTATAACCCATGTTTTTTTTTTCTTTCATTTTTTTCAAATCCTCCAAAATGATGAAAAACGGCGTGCTATAGTATGCCGTACGATAGGGGCTATAGCCCATGGTCCAAAATGATGAGAAACGAGGCTAACCTTTTTTTTTCAAAATTTCAAAAAACATGGGCTATAACCCATCGTTTTTTTATTTTTTCATTTTTTTCAAATCCTCCAAAATGATGAAAAACGGCGTGCTATAGTATGCCGTACGATAGGGGCTATAGCCCATGGTCCAAAATGATGAGAAACGAGGCTAACCTTTTTCTTTCAAAATTTCAAAAAACATGGGCTATAACCCATCGTTTTTTTATTTTTTCATTTTTTTCAAATCCTCCAAAATGATGAAAAACGGCGTGCTATAGTATGCCGTACGATAGGGGCTATAGCCCATGGTCCAAAATGATGAGAAACGAGGCTAACTTTTTTTTCCAAAATTTAAAAAAACGATGGGCTATAACCCATGTTTTTTTTTTTCTTTCATTTTTTTCAAATCCTCCAAAATGATGAAAAACGGCGTGCTATAGTATGCCGTACGATAGGGGCTATAGCCCATGGTCCAAAATGATGAGAAACGAGGCTAACCTTTTTTTTTCAAAATTTCAAAAAACATGGGCTATAACCCATCGTTTTTTTATTTTTTCATTTTTTTCAAATCCTCCAAAATGATGAAAAACGGCGTGCTATAGTATGCCGTACGATAGGGGCTATAGCCCATGGTCCAAAATGATGAGAAACGAGGCTAACTTTTTTTTCCAAAATTTAAAAAAACGATGGGCTATAACCCATGTTTTTTTTTTTCATTCATTTTTTTCAAATCCTCCAAAATGATGAAAAACGGCGTGCTATAGTATGCCGTACGATAGGGGCTATAGCCCATGGTCCAAAATGATGAGAAACGAGGCTAACCTTTTTCTTTCAAAATTTCAAAAAACATGGGCTATAACCCATCGTTTTTTTATTTTTTCATTTTTTTCAAATCCTCCAAAATGATGAAAAACGGCGTGCTATAGTATGCCGTACGATAGGGGCTATAGCCCATGGTCCAAAATGATGAGAAACGAGGCTAACCTTTTTTTTTCAAAATTTCAAAAAACATGGGCTATAACCCATCGTTTTTTATTTTTTAATTTTTTTTTAAATCCTCCAAAATGATGAAAAACGGCGTGCTATAGTATGCCGTACGATAGGGGCTATAGCCCATGGTCCAAAATGATGAGAAACGAGCCTAACTTTTTTTTCCAAAATTTCAAAAAACATGGGCTATAACCCATCGTTTTTTTATTTTTTCATTTTTTTCAAATCCTCCAAAATGATGAAAAACGGCGTGCTATAGTATGCCGTACGTTAGGGGCTATAGCCCATGGTCCAAAATGATGAGAAACGAGGCTAACCTTTTTCTTTCAAAATTTCAAAAAACATGGGCTATAACCCATCGTTTTTTTATTTTTTCATTTTTTTCAAATCCTCCAAAATGATGAAAAACGGCGTGCTATAGTATGCCGTACGATAGGGGCTATAGCCCATGGTCCAAAATGATGAGAAACGAGGCTAACCTTTTTTTTTCAAAATTTCAAAAAACATGGGCTATAACCCATCGTTTTTTTATTTTTTCATTTTTTTCAAATCCTCCAAAATGATGAAAAACGGCGTGCTATAGTATGCCGTACGATAGGGGCTATAGCCCATGGTCCAAAATGATGAGAAACGAGGCTAACTTTTTTTTTCAAAATTAAAAAAAACGATGGGCTATAACCCATGTTTTTTTTTTCTTTCTTTTTTTCAAATCCTCCAAAATGATGAAAAACGGCGTGCTATAGTATGCCGTACGATAGGGGCTATAGCCCATGGTCCAAAATGATGAGAAACGAGGCTAACTTTTTTTTTCAAAATTTCAAAAAACGATGGGCTATAACCCATGTTTTTTTTTTTCTTTCATTTTTTTCAAATCCTCCAAAATGATGAAAAACGGCGTGCTATAATATGCCGTACGATAGGGGCTATAGCCCATGGTCCAAAATGATGAGAAACGAGGCTAACTTTTTTTTTCAAAATTTCAAAAAACGATGGGCTATAACCCATCGTTTTTTTATTTTTTCATTTTTTTCAAATCCTCCAAAATGATGAAAAACGGCGTGCTATAGTATGCCGTACGATAGGGGCTATAGCCCATGGTCCAAAATGATGAGAAACGAGGCTAACTTTTTTTTTTCAAAATTTCAAAAAACATGGGCTATAACCCATCGTTTTTTATTTTTTCATTTTTTTCAAATCCTCCAAAATGATGAAAAACGGCGTGCTATAGTATGCCGTACGATAGGGGCTATATAGCCCATGGTCCAAAATGATGAGAAACGAGGCTAACTTTTTTTTTCAAAATTTCAAAAAACATGGGCTATAACCCATCGTTTTTTTATTTTTTCATTTTTTTCAAATCCTCCAAAATGATGAAAAACGGCGTGCTATAGTATGCCGTACGATAGGGGCTATAGCCCATGGTCCAAAATGATGAGAAACGAGGCTAACTTTTTTTTTTCAAAATTTCAAAAAACATGGGCTATAACCCATCGTTTTTTATTTTTTCATTTTTTTCAAATCCTCCAAAATGATGAAAAACGGCGTGCTATAGTATGCCGTACGATAGGGGCTATAGCCCATGGTCCAAAATGATGAGAAACGAGGCTAACTTTTTTTTCCAAAATTTAAAAAAACGATGGGCTATAACCCATGTTTTTTTTTTTCTTTCATTTTTTTCAAATCCTCCAAAATGATGAAAAACGGCGTGCTATAGTATGCCGTACGATAGGGGCTATAGCCCATGGTCCAAAATGATGAGAAACGAGGCTAACCTTTTTTTTTCAAAATTTCAAAAAACATGGGCTATAACCCATCGTTTTTTTATTTTTTCATTTTTTTCAAATCCTCCAAAATGATGAAAAACGGCGTGCTATAGTATGCCGTACGATAGGGGCTATAGCCCATGGTCCAAAATGATGAGAAACGAGGCTAACTTTTTTTTTCAAAATTAAAAACGATGGGCTATAACCCATGTTTTTTTTTTCTTTCTTTTTTTCAAATCCTCCAAAATGATGAAAAACGGCGTGCTATAGTATGCCGTACGATAGGGGCTATAGCCCATGGTCCAAAATGATGAGAAACGAGGCTAACTTTTTTTTTCAAAATTTCAAAAAACGATGGGCTATAACCCATGTTTTTTTTTTTCTTTCATTTTTTTCAAATCCTCCAAAATGATGAAAAACGGCGTGCTATAATATGCCGTACGATAGGGGCTATAGCCCATGGTCCAAAATGATGAGAAACGAGGCTAACTTTTTTTTTCAAAATTTCAAAAAACGATGGGCTATAACCCATGTTTGTTTTTGTTTTTTAAAAATTTAAATCCTCCAAAATGATGAAAAACGGCGTGCTATAGTATGCCGTACGATAGGGGCTATAGCCCATGGTCCAAAATGATGAGAAACGAGGCTAACTTTTTTTTTCAAAATTTCAAAAAACATGGGCTATAACCCATCGTTTTTTATTTTTTCATTTTTTTCAAATCCTCCAAAATGATGAAAAACGGCGTGCTATAGTATGCCGTACGATAGGGGCTATAGCCCATGGTCCAAAATGATGAGAAACGAGGCTAACTTTTTTTTTCAAAATTTCAAAAAACGATGGGCTATAACCCATGTTTTTTTTTTTCTTTCATTTTTTTCAAATCCTCCAAAATGATGAAAAACGGCGTGCTATAATATGCCGTACGATAGGGGCTATAGCCCATGGTCCAAAATGATGAGAAACGAGGCTAACTTTTTTTTTCAAAATTTCAAAAAACGATGGGCTATAACCCATCGTTTTTTTATTTTTTCATTTTTTTCAAATCCTCCAAAATGATGAAAAACGGCGTGCTATAGTATGCCGTACGATAGGGGCTATAGCCCATGGTCCAAAATGATGAGAAACGAGGCTAACTTTTTTTTTTCAAAATTTCAAAAAACATGGGCTATAACCCATCGTTTTTTATTTTTTCATTTTTTTCAAATCCTCCAAAATGATGAAAAACGGCGTGCTATAGTATGCCGTACGATAGGGGCTATATAGCCCATGGTCCAAAATGATGAGAAACGAGGCTAACTTTTTTTTTCAAAATTTCAAAAAACATGGGCTATAACCCATCGTTTTTTTATTTTTTCATTTTTTTCAAATCCTCCAAAATGATGAAAAACGGCGTGCTATAGTATGCCGTACGATAGGGGCTATAGCCCATGGTCCAAAATGATGAGAAACGAGGCTAACTTTTTTTTTTCAAAATTTCAAAAAACATGGGCTATAACCCATCGTTTTTTATTTTTTCATTTTTTTCAAATCCTCCAAAATGATGAAAAACGGCGTGCTATAGTATGCCGTACGATAGGGGCTATATAGCCCATGGTCCAAAATGATGAGAAACGAGGCTAACTTTTTTTTTCAAAATTTCAAAAAACATGGGCTATAACCCATCGTTTTTTTATTTTTTCATTTTTTTCAAATCCTCCAAAATGATGAAAAACGGCGTGCTATAGTATGCCGTACGATAGGGGCTATAGCCCATGGTCCAAAATGATGAGAAACGAGGCTAACTTTTTTTTTTCAAAATTTCAAAAAACATGGGCTATAACCCATCGTTTTTTATTTTTTCATTTTTTTCAAATCCTCCAAAATGATGAAAAACGGCGTGCTATAGTATGCCGTACGATAGGGGCTATAGCCCATGGTCCAAAATGATGAGAAACGAGGCTAACTTTTTTTTCCAAAATTTAAAAAAACGATGGGCTATAACCCATGTTTTTTTTTTTCTTTCATTTTTTTCAAATCCTCCAAAATGATGAAAAACGGCGTGCTATAGTATGCCGTACGATAGGGGCTATAGCCCATGGTCCAAAATGATGAGAAACGAGGCTAACCTTTTTTTTTCAAAATTTCAAAAAACATGGGCTATAACCCATCGTTTTTTATTTTTTAATTTTTTTTTAAATCCTCCAAAATGATGAAAAACGGCGTGCTATAGTATGCCGTACGATAGGGGCTATAGCCCATGGTCCAAAATGATGAGAAACGAGCCTAACTTTTTTTTCCAAAATTTCAAAAAACATGGGCTATAACCCATCGTTTTTTTATTTTTTCATTTTTTTCAAATCCTCCAAAATGATGAAAAACGGCGTGCTATAGTATGCCGTACGATAGGGGCTATAGCCCATGGTCCAAAATGATGAGAAACGAGGCTAACTTTTTTTTTCAAAATTTCAAAAAACGATGGGCTATAACCCATGTTTTTTTTTTTCTTTCATTTTTTTCAAATCCTCCAAAATGATGAAAAACGGCGTGCTATAATATGCCGTACGATAGGGGCTATAGCCCATGGTCCAAAATGATGAGAAACGAGGCTAACTTTTTTTTTCAAAATTTCAAAAAACGATGGGCTATAACCCATCGTTTTTTTATTTTTTCATTTTTTTCAAATCCTCCAAAATGATGAAAAACGGCGTGCTATAGTATGCCGTACGATAGGGGCTATAGCCCATGGTCCAAAATGATGAGAAACGAGGCTAACTTTTTTTTTTCAAAATTTCAAAAAACATGGGCTATAACCCATCGTTTTTTATTTTTTCATTTTTTTCAAATCCTCCAAAATGATGAAAAACGGCGTGCTATAGTATGCCGTACGATAGGGGCTATATAGCCCATGGTCCAAAATGATGAGAAACGAGGCTAACTTTTTTTTTCAAAATTTCAAAAAACATGGGCTATAACCCATCGTTTTTTTATTTTTTCATTTTTTTCAAATCCTCCAAAATGATGAAAAACGGCGTGCTATAGTATGCCGTACGATAGGGGCTATAGCCCATGGTCCAAAATGATGAGAAACGAGGCTAACTTTTTTTTTTCAAAATTTCAAAAAACATGGGCTATAACCCATCGTTTTTTATTTTTTCATTTTTTTCAAATCCTCCAAAATGATGAAAAACGGCGTGCTATAGTATGCCGTACGATAGGGGCTATATAGCCCATGGTCCAAAATGATGAGAAACGAGGCTAACTTTTTTTTTCAAAATTTCAAAAAACATGGGCTATAACCCATCGTTTTTTTATTTTTTCATTTTTTTCAAATCCTCCAAAATGATGAAAAACGGCGTGCTATAGTATGCCGTACGATAGGGGCTATAGCCCATGGTCCAAAATGATGAGAAACGAGGCTAACTTTTTTTTTTCAAAATTTCAAAAAACGATGGGCTATAACCCATGTTTTTTTTTTTCTTTCATTTTTTTCAAATCCTCCAAAATGATGAAAAACGGCGTGCTATAATATGCCGTACGATAGGGGCTATAGCCCATGGTCCAAAATGATGAGAAACGAGGCTAACTTTTTTTTTCAAAATTTCAAAAAACGATGGGCTATAACCCATCGTTTTTTTATTTTTTCATTTTTTTCAAATCCTCCAAAATGATGAAAAACGGCGTGCTATAGTATGCCGTACGATAGGGGCTATAGCCCATGGTCCAAAATGATGAGAAACGAGGCTAACTTTTTTTTTTCAAAATTTCAAAAAACATGGGCTATAACCCATCGTTTTTTATTTTTTCATTTTTTTCAAATCCTCCAAAATGATGAAAAACGGCGTGCTATAGTATGCCGTACGATAGGGGCTATATAGCCCATGGTCCAAAATGATGAGAAACGAGGCTAACTTTTTTTTTCAAAATTTCAAAAAACATGGGCTATAACCCATCGTTTTTTTATTTTTTCATTTTTTTCAAATCCTCCAAAATGATGAAAAACGGCGTGCTATAGTATGCCGTACGATAGGGGCTATAGCCCATGGTCCAAAATGATGAGAAACGAGGCTAACTTTTTTTTTTCAAAATTTCAAAAAACATGGGCTATAACCCATCGTTTTTTATTTTTTCATTTTTTTCAAATCCTCCAAAATGATGAAAAACGGCGTGCTATAGTATGCCGTACGATAGGGGCTATATAGCCCATGGTCCAAAATGATGAGAAACGAGGCTAACTTTTTTTTTCAAAATTTCAAAAAACATGGGCTATAACCCATCGTTTTTTTATTTTTTCATTTTTTTCAAATCCTCCAAAATGATGAAAAACGGCGTGCTATAGTATGCCGTACGATAGGGGCTATAGCCCATGGTCCAAAATGATGAGAAACGAGGCTAACTTTTTTTTTTCAAAATTTCAAAAAACATGGGCTATAACCCATCGTTTTTTATTTTTTCATTTTTTTCAAATCCTCCAAAATGATGAAAAACGGCGTGCTATAGTATGCCGTACGATAGGGGCTATATAGCCCATGGTCCAAAATGATGAGAAACGAGGCTAACTTTTTTTTTCAAAATTTCAAAAAACATGGGCTATAACCCATCGTTTTTTTATTTTTTCATTTTTTTCAAATCCTCCAAAATGATGAAAAACGGCGTGCTATAGTATGCCGTACGATAGGGGCTATAGCCCATGGTCCAAAATGATGAGAAACGAGGCTAACTTTTTTTTTTTCAAAATTTCAAAAAACATGGGCTATAACCCATCGTTTTTTATTTTTTCATTTTTTTCAAATCCTCCAAAATGATGAAAAACGGCGTGCTATAGTATGCCGTACGATAGGGGCTATAGCCCATGGTCCAAAATGATGAGAAACGAGGCTAACTTTTTTTTCCAAAATTTAAAAAAACGATGGGCTATAACCCATGTTTTTTTTTTTCTTTCATTTTTTTCAAATCCTCCAAAATGATGAAAAACGGCGTGCTATAGTATGCCGTACGATAGGGGCTATAGCCCATGGTCCAAAATGATGAGAAACGAGGCTAACCTTTTTTTTTCAAAATTTCAAAAAACATGGGCTATAACCCATCGTTTTTTATTTTTTAATTTTTTTTTAAATCCTCCAAAATGATGAAAAACGGCGTGCTATAGTATGCCGTACGATAGGGGCTATAGCCCATGGTCCAAAATGATGAGAAACGAGCCTAACTTTTTTTTCCAAAATTTCAAAAAACATGGGCTATAACCCATCGTTTTTTTATTTTTTCATTTTTTTCAAATCCTCCAAAATGATGAAAAACGGCGTGCTATAGTATGCCGTACGATAGGGGCTATAGCCCATGGTCCAAAATGATGAGAAACGAGGCTAACTTTTTTTTTCAAAATTTCAAAAAACGATGGGCTATAACCCATGTTTTTTTTTTTCTTTCATTTTTTTCAAATCCTCCAAAATGATGAAAAACGGCGTGCTATAATATGCCGTACGATAGGGGCTATAGCCCATGGTCCAAAATGATGAGAAACGAGGCTAACTTTTTTTTTCAAAATTTCAAAAAACGATGGGCTATAACCCATCGTTTTTTTATTTTTTCATTTTTTTCAAATCCTCCAAAATGATGAAAAACGGCGTGCTATAGTATGCCGTACGATAGGGGCTATAGCCCATGGTCCAAAATGATGAGAAACGAGGCTAACTTTTTTTTTTCAAAATTTCAAAAAACATGGGCTATAACCCATCGTTTTTTATTTTTTCATTTTTTTCAAATCCTCCAAAATGATGAAAAACGGCGTGCTATAGTATGCCGTACGATAGGGGCTATATAGCCCATGGTCCAAAATGATGAGAAACGAGGCTAACTTTTTTTTTCAAAATTTCAAAAAACATGGGCTATAACCCATCGTTTTTTTATTTTTTCATTTTTTTCAAATCCTCCAAAATGATGAAAAACGGCGTGCTATAGTATGCCGTACGATAGGGGCTATAGCCCATGGTCCAAAATGATGAGAAACGAGGCTAACTTTTTTTTTTCAAAATTTCAAAAAACATGGGCTATAACCCATCGTTTTTTATTTTTTCATTTTTTTCAAATCCTCCAAAATGATGAAAAACGGCGTGCTATAGTATGCCGTACGATAGGGGCTATATAGCCCATGGTCCAAAATGATGAGAAACGAGGCTAACTTTTTTTTTCAAAATTTCAAAAAACATGGGCTATAACCCATCGTTTTTTTATTTTTTCATTTTTTTCAAATCCTCCAAAATGATGAAAAACGGCGTGCTATAGTATGCCGTACGATAGGGGCTATAGCCCATGGTCCAAAATGATGAGAAACGAGGCTAACTTTTTTTTTTCAAAATTTCAAAAAACATGGGCTATAACCCATCGTTTTTTATTTTTTCATTTTTTTCAAATCCTCCAAAATGATGAAAAACGGCGTGCTATAGTATGCCGTACGATAGGGGCTATAGCCCATGGTCCAAAATGATGAGAAACGAGGCTAACTTTTTTTTCCAAAATTTAAAAAAACGATGGGCTATAACCCATGTTTTTTTTTTTCTTTCATTTTTTTCAAATCCTCCAAAATGATGAAAAACGGCGTGCTATAGTATGCCGTACGATAGGGGCTATAGCCCATGGTCCAAAATGATGAGAAACGAGGCTAACCTTTTTTTTTCAAAATTTCAAAAAACATGGGCTATAACCCATCGTTTTTTTATTTTTTCATTTTTTTCAAATCCTCCAAAATGATGAAAAACGGCGTGCTATAGTATGCCGTACGATAGGGGCTATAGCCCATGGTCCAAAATGATGAGAAACGAGGCTAACTTTTTTTTCCAAAATTTAAAAAAACGATGGGCTATAACCCATGTTTTTTTTTTTCATTCATTTTTTTCAAATCCTCCAAAATGATGAAAAACGGCGTGCTATAGTATGCCGTACGATAGGGGCTATAGCCCATGGTCCAAAATGATGAGAAACGAGGCTAACCTTTTTCTTTCAAAATTTCAAAAAACATGGGCTATAACCCATCGTTTTTTTATTTTTTCATTTTTTTCAAATCCTCCAAAATGATGAAAAACGGCGTGCTATAGTATGCCGTACGATAGGGGCTATAGCCCATGGTCCAAAATGATGAGAAACGAGGCTAACTTTCTTTTCCAAAATTTAAAAAAACGATGGGCTATAACCCATGTTTTTTTTTTTCTTTCATTTTTTTCAAATCCTCCAAAATGATGAAAAACGGCGTGCTATAGTATGCCGTACGATAGGGGCTATAGCCCATGGTCCAAAATGATGAGAAACGAGGCTAACCTTTTTTTTTCAAAATTTCAAAAAACATGGGCTATAACCCATCGTTTTTTTATTTTTTCATTTTTTTCAAATCCTCCAAAATGATGAAAAACGGCGTGCTATAGTATGCCGTACGATAGGGGCTATAGCCCATGGTCCAAAATGATGAGAAACGAGGCTAACTTTTTTTTCCAAAATTTAAAAAAACGATGGGCTATAACCCATGTTTTTTTTTTTCATTCATTTTTTTCAAATCCTCCAAAATGATGAAAAACGGCGTGCTATAGTATGCCGTACGATAGGGGCTATAGCCCATGGTCCAAAATGATGAGAAACGAGGCTAACCTTTTTCTTTCAAAATTTCAAAAAACATGGGCTATAACCCATCGTTTTTTTATTTTTTCATTTTTTTCAAATCCTCCAAAATGATGAAAAACGGCGTGCTATAGTATGCCGTACGATAGGGGCTATAGCCCATGGTCCAAAATGATGAGAAACGAGGCTAACCTTTTTTTTTCAAAATTTCAAAAAACATGGGCTATAACCCATCGTTTTTTATTTTTTAATTTTTTTTTAAATCCTCCAAAATGATGAAAAACGGCGTGCTATAGTATGCCGTACGATAGGGGCTATAGCCCATGGTCCAAAATGATGAGAAACGAGCCTAACTTTTTTTTCCAAAATTTCAAAAAACATGGGCTATAACCCATCGTTTTTTTATTTTTTCATTTTTTTCAAATCCTCCAAAATGATGAAAAACGGCGTGCTATAGTATGCCGTACGATAGGGGCTATAGCCCATGGTCCAAAATGATGAGAAACGAGGCTAACCTTTTTCTTTCAAAATTTCAAAAAACATGGGCTATAACCCATCGTTTTTTTATTTTTTCATTTTTTTCAAATCCTCCAAAATGATGAAAAACGGCGTGCTATAGTATGCCGTACGATAGGGGCTATAGCCCATGGTCCAAAATGATGAGAAACGAGGCTAACCTTTTTTTTTCAAAATTTCAAAAAACATGGGCTATAACCCATCGTTTTTTTATTTTTTCATTTTTTTCAAATCCTCCAAAATGATGAAAAACGGCGTGCTATAGTATGCCGTACGATAGGGGCTATAGCCCATGGTCCAAAATGATGAGAAACGAGGCTAACTTTTTTTTTCAAAATTAAAAAAAACGATGGGCTATAACCCATGTTTTTTTTTTCTTTCTTTTTTTCAAATCCTCCAAAATGATGAAAAACGGCGTGCTATAGTATGCCGTACGATAGGGGCTATAGCCCATGGTCCAAAATGATGAGAAACGAGGCTAACTTTTTTTTTCAAAATTTCAAAAAACGATGGGCTATAACCCATGTTTTTTTTTTTCTTTCATTTTTTTCAAATCCTCCAAAATGATGAAAAACGGCGTGCTATAATATGCCGTACGATAGGGGCTATAGCCCATGGTCCAAAATGATGAGAAACGAGGCTAACTTTTTTTTTCAAAATTTCAAAAAACGATGGGCTATAACCCATCGTTTTTTTATTTTTTCATTTTTTTCAAATCCTCCAAAATGATGAAAAACGGCGTGCTATAGTATGCCGTACGATAGGGGCTATAGCCCATGGTCCAAAATGATGAGAAACGAGGCTAACTTTTTTTTTTCAAAATTTCAAAAAACATGGGCTATAACCCATCGTTTTTTATTTTTTCATTTTTTTCAAATCCTCCAAAATGATGAAAAACGGCGTGCTATAGTATGCCGTACGATAGGGGCTATATAGCCCATGGTCCAAAATGATGAGAAACGAGGCTAACTTTTTTTTTCAAAATTTCAAAAAACATGGGCTATAACCCATCGTTTTTTTATTTTTTCATTTTTTTCAAATCCTCCAAAATGATGAAAAACGGCGTGCTATAGTATGCCGTACGATAGGGGCTATAGCCCATGGTCCAAAATGATGAGAAACGAGGCTAACTTTTTTTTTTCAAAATTTCAAAAAACATGGGCTATAACCCATCGTTTTTTATTTTTTCATTTTTTTCAAATCCTCCAAAATGATGAAAAACGGCGTGCTATAGTATGCCGTACGATAGGGGCTATAGCCCATGGTCCAAAATGATGAGAAACGAGGCTAACTTTTTTTTCCAAAATTTAAAAAAACGATGGGCTATAACCCATGTTTTTTTTTTTCTTTCATTTTTTTCAAATCCTCCAAAATGATGAAAAACGGCGTGCTATAGTATGCCGTACGATAGGGGCTATAGCCCATGGTCCAAAATGATGAGAAACGAGGCTAACCTTTTATTTTCAAAATTTCAAAAAACATGGGCTATAACCCATCGTTTTTTTATTTTTTCATTTTTTTCAAATCCTCCAAAATGATGAAAAACGGCGTGCTATAGTATGCCGTACGATAGGGGCTATAGCCCATGGTCCAAAATGATGAGAAACGAGGCTAACTTTTTTTTTCAAAATTAAAAACGATGGGCTATAACCCATGTTTTTTTTTTCTTTCTTTTTTTCAAATCCTCCAAAATGATGAAAAACGGCGTGCTATAGTATGCCGTACGATAGGGGCTATAGCCCATGGTCCAAAATGATGAGAAACGAGGCTAACTTTTTTTTTCAAAATTTCAAAAAACGATGGGCTATAACCCATGTTTTTTTTTTTTTTCATTTTTTTCAAATCCTCCAAAATGATGAAAAACGGCGTGCTATAATATGCCGTACGATAGGGGCTATAGCCCATGGTCCAAAATGATGAGAAACGAGGCTAACTTTTTTTTTCAAAATTTCAAAAAACGATGGGCTATAACCCATGTTTGTTTTTGTTTTTTAAAAATTTAAATCCTCCAAAATGATGAAAAACGGCGTGCTATAGTATGCCGTACGATAGGGGCTATAGCCCATGGTCCAAAATGATGAGAAACGAGGCTAACATTTTTTTTCAAAATTTCAAAAAACATGGGCTATAACCCATCGTTTTTTATTTTTTCATTTTTTTCAAATCCTCCAAAATGATGAAAAACGGCGTGCTATAGTATGCCGTACGATAGGGGCTATAGCCCATGGTCCAAAATGATGAGAAACGAGGCTAACTTTTTTTTTCAAAATTTCAAAAAACGATGGGCTATAACCCATGTTTTTTTTTTTCTTTCATTTTTTTCAAATCCTCCAAAATGATGAAAAACGGCGTGCTATAATATGCCGTACGATAGGGGCTATAGCCCATGGTCCAAAATGATGAGAAACGAGGCTAACTTTTTTTTTCAAAATTTCAAAAAACGATGGGCTATAACCCATCGTTTTTTTATTTTTTCATTTTTTTCAAATCCTCCAAAATGATGAAAAACGGCGTGCTATAGTATGCCGTACGATAGGGGCTATAGCCCATGGTCAAAAATGATGAGAAACGAGGCTAACTTTTTTTTTTCAAAATTTCAAAAAACATGGGCTATAACCCATCGTTTTTTATTTTTTCATTTTTTTCAAATCCTCCAAAATGATGAAAAACGGCGTGCTATAGTATGCCGTACGATAGGGGCTATATAGCCCATGGTCCAAAATGATGAGAAACGAGGCTAACTTTTTTTTTCAAAATTTCAAAAAACATGGGCTATAACCCATCGTTTTTTTATTTTTTCATTTTTTTCAAATCCTCCAAAATGATGAAAAACGGCGTGCTATAGTATGCCGTACGATAGGGGCTATAGCCCATGGTCCAAAATGATGAGAAACGAGGCTAACTTTTTTTTTCAAAATTTCAAAAAACATGGGCTATAACCCATCGTTTTTTATTTTTTCATTTTTTTCAAATCCTCCAAAATGATGAAAAACGGCGTGCTATAGTATGCCGTACGATAGGGGCTATAGCCCATGGTCCAAAATGATGAGAAACGAGGCTAACTTTTTTTTTTCAAAATTTCAAAAAACATGGGCTATAACCCATCGTTTTTTATTTTTTCATTTTTTTCAAATCCTCCAAAATGATGAAAAACGGCGTGCTATAGTATGCCGTACGATAGGGGCTATATAGCCCATGGTCCAAAATGATGAGAAACGAGGCTAACTTTTTTTTTCAAAATTTCAAAAAACATGGGCTATAACCCATCGTTTTTTTATTTTTTCATTTTTTTCAAATCCTCCAAAATGATGAAAAACGGCGTGCTATAGTATGCCGTACGATAGGGGCTATAGCCCATGGTACAAAATGATGAGAAACGAGGCTAACTTTTTTTTTCAAAATTTCAAAAAACGATGGGCTATAACCCATCGTTTTTTTATTTTTTCATTTTTTTCAAATCCTCCAAAATGATGAAAAACGGCGTGCTATAGTATGCCGTACGATAGGGGCTATAGCCCATGGTCCAAAATGATGAGAAACGAGGCTAACTTTTTTTTTTCAAAATTTCAAAAAACATGGGCTATAACCCATCGTTTTTTATTTTTTCATTTTTTTCAAATCCTCCAAAATGATGAAAAACGGCGTGCTATAGTATGCCGTACGATAGGGGCTATATAGCCCATGGTCCAAAATGATGAGAAACGAGGCTAACTTTTTTTTTCAAAATTTCAAAAAACATGGGCTATAACCCATCGTTTTTTTATTTTTTCATTTTTTTCAAATCCTCCAAAATGATGAAAAACGGCGTGCTATAGTATGCCGTACGATAGGGGCTATAGCCCATGGTCCAAAATGATGAGAAACGAGGCTAACTTTTTTTTTCAAAATTTCAAAAAACATGGGCTATAACCCATCGTTTTTTATTTTTTCATTTTTTTCAAATCCTCCAAAATGATGAAAAACGGCGTGCTATAGTATGCCGTACGATAGGGGCTATAGCCCATGGTCCAAAATGATGAGAAACGAGGCTAACTTTTTTTTCCAAAATTTAAAAAAACGATGGGCTATAACCCATGTTTTTTTTTTTCTTTCATTTTTTTCAAATCCTCCAAAATGATGAAAAACGGCGTGCTATAGTATGCCGTACGATAGGGGCTATAGCCCATGGTCCAAAATGATGAGAAACGAGGCTAACCTTTTTTTTTCAAAATTTCAAAAAACATGGGCTATAACCCATCGTTTTTTTATTTTTTCATTTTTTTCAAATCCTCCAAAATGATGAAAAACGGCGTGCTATAGTATGCCGTACGATAGGGGCTATAGCCCATGGTCCAAAATGATGAGAAACGAGGCTAACTTTTTTTTTCAAAATTAAAAACGATGGGCTATAACCCATGTTTTTTTTTTCTTTCTTTTTTTCAAATCCTCCAAATTGATGAAAAACGGCGTGCTATAGTATGCCGTACGATAGGGGCTATAGCCCATGGTCCAAAATGATGAGAAACGAGGCTAACTTTTTTTTTCAAAATTTCAAAAAACGATGGGCTATAACCCATGTTTTTTTTTTTCTTTCATTTTTTTCAAATCCTCCAAAATGATGAAAAACGGCGTGCTATAATATGCCGTACGATAGGGGCTATAGCCCATGGTCCAAAATGATGAGAAACGAGGCTAACTTTTTTTTTCAAAATTTCAAAAAACGATGGGCTATAACCCATGTTTGTTTTTGTTTTTTAAAAATTTAAATCCTCCAAAATGATGAAAAACGGCGTGCTATAGTATGCCGTACGATAGGGGCTATAGCCCATGGTCCAAAATGATGAGAAACGAGGCTAACTTTTTTTTTCAAAATTTCAAAAAACATGGGCTATAACCCATCGTTTTTTATTTTTTCATTTTTTTCAAATCCTCCAAAATGATGAAAAACGGCGTGCTATAGTATGCCGTACGATAGGGGCTATAGCCCATGGTCCAAAATGATGAGAAACGAGGCTAACTTTTTTTTTCAAAATTTCAAAAAACGATGGGCTATAACCCATGTTTTTTTTTTTCTTTCATTTTTTTCAAATCCTCCAAAATGATGAAAAACGGCGTGCTATAATATGCCGTACGATAGGGGCTATAGCCCATGGTCCAAAATGATGAGAAACGAGGCTAACTTTTTTTTTCAAAATTTCAAAAAACGATGGGCTATAACCCATGTTTGTTTTTGTTTTTTAAAAATGTAAATCCTCCAAAATGATGAAAAACGGCGTGCTATAGTATGCCGTACGATAGGGGCTATAGCCCATGGTCCAAAATGATGAGAAACGAGGCTAACTTTTTTTTTCAAAATTTCAAAAAACATGGGCTATAACCCATCGTTTTTTATTTTTTCATTTTTTTCAAATCCTCCAAAATGATGAAAAACGGCGTGCTATAGTATGCCGTACGATAGGGGCTATAGCCCATGGTCCAAAATGATGAGAAACGAGGCTAACTTTTTTTTTCAAAATTTCAAAAAACGATGGGCTATAACCCATGTTTTTTTTTTTCTTTCATTTTTTTCAAATCCTCCAAAATGATGAAAAACGGCGTGCTATAATATGCCGTACGATAGGGGCTATAGCCCATGGTCCAAAATGATGAGAAACGAGGCTAACTTTTTTTTTCAAAATTTCAAAAAACGATGGGCTATAACCCATGTTTTTTTTTTTTTTTAAGTTTAAGAAGTTGCCGCCGCCAAGGTGTCCTGTCTGGCGACTACAAAACAATACTACAACATGACGTAACCATATCATCCGCTCCCTCTCGGATCATATACCGAAATGAAATGGTGCCCAGGCTACTAGCGAACGGAGCTGCAAAAACAGGCAGGACGCGGCGCCTTGAGAGCTTGTAGATCTGTCACATGTGTGAGAGTGAGAGAGAGAGACTTAAAGTGCCAGTTTTGCACAGCATGATTGTAGCATAATTGTAGCTCACATCTGTGGAAAAAATAAATCCCTATTAGGAATAAATTTGCATCCTGTGTGATATAGCTGAATATTAACATTGTATTTTAACATTAATGCTGGACATATTGGTGGTGGTACTTGGTTAAAAAAGGTTGAGAACCACTGCTGTACAGCTGCTTAAATTGTGCTGCCTACCTACTTGTTTGAAGTGAACTTAAGTTACAGACAGTACTTTTTTTTAAAGCACTCTGGTATCGGTATTCAGTATCGGTACACAGAAATTGTTGGATCGGAATCGGATCGGAAATGAAAAAAGTGTATCGGGACATCCCTAGCAATAATTAATAACGGTAGGCTCTATAAAGAAGAAAAACACAGATGCACAAAACTAACATTTATAAAATATTTGCTATGATTTCTTTTAACTTTCTCTTTCCGACCTCCCACATTTCATTCGATGATTAACAAAAACAGCGTTGGACCTGTAAGGGTCCATTTGGTTCCATGTGTGCACTCAGTTACAGACCTGTAAGGATCCATTTGGTGGCGCTATAACAGGCCAATGTGAAAAGGCTGGGATATATCCCTCAGCCTATAGGAACGTCTGTGAAAGATTCCACGTAAATTGCACGCTGCATCATGATTTGAGGCTTTTTGTTCAAAAAGGGCCTAAATGCTGTAAACTTTGAAAGCCAATGTTAGCCAATCAGGATGCAATATGAAATATAGGACAGCCCTATTTCTATTCTAAGCTCCATCTCGAAAGTGATGGAAAAAATAGTCTTGAACAGGTTGAAAAGTATCTTGCCACAAATAAGTTAATGTACGAGTTCCAATCTGGCTTCAGAACATCCCACTCCATTGACACATGCCTTCTCTATTTGAGCGACCACATCAAACATGAGGTGGATGCTGGCAAATACTGCGGCATAATACTGCTGGACCTCCAAAAGGCTTTTGACACCGTGAACCACTCCATACTGGTTACCAATCTTAAAGCAATTGGTTTGGATACAATCCTACCTGGAGGGGAGAGAAGATGGTGGAGGTGAATGGAACACTGCCCTACCAACAGTCATTAAGACAAGCGAATCCCTTGACTCCTTCAAAACCGCTCTCAAAGGGCACCTACGGACGGCTGCAATTCGAAACGGTCCCCCATAAAATCTGAATCTCATCTTCAGAGAAGCAGTGAACACGCCTATATCCTCACCTCTGTCTGTTTAACTGTACTTAATGTTATGATACTGTTCTAAGTATTGGACCCTCGTCTGGTTCTGGTGTGTGACGACCCGGTTGATTATTTCCTTGTTTCGGCGGCGGACAGACAGACGGGCCGGCCCGTGAGAAGATTAACATGACACGAGACTGGTCACATTTAAACGTTCACAAAATGTATTACACATTACAGAATCATATATAGCTCTGGATCCTGGTGTCCTAATGACGTGCCACAGAGACATCACAATAACAATCAGCTAGCAGCAAGTTGACCTTGCTCTATGTGCTGTCTCCAGTGGCTAACAAGACAGTCAGTCTGTTCCTCTCCAGGCAGTACACAATGCATATCAAGTACATTGCATATTCACGTACAAGTACACAGCATGTTGTATACTACAACACTTAATATCATTACTTTGTATGAGAAGGGGTCAGTTGGGCGTTTAGCCATGTGTGGACAGTGGGAGCCACTTTGCTGGCTGGCGTGAGCCTTTGCTGTTTTACTCTGAGTCCGAAATAAACAACCGAGGAATCTCTGTCAATCTGTCTGCTGTGTCACAACTTTCTCTCCGGTTGCTCTCCAGTTTTTAACAGTCTATTTTGCACGGTAGGGACAATAGAGTGTCCCAGAATTATTTACCACACATGCCTTTGGCCTGGTGGAGACAAAAAAACAGAAGCTGAAGGTAAGAGACTTTCAGAAGACTTTGGCTCCATCTACTGGAAGCCATGGAAGACTGTTATCCAGAATGCATGACATGCTCTCACAAAACATGTCCTAGTTAACCAAATATTAAATGTAGATTTCAAGAAACTTTTATACAATAAATCATCAAATCATAATCATCAATATCTGAATACTCAGATAAGGTCTCTGTCGGGTGGAAACCTCATGTCCAAAACTGTTACCATGCTCTGATGAAGGCTCATAGCCGAAACGCGTAAGCGTTCCTTTCTGGTGTGTGCCAATAAAGAATTGGAAATGTGAGTACCTTGTCCACCATTTATTACATTTTTGGATGTGCTGCCCTTTTGGAATTATTTTAATTCCTATTTCTTTATGTTACCATTCAAAAGGAGTAAAAGTAGGCTAGCTAGCATATCTACAAGCTCATACTTTGAGCTTGTGGATCTGCTACTTTTGATACTTGTGTGACGCTGTAGTATGATCAAGTAAGACATTAGTTTAAGAACAAACAGAGACGTCAAGTACCGTATGCGATATTTGCTCACATTTAAACCCTTTGGGGCCGGCTGTGAGACAAGAACGTTTGCAGTCAACTGCAGACAATGTTGTCATCATTTCAGAAACTATATGTAGGCCTATGTTAGTGCTGCACAATGAATCAAAATGTATACATGTAGTTATTATTTAGTCACAAAGCTCTTGTTAATACATTGGTTAAATATTTTCAAAACCCAAACACTTAAACCACTTTCACTTATAACGAAAGCAGGAGATATACAAGCTCCCCACGCTTTGCGATGCCACATGCTGTGAGCTTGTAGATCTGCTATTTTGTTACTTTTGGGCGAGACTCTTATAAGACAAATTAAACAATCTATTTGTTGGCTATTTTTTGGAAAATGTTCAATAATTTTAACATTATATGCTCTCTTCTGGAGTCTCCCTGGCACATATACATTTCAATTTTAGGGGTCCTTGATATGAAAAACTACTGCATTCATTTATGGAAGAAAAAAAGAAAAAAAAAGTTTAAATAAGAAACAAGGATTCTGCGTGACAGTCATGATATCGATCAGGTGTGCATTAGTAGGCTATACATTACATTTCTACAGTGAGCACATCATCATTTTAAATGTGGTAATTCTCACAGATGAGCGGCCATGAAAAGGAATGGGTTCCTGATGACACTAGTGGTCAAGACTGAACCTCAGAGTGCTGCCAGGATTCAACCAGCCCATTAAGCACCAATATATCCCTCAATATATTTAATCACTTGGCTATGAATGATTTATCTGTCTGACAGTGCACGGCGCCATCCCCACCGTACATTTGGGAGCCGTTACAACTGAGTTTGGCTAAATGATGATAAAAAAGGTCGTTTATTGCCTCGTTGGCAGTGGCGGACAGTAACAAAGTACATTTACTGTGCTTACTGTACTTTACTTGAGTATTCATTTGCATGTTCTGTTTTTATATATAGGCTTTCCCTGTTCTGTCAAATATTGTACTTTTAATTTCTAGGATGGAGGAAAAAGTACATTATGAATTAACCACTTAAGCCCTATTTCAAATATTGTGAAATTAGCGGATCTACAGGTCTTATTGATATATATTTTTTTAAACATTTTTGGAGAACATTGAAATACTTTCCTCTTCTACCTCAGATTTGAACCGGGTTTCCTGTGCAATAAGTGCCACATATTTTTACCATTGAGCTAATAGAGCCTATGCCTGCTTGCTCAGGATAAATTGAATCTAGACCTTCAGGTCAAAATGTGTGTCAAAGCATGTGTCTAGGTCAGGCATGACCTTTGACACGATATTAATGTCTCAATAGAAGAGCGGGGAAACTAAATACAACCACCCCAATTTGTATAAGTGATATTGTATCACAACATACTCTACCATCTAACATTGGACAAAATATGAATATATATAGTACACATTTTAACGAAGCAGCCTTCACTGGCAGCTGAGTAATATTTGACCAGGAGGAGTATATCTATCTATACCTTGACTCAAGTATAGTGGGGTTGAGTTCTTTGTCCACCCCTGCTCGTTGGATCATGGGTAAAGAAATTAAGGGAGAGAGAGAGAGAGAGAGAGAGAGAGAGAGAGAGAGAGGGAGAGGGAGGGAGAGAGATCGCATTGTCCACACCATGTGCTATCTGCCACTTCCTGTGTGCATTGCGTCCACGTGGCGCTGCCAGCGAGCGGCTCGCTACAGAACTTCCAGTGGATTCCAGTAAGTGGTGTTTGACAGGCTTCCTGGACCTGACGGGAAATCGTCTCTTTGGGGCGCAAGATTATAACCTCTGCAAAACCGCCGGTCAATGGAAAAGTCTTAATCCACTCATTGGAACAACCACTCCCTGGTGTAATATTGGTGTAGACATGTGGAAGGTGACCGATTTGACCAAAAACAAATAAATTCTCGTAAAGAAGAAATAAATCCACTGAGGAGCACACTGTTAAGTGTGGGGAAGGAAAAAGAATATTTTCGTCTGTGTTTCTTATAGTCAGTTTTTTGGGTGTACAGTACTATGGCTTCAATGCAGTGCTGTTCTGTAGGCCTACTTCTAGTGAACGTCTATTGTACCAGATATTAAGGCCTACTTCTAGTGAACGTCTATTGTACCAGATATTAAGTTAATTCACTGTTTGTTTGTTGTGGGTTATTTTTTTACCTTGCCTCATGGCGGTATGTTATGTACTAACCTACTGTAGCTTATCGTTGCTGTCAGGCAGAAACCTCTTGTCTCCATGTTTTAACTTTGTGTTCTTTCGTAAATGATTGCCCAAATCATATGGCGTCACACAAAAGTGTCAAAAATAGCAGCTCCACAAGCTTGAAACGCGTTGTGAATCAACACGTTTTGAGCTTGTATATCTGCTACCTTTGCAACTTCATGGATTTGAATTCATAAAAGTAACAGTTTTGGACTTATGAGGTTTCCTGGAAACCTCATAAACCAACTTACTTGCCGATATGCCGATGGCAGTCAAACAAGGCGAATGTCAGACAGACGATACCAATATACGGCTGACATACCGGCGCATCCCTAGTGAACTTGTTAAACACATGCCTATTCTGTCTATTCTGGTCTAGGGTGCAGCCCAAGGAAAGAGAAAACATATAGCAGAAGACAGAGAAGACTAAAACTAAACAAACACACACAACTAGGGATGTTCCGATCACGTTTTTTTGCCCCCGATCCGATCATTTGATTTTGAGCATCATGCCGATACCGATTTTACCCGATCTGATATTTATATTTTATAGAACACGTTCATGCCATATCACAATAGTACAATATCCCAGATCAGAGACAATTTCCAGTCTAATATCATGATATGGATATAATATTGATACTAGGGATGTCCCGATCACGTTTTTTGGCTCCCGATCGGATTCCGATCATTTGAAAATGACGTGATCGGCCCCGATTTCCGATCACCCGATCCGATCGGGACAACCCTACACACAACCGACAACACAAGACAACAAAAAGGTAGGTCTTTAGCATGCTTTTAAAAGTCCCTATAGGGTGGGGGAAGATTTGATGCCCAATTGGTTCCACAACTTCAGTGCCAACACAGCAAAGGCACTGTATTCTGGGGGTCACCTGGCACGAAACCCTTTCAGATGGGGGTGGATCCCTCCTCAGCCAAATACAGATGATCAATTTGAGGTTCCTTGACGTGGAATAGAAGTCATGAGAACCACTGATATAGGGTTTTTAAGTGGTTAAAACGGAATTCATCACAGTCTCCAGAATGTAGGCAAATGTTGCGGTGAGGGAGCAGCACAGGCCTTCATTGTCTGTTGCTCTTGAACTAATCATCAGCCATTCTGTTCTGCTTCCCGTCAAGATCAATAACACAACATTCATTCGGTGAAAAGAAGCTTGGTCTTCATTAAACGTTTTAACCAGGTCCAGTTAAGTTCTCCCTGCCTGATCTGTGACTAATGCACATCAGTGGTGGTGGAAAGGAACTAAGTACATTTACTCAAGTACTGTACTTGAGTAAAATGATTTGAGGTGCTTTTACTTTACTTAAGTTAATCCACAAATCTAGCGTAATTTGTATTGTTGACCTATTTCTACCCTATAGCACAACTTTCGTTCAACTTTCTTGCACATGGAGCTATGTTTGGGTGCTGCTGCTGGCGTATTCCAAAAATCTGAACTAACCCTTTAACACACAGCTTGATCATACTACAGCGTCACACAACAGCATCAATATAGCAGATCTACAAGCACTAAAACAGATTAGAACTGATTTATTATGAAGTAGGCAAAGTTTTGGCCACTGATTATTACCTGCAGGGATAATACAGCAGTTGGAAAATATACTTACATATACAAAGATAATTTGGTTCAAAATCAACCACTAAACAGAGCCGGTGATTGCAAGAGAGCCTGTGATGATGATCAATATGGTGACCATAAAACATAATTGCGATTTAGTTCTAAAAACATTATACAAAACAAAGCTACAATGATGCAAAGAGCAATGGTCATAAAAAAACAATAAGGAAGTAAAAAATACAGACATTGACAGAGAGTGGAAAATTACATGAATATACACAAACCAAAAAATGACTTACTCAGGCAAGACGTTCTGAAGTGGGTGTCACGATGTGTGTCAGGTTGTGGACCCAGATGCAGAACAAGCAGGCAGGCATGGTAAAGGCAAACTGCAGGCTAATGACAGAAATGGAGACAAGTGTGTAACAGGGAAAGAGGCGAGACAAGACAGGCAACAACTAGGCAAAACCGGAAATACTAAGACACACTACAAAATAAGGGTAACAGTACACAGTTCACAGTCAGATCATAACAGTCATGGGGCCCTGAAAAGTAATAACCCTAAAAATAAATTACAACATCACGTTTAGTAACAATTCATCATTTGAGCTCTTTAGGGTGGGTTTACAGTGTATGGATCCAATATGCTTCATGCTGTTTGAGTAAAACATCATGGTTACCACCTCTTCTGGACCGGCGGAGTTTGTTCTATACCCATAAAACGGGTATTTGTTTGGGTATTTGAAAAAACATTGTGGCACATTGCTTTCAACTGTGGAACGGTAAGTATGTATTGACGTCAATACTTTGGTACTTTTACTCAAATAAATCTTTGGCACCGTTTACTTGTAAACAGAGTATTTCTTTCATATTATTTCTTCCAGCACTGTCTCTGGGTTGTGTATAGAGTCACACTAATACTATTATAATCCGCCGTATGGTTGTGTTGCCGATGGCCGATCTACAAGCTCACAACGTGTTTCGTTACTGTTGTGTTGTGAGCTTGTAGATTGCCTATTTCCAGTACGGGACACCGCTGTACGACTATGTCTAAAGCAGGCTTACTGTAACTCATAACTCAGTGTCTCTATATCAGGTGTTCCCAAACTTTTTTGGACCAGGTACCCCTTTTGGGGTAGATATTTTTCCAGGTACCCCCTCATCCTCGCAACACGGATAACAATATATTTACAACCACAAGCAGTGTTTCCTGCAGGAAAAAGCTTTGGCATGGTGCTGGGCACAGGCCGCAATTTTGATTAAATCTAAATGTAGACGTCTAAATGTAGACGTCTAAATGTAGACGTCTAAATGTAGCCACCATGCCTAAATGTAGACGTCTAAATGTAGACGTCTAAATGTAGACGTCTAAATGTATACGTCTAAATGTATACAGAACGTCTAAATGTAGACGTCTAAATGTAGACGTCTAAATGTGTACGTCTTCTCTTATGGGGGTCCCTGGCATATCTTTTCAAATGGGGGTCCACAGGCTAAGTAGTGTCAATTTGGGGGTCCTTGACATGAAAAAGTTTGGGAACCACTGCTTTAAACACTTTAGCACTTTATGAACATGAACAAAATAGATGGGTCCCCCCTGGAACTCCCTCAGGTACCCCTGGGCGTCCCCGGACCCCACTTTGGGAACCACTGCTCTATATGACATAGCCTACTTGTAGCCATTCCACCATTACGGGGGCCGTTCAACTTTGCAGCTATGTATGATGATGACTTTTACACTCAACGTTTTGCGCCTGGAATGTCGTAAGACAGCTCTGACAAAAGACTTGTCCCTTTTAATTCTCAGAGAAAACACACATACGGTGAACTCATGCACCGCAGAGAAATAAAAGCCAAATGGGGTTGCCTTTCATGTCGCTGCTAGCTTCACTTTATGGCGGGGTTTAACGCTGAGGACTGAAAATGTCATTGTCACACATATTATATCCTGGTGGCAGCATGGTGAGGTAATGGCTAATGGCTAATGGCCTGGAGGACACACACACACTCTCTCTCTCTCTCTGTCTCTGTGTCTGTCTCTAGTCTGTTGCCCGCTGTTGTCACCTATACCGCCACCATGCCAGACACAATGACCAGAACCATTGTAGACCATTGGTTCTCAAACATATTCATGTCCATGGACCCCCAAATTAATGTGTATTGGCCACGGACCCCCATCTGTAAAGGTTTAGCGCCCTATCTTGCACGCCGCCTCACCCCTTATCCCTAAACTTTTTTCTTTTCTTTTTTTTACTATTTTGATATACTATATGAAGAAAAAGAAAGAGAAAACAAGATGTGACCACAGACCAACTGTGACAGAACCCGAATGTACTATACCTACCCTGTGACGACAAACTTACCCAGAATCCACTGGGTTTGCAGGCAGGCAGGCGGGCGGGCGGGCGGGCAGGCGGGCGGGCAGGCAGGCGGGCGGGCGGGCAGGCAGGCAGGCAGGCAGGCAGGCAGGCAGGCAGGCAGGCAGGCAGGCAGGCAGGCAGGCAGGCAGGCAGGCAGGCAGGCAGACAGGCAGACAGACAGACAGAAGTCACTACTGACAAGAAGTCATTGCTCACTGCTATGCATCACCGGTCAGACAGTGAGTGTGGGTGGGTGTGTGTCGGTCGGTGGATATCTGTGTTTGTGTGTGTGTGTGTGTGTGTGTGTGTGTGTGTGTGTGTGTGTGTGTGTGTGTGTGTGTGTGTGTGTGTGTGTGTGTGTGTGTGTGTGTGCGTGTGTATGTGCGTGTGCAAGTCTGTTATCAAGCATAGCAGCATGACATCATGTTTAAATAATCAAGACAAGAGGCGATCAAGAAATAAATCTAATCACCAACAAACATGTCGGTCTAAAAGTGTATTGATTCCTGCCAACCAGCGCTGACCAGGTAAACAAAATTACGCTTTTAAAGTGACGGTACACACATTAACGAGTTTCTTCAATATTATTTTCCGAAAGTGAAAAGTTCAATTGCCTTCTGTCTGTTAAAAAAGTAACCACTGTATTTGGAGGCCCTATAAAAGATACTGGTTCTGTAATAGTGGGGAAATTCAGATATTTCCGTGACAAGGTTTTTTCCTTTTTCAGCTGTGAAAGGTACATTTTTCATCATTGTCGTAGAACCTTCATAGAATCATATTAGGCTCTAATGAAAGCTCAAGCTGATGCCAGTAAAACTGTAAGTACACAGAGGTCATCTCAAAGGTCATCTCACCGATCAAAAAGGTCAACTTTTGTCTTAAACAATGACTATTTATTAAACGAATGGACCGCTACTCTTCATCTGAATCTGTTGATTCTCCAAACTGGCTCCACTCATCATCAGTACTACTGTCACCAGGTGGGGCAAGGGGGGAAGGGTATGACACACTGGTCGGCACGTCCCATTCACAAGTTCTCAGCCATAACCAATGCTCTGTTGAACACCACGGTTCATAAAGTGGGGTTGCATAGCCAGGGGGTCCGCGAAATAATTCAGATTTTTACTTTGCCGTCTATTACTATTGTGTGAAATGTGAGCTTACCACAATCACAGTAATCCTTAATCATATTCCATCATTCAAGGGCTTTTGGATAGAAATGAAACAGACTCCAGTCACTTTCAGTTATAGACTCTAACTGAGTACTGCAGAGGCTGAGTGTCTGTGACCAGCTGACGGTCTAACAGGTCGTAATGGAGCTGGCATTATGTAAGGTAGTTTGTCCTTTCAACATGAAGATTCAGTGAGTCGCAATCTCACCATAGATGATGGAGAGGACAAATAACTTCACTCTGACATCATCTTCTAGTTCTAACTCCAGATTCTCACTCATCTTGTAGCATTGTGCATTGTGGCTACATGTTATGATATTAATATTACAGATGAAAACCGGTCCCAGAAGGCCAGAACACCCTCTTCAATCTGTCTGTCCGCTTTCTCATATCCTCTGCTTTATTAAAAGTATAGGCTACCAACAGAGCGAGAGGATTGCTTGAATTCGCTCCCCGCTGCACAGAAGGTCCGCGGCCCGGCCCGGCCTGACCCGTCACTATACAGACACAAGGCCATGCATGTCCTTTCTGATTTTATTGTGAATGTAAATGCTTTGCAGATTCCCGCAGTCTCTGACCGAGGAGATTGAATGCGGTGTAAAGCTTCTCGGGGATCAGCAAATCATGGAGGCTGTTTTTATTTATTTATTTATGTTTTATTGTTTTTATGTTGTGTTTTTTTGGGTGATGAACTCACTTGTGCTTTAAGCCACTCCCTGGCCTTAGTTTAGCCTTTGTGTGTGTGTGTGTGTGTGTGTGTGTGTGTGTGTGTGTGTGTGTGTGTGTGTGTGTGTGTGTGTGTCCACCATTAAGTTGAACTGAACTGTGTCCATGTGAGCCTATGAAAACAGCAGTATAACGAAACCTTAATGCAACTGGGCCCCGTCTTACCGCACGCCCCCTAGAAACACAACACACATGCTTCTTCAGCGGACGTCTCCCCCGCTCATTCCCACTGACAGCGCTGTCCACAAACTATGGCGGGAAGTTCCTCCTGTCCATCTGACTTCAATTCCCTGCATCTGCATACAAATTGTTTCTTCCAAGCGGTCGGTCGGTCGGTCGGTCGGGGCGGCCAGACATAGTCTGTTTGGAGGGGAAAGAATTAGGGAACATTGGTCCTTCATGACTGATTTCGTTATGATAGATTCTCACAAGGGTTCACACACAGGAGATGGTTTTAATGTGCCTGTGTGTGTGCATGTTTGCGTGTGTGCATGCATACAGTACGTGCATTTGTGTGTGCATATGCATGTGTCTGTGTCTGTGTCTGTGTGTGTGTCTGTGTGTGTGTGTGTGTGTGTGTGTGTGTGTGTGTGTGTGTGTGTGTGTGTGTGTGTGTGTGTGTGTGTGTGTGTGTGTGTGTGTCCTTGTACGCACACTCAAGCACACAATAAATAAGCATGTTTGACATGTCTCTGTCCGGATGTGGCCGTGCTCACAATAAGACCATAATGTGTATTATTATTATGTCTGTAATAATGATCTTCATAAAGCTCTGGACATAACCTTGTTTTTTATATAATCCCCAGCACGGAGCCAATTCACTGGGCTATGGGTATATTAAAAACCTATTGTCTCTGACATGTGGGTAGGAGACACACGTGATTCCAAGGATAGCTGTTCAGTCTCGAATCTCAATAATAATATGAAAATTACTTGGATGTAAGGGTGCGGAAATATTCTCACTGGACTTTATTGTACTGTAGGGACACACGAGGGTTATAGGACGTCTGCAAGGGTTGGGTAAAGGTTTGTTAAGACCACTCCTGTCCTCTACTGTTAAACACTTAAACCCTAGAGACTTTAATGGTAAAAATGGACCTGAGTTGGCACTGTATAGTAATTGGGTATGATTTCAGTCAACTTATCAATTTATAATGTAGGCATTAAAGAGCGACGTACAGTAAGCAAGGTAAACACATATACATCATTTTAAAGAGACAGTGTCGTGCCCCAAGAAACCCAGGCAAACCAAGAACCTATAGCATCAGTCTAAAACAATATACTATCACAATAACAATCAGTACTACATTGAAACTAGAAGAGGCCTACTAGGTAAACAATGAGCCTAAATAATAATGTGCTATCTAAATTACATTCTTAACATTGTGGTCAAGAAAACAAACCTAAGTAACAAAAAGAGAGCGAGTGACCAAGATATGTCTGCATGGTAGCCATATCTTCATCTGTCGCTAGCATCAATGAAGGCAGAAGGTGGCAGGAATGTATACAGGCCAGGGAGAGCGAAGTGCTAGGGGGCGAAGTGGAGTCTCAGGAGGTGCGTCTACGGATTACAGCGGAAAATTGGGAGTGAGTCTGCAGTTCTACAGTAACTGCAAATGGGGAGCTTTTTTTTGTTCCACTGTTTGGGTGCCAGGAGAGAGAAGAGTCTGGGATGTGTGGAGCGTGTGTTGGTCGGATGTTTTAGGGAAGGTTCAGACAGTTCAGACAGTTCTGACTGTGTTAGCTGGTCAAATCTCTTGGCCAACAATAGCGAATCTACAAGCTCACAAGCTTAGATCTGCTGTTTTTGGCAAATTAATGTGGATGCTGGGGTTCAAGTGCTGTCACCAAGCACTATAATATCTATAACTATATAAATAACTAAATATATTGTTCACGTCCACCTGTAAGGGTCCCAGGGTTAATTTACTGGTCCCCAGGGGAAGGGAATTTACTTTTCTGCTTTCACAACGCAGGCTTGCTCAGATGAGCACACAGCTGGTAGGAGTCACGTGTCTTACTCAGGGTCCACACCATCTGAAGAGGAGGACGACGCCGTATACTCCCCCAGGGGTAAATATGCTAGCCACGTGTTTGCGTTCAGCGAGACTTGTAAAATACTAAGTAGTGATTGCACATAAGATGGTGGCGTTATGACTTAATTAATGCATAAGACCTGCATGGAAATATAAGACACGCATATAATAGGGTGTCACTGGATGTGAGAGCAATTGGTAAAAGCTGTGAACATGATTCAATATGTCAGGATCAGTGGTGTACAACTATTGGTCCAACCTTTTCATGTCAAGGTCCCCCAGATTGATATGTATTTGACCACCATCTGAAAAGGTTTTCGTCACTTTGACAACCACTGAAGCAGCCCTATTCCTTTTTGCTTTGCATTTTGCAAGCTGGTGACTTTCACTCAGCTTACGTTTAAAATATTGTGCTTTTGACTCCGAAATATTTCTAGGACTCTTGGGACCAAAGATATATTATGAATTAACCACTTAAACCCAATTTCAAATATAGTGAAGCGTGACACGTTGTGAGCTTGTAGATCTGCTATGTTCCACTTTTTGTGAAAATGTACTAAAGTACTTTTTGAATACTTTTTTCATTTACTTGAGTATATTGTATACTTCAGTCCACCACTGATTGTGGATGAGATTATGCTGCAAAGCTTGGAATTAGATATTAACTACTTTCCCCCTTCTGGGCAAACCTCGGCGGACAACATCAAATGTGTGCCTTCTTGGCGTAAGAGTTTACATACCTGTGGAAGCTAAACACAGAGCATTGACTTAAGGCGCGGCCACTTGTATTTGTATCCGACCGCAGCCATGGACAACGCACATGCGTGGACACACACACACACACACACACACACACACACACACACACACACACACACACACGCATCATTACAAGGCATCGTTGCAAGGCAGAAACCTTGTATTTCCATTCAAATTTGTGTATTTCCATAAATGAGTACCCTATATGTCACACAAGTAGTGCAATAGCCAATCTATAAGCTTGTAGATCGGCAATTTTCACTATATACAATTTTTTTTAAAGTAATAGCAAAGGAATGGGTTTGGACATACAAGGTTTAGGCCCGTCAGCAACGATATGAAGTATATATGCTGTGTACATACTGTGTATAACACACGCACGCACGCACGCACGCACGCACGCACGCACGCACGCACACACAAACACACAACTCTCCTGGAACAGCTGGGAGTGTTTGCAGTGTGCAGAGAGTGGGCCGTCGGTCGGTTCTCCTCTCTCTCCCACACAATGACCCATGCACTGTCTGTGTTTGCACTGCGCCCAGCTCAAACAGGCCGTGTTTCCGTCCCAGAGTCACTCAACCAACCACACTCGTGGGCCGAGCCTTTGTGAGGATGCACACACACACACACACACACACACGCACACACACACACACACACACACACACACACACACACACACACACACACACACACACGCATACACACATACACAGAGAGAGAGAGAGAGAGAGAGAGACAGAGGGGAAGGCTTGGCCTCACAGCGCACTCAGGAGAAAAAACAAAAGCAAGGGCTAAGTTCATTGAGAAATCCAACCAGAATCCCAGCAATGCACCTTGATACATTTGCCCCGTGGTTTTCCCCCATTCATTCAGGCCCCATTCATTGATAATGTGCTCCGTTTGCATTCCGTTAAGGGTCACAGAGAAATAACAAATGAGTCACAAAGTATTGCATGTTGTTGCTGTCGGGCAGAAACATCTTATCTCCATATTCTAACTTTTGTGGTAAATGAATGCCCTACTTGATCATACTACAGCGTCACACATGAAACGTATCAATTGTACACGGTCGACAAGCTCTAAACGCGACGCGAAGCGACGCATCTTGAGCTTGTCGAACTGCCATGTTTGCTGCTTTTGTTTTCTGAAAAGTCACAGTTATGGACTTGGAGATTTCCACCTGACCGAGACAATGTCCATAACAACAGCAGAGCACGGAGACAAACACTTTTAGCACCCTGCGGCGAGCGACAGTGCGGTATAAGGTCACAGGTCACACGCCGCCACTTGGAAGTCTGTTTTGAACCTTTGCCTGCTTTGACATCTGCCTGCTGATGAAGTGCTAAACGATGAACTGCTTACTGCAGGCGGTGTTTATGCAGCGTTTAATGAGGCGAACAACCCGCTAGGACGATTGTGTTGAATTGTCTTGAAAAGACCATATCATAATGCAATTTACATTAGTCATGAATCTAATTACTATATGATATAGTACACCGTACTATACTGTATATTATGATAGATAACTTTTACACAACGTGGCCAGTTTGAGTCTAGAACAGACCGTCTACCATTGACTCATATGAATGAATGGATGGATGGATGGATGAATGAATGAATGAATGTGGGGGGTTTTTTTATGCCAAAAGCCCTACCCACATGAGATTATATGACAATACAATCACAACAGTGAGTAAGTAGGTCTGTGCACGGAGCCTGCCAGGAAAGAGTACAACTCTGAACTCATACAGTGGCACTATTGTAAGAGATGTATTTGGCATGGGTTGTTCTCAATGAGGGAAATGTCATCTAAATGTATGCTTACTGTATGCATAATGAATGTGGTTTAGCTTTCTTCTTCTCTTTTTTTTTTCTTTTCAATTTGATGATGTTCCAGGACTGAATAATGAGAATAATATTTGTGCAATAATAGGGAAGAAGAAGAAGGAGAAGAAGAAGAAATATATTGTCTCTATCGGGTGGAAATCTCATACTTTTACTTTTCAGGATTCAATTTCAAATAAAAACATACCAAAAGTAGCAGCTTCAAACGTTTCGCTTCAGGCCGTGTTTTGAACTTGTGGATCTGCTACTTCTGATGCTTATGTGAGACAGTGTGACACTGTGGTATGACCAAGTAGGGCATTAAGGACAAACACAAAACGTTTGAATATGGAGATAAGAGTTGTCTGCCCGACAGTTGCATACAGATGTGTTGTTGTGCCTACATTGTGCAACCATCTGGATCCAAACAGCGGAAACCAAACCACAAACCAAACATCTACAGTATACCGCGAGGGCCAAATGGGAATCCGCTGCCCTGGCTGGGTGAAGGGAAGCATTAGGCTTGTGGGCTACAGGCAGGGCTGTACTATTCAGTTCTGTCGGGATTGTTGCATCAGCCAGATCAGTGATTATTCTCAACAGTTTTCATTTCATGGTTTCTTCGTAAATTAACGCCCTACTTGATCCTACTTTATCCCACATTGAGTAGCCCCTGAACATGAACAACCCAGAGCCAACACCAATTTGCCTTCCACCACATATGAGAAATGTGATTTGTTTTACACCACATACAGTATGAGAAATGTGATTTGTTTCCCACCAAATTAGGCACGGATTGTCTTGTGGGTTATGTGGGTGGGGCCTACTTCTTACAAAACCCCCACCATATATCATTAACACAGCATCCAATCAAACCCATATTGGAATCACAGGTTGAGGGGCCTCTATAGAGCGCACCTCCACCACAAATGCGAAAGAAATGGTTATACATGGTTATATATTCCTTGAGTCGTGACAGCTGCACTGCACGACTGACGCCGCCCTGAGTAAGCGAGCAGGCCTGGCGGAGATGTGCACACCTTTTTTAGTTACCGGTATTCAAGTTTTTTTGTAACACATACCCCAAATACACAAAACAAAGAACATTCAAGGAAGCACATACTTAACGTACGTACACGTATGTGCAGTTCGACATCATCACAGTGCATACGCGCTGCAGACACCTGGCACAGTAGCAAAACATTCTTAATCTGAGTCCATCTCAGGCCTCTCCAACTTGAAACTGAACTCCTTTCCACTTCCCTCACATGAAGCCGTTTTATTCATTTTTCTAAGTGTGCTCTTCCACAGAGCGACTGCGTTGGCGTGGCGTCCCAGACTGTCAGATTTGGGTAAATCGATCTCGCCCCTCCTTCTTCTGCCGCACAACCCGGTCTGATCAGGAAAAGGCCTGTGACAGTTTGGCAGACGGCCTTCTCATTTTCAGCTATTTTGAAGTGAGCTCCATTTAAAATAGAAACATCAGAAATTAGTGAGATGGTTTTAACATGAAAATAGGAGGGGAAAAAGGGAAGGAAATGCTGCTTTCCGTTTGAGTTTGGAGCCGATCTCTTTCAGTGGTGGAAAGTACTGTTTACTTTTTTTTACTAAAATTTTGAGGAGTATATACTTTACTTGAGTATTTACATGTTTTATACTTTTCCACCACAATTGTTTGACATCTTTAGTTACTAGTTACCACTTTAGCCCATATTTTATTATAGGCTTAGGCTATTAGAAACTTTCCAATCTAAAAGCTTTATATAAAAGTTTTATTTTTTTATTTTAAAAAACTGTTTTTGTACTTTGACTTTGGTAGTGTAAGAATATTAAGATTTTGTACTTTTACTCAAGTAAAAAATTAAAAATAAATACCCCTATACCACTTTACCCAAATTCCTGATGTGGCATCGGGCTCTGGCAAATGCAGTCAGCCCTTCTTTCCATTAAAAGGGCACGGAGCATGCACACACACACACACACACACACACACACACACACACACACACACACACACACACACACACACACACACACACACACACACACACACACACACACACACACACACACACACACACACACACACACACACACACACACACACACACACACACACACACACACACACACACACACACAGGGGCATGGAGCAGCATTTCATCCCAGCTAATCAGTCAGAGTGGGAGGAGGGTGGGACATGTCTCCACACTCTGCTGAACACACACACACACACACACACACACACACACACACACACACACACACACACACACCCCCCTCCAGGGGCCTCTCTCTCTCTCTCTCGGAGGGTCATGGGGAATGAATCAAACCACGGCCCTTTCTCCCTGCTCCTCACTACAGCTCTGCATAAGGGCCCAGGTCAAAGGTCAATTCCATTGGTCAGGCTTGGGAGTTTTAACCTGTGACCTTTTAAACTAGTTTATTTAAAATTGTCCAACTGTCCAAAACTGTTTCTTTTCAGGATTAAAATTCTAAAATAGTAGAAGCAGCAGATCTACAAGCTCAAACAGACCTCCAACCTTTGATAGTTTTGTGTAACGCTGTAGTTTATGATCAAGTAGTAGGGTAACAATTGACAAAAAATACAAAAAGATACAACATGGATATAAGAGGTTTCTGCCCGACACGACAGCATACAGTGTGTGGGTACGTGCGTGTGCGTGTGTGTGTACGTGCATGCGTGTGTGTGTGCGTGTGTGCATGTGTGTGCGTGTATAATGGCTCGATTATTCAATTAATCAAAAGGTAATCAATAGAGAAATAGTGAGTCATAATATGAATATGCATAATGAGTGTGCATAATAGCCGCCGCCAACCCTCCCCTTCCCTCCTGCCTTAGGGCCCGGTGAAGATGCGGTGGCCCCGGCCCCAGACGCCACTCCACTCCATGGTTTGGCACGGACCGACTGCTGCAGGCCTCTCACTGTTTCCAGCTTGAAGTGGCTCCCATGCAAACACATGGCTAACCGGCAGGCTTCTCTTATTTAGTTGTCGGTCAAAATCACTTAATAATATTCATAAAGACAGAGCGACATATCATCCCAAGCTTGCCAAAAAATATGTTTATTTCCTCTCTCTCCTCCCGTGCCCCTTCTCTCTGGGGGGTGGGGGGGAGGCGCGCAGATGAAAAGGATCCGATATAGTACCATAGTAAAATTAGCTTATTTTTTTTCTTAAATAGTTTGGCCGTCCAATTATTACAATCACAGACAAAACGGAGAGATAGAAGAGGATGTAGGTACAGACACAACTTCACACAAGGGGAGCACTGAAGTATCCCAAACGAATAAAGATAAGCCCTATATATTCCGCCAGGCATGGAAACAGTGCTCATATACAATGGCCTGTAAAAGAGGCCGCACCACTATACCTTAAACATACAATGTACAACATACAAACATACAAAAGATGGTGGTGTCCCCATTTTCCCAACTTCCCATATTGGAGTATGATGTGGCATGCATGCATAGCTTGTATACATGCATGCATGCATACATACATACATACATACATACCGGTACATACATACATGCATACAGAATACATGGTATATACATACTGTATATATATTAACTAGTGATGTGGCACGCGTATATACAGTATGACTTTAGCAGATTGATATGTAATAGAGTATTTAGTAACTAGTGATGTGGCATACATGCAGTCAGTACAGTATGACTTTAGCAGATTGATATGTCCTCATGGCCCACATGCTGTCATCTCTGCCTGGGCTTTTTGAAGTTAAATAAACACCATGTCACAGGATCCTCACCATGCCACCCAAGCTCTGCAGGATGTGTGTGTCTGTGTGTGTCTGTGGGTGCGTGTGTGCATGCGTGCGTGCGTGTATGTATTTCTGCGCGTGTTTGCACGTGAGTGCATGTCTCTGTGTGATTGTGTGTGTGATTGTGTGTGTCTAAGTGTGTGTATGTGCACATGTCAACGTGTAAGAGTGTCTCTCTGTGTGTGTGTGCGTGCCTGTGGTCTTTGTATGGTTGGTTTTGTGTGTGTGTGTGTGTGTGTGTGTGTGTGTATGTGCGTGTGCGTGTGTGTGTGTGTGTGTGTGAGTGTGTGTATGTGCGCGTGTCTACATGTAATGTGTCTGTGTGTGTGTGTGTGTGTGTGCCTGTGGTATTTGTGTCTATATGGTTGGTTGTGTGTGTGTGTGTGTGTGTGTGTGTGTGTGTGTGTGCGCGTGTAGTCATTTACACAGTAAAATCCTTAGTCTTCATTTCATGTGCATGAGAGTGTAAAAACTGATACTCAAACCCACTCGTATGGGTCATTTGTTATACAAATTAACATATTGCTGTTTGTGTGTGTGTGTGTGTGTGTGTGTGTGTGTGTGTGTGTGTGTGTGTGTGTGTGTGCACGCGCGCGAGTGTGGTGGTGGGGGTGTATGAGTGTGTGTGTGACATGTTTGCCCTGACAATGGTTTTGGGTGACAAATAGCACTGTGACGCACTTCGTCCCCTGGTCGTGATCCGGGCCATAATAAAAGACAGTATCCCCTTTGAAGAATTTTAATGAAGGCCTGCTCAATCCGCCCATGCATCGCTGTGCTACGATGAGCTATGTACCGTACATGTTCAAGACAAACAACAAGGCCATCTTTTACGGGGTTAGACATCAAATACGTGTCGTTTTATGTCAATGCTGCATGTCTGCATGTCGACTTTCATTATTTCCCACTAAATAAAAACAAAACTTAAAAAATCCATCTGGAATTTAAAGCCTGATATATATACTGGGTTGCTTGGGGTGCAGCGCAACCAAAGACAGAAGATCTACAAGGTCATGGCGAGCTGTTAGATGATCTTCTGACACGGACGAGCACCCAAAGTGTAAATCAGGCCTGTTTTAGATGGCCGTGTTTTGAAGGAGGGCGGGGGGGGGACGTCTCCAAACAAAAGTCTGTCTGGCTGTTTGCCGCCCGTCAATAACAGCAGACTGCAGACCCGGCCCTGCATGTCTGTAATTTCAGTTCATGCTGTAATTATTAAAGCCCCTTTAGACATTTTTCATCCGTTTGCGTTTGAAGCATAAGCTCTAAATAAGTTGATTTGGGTTCATGAGTTGTTTTAAGAAAATTTACACACAGAGCCAAAGAACAACAAAAAACTAACCGAAAAAAAGTCTGTGTCATCAAATTATCTTTGACACAGAGTAAGAAACCATTATCGGTGTGTTTTACACTCTCAGGGTTAAAGTAACACTAATAATTGGAACTTTGCGGCATAATAAAACATGCCTTAAGGAGAAAGCTTCACTCTTTTTTTCCCTTTTTTTTAGCACAACACACTGAATCAAATTTTAATTACTAGCATGACAAGCAACTATTATCGTAATTAAAGATCCTTATACTTATTTGTAATTGGTGTTGATTTTTGGTTTGCGGCGCGCCATAGCCTTCCAATATGTGTGTTATGTGAAAAGGGAAGGGAATGTTATAAATTAATGTATTATTTATCAGATGGTGAATTAACACTAATGATTCAAGCTGTATAGGTCTAATATATATCAGACAGTGCAGGGTGTTCCCAGACAAATGTTTTAATATAGCGTCACAATTGGTTTAACCACTTTAACCCCTATGGCTATTTTCCTATAGGCTATTTTCAAAGAAATTGAAAATAATAATAAAGCATTTTAGCCACACAACTCTTGTATGGGGGTCCCTGGCACCAAATGTTTTCAGATGGGGGTCCACGGTCAAATTCAATATGCATTTTCATCTAGGGGTCCTCCTTGACAGCAAAGCCTCAGCAAAAGCAACTGCAAGGTTCAGCCACTAGAGGGAGTCTACCATTACAAAGAACGGTTCCCTGGGGAGCTTGACTTGACTGTGAATAAGAACATTGCTGCAGGTCGAACTCAGACTCAGTATCAAAACTTGTGCTAATTTCATTTGCCCTGAAACTGCAAAGTCACAATGATTTCACCAGAAACCCATTCATTAATATTAGTCACTGCATGTAGATAGACCTACGTATAGCATTGCAAAGTGCAGGGGGGGTGGGGGACTGGGGGGGAATCATTATTCATTCAACATTGATACATAGTTTTGAGTCGTTGTCAGCGGGCCCCATTCTTTTCCAATTAGCCCTTATTTTATGACCATTACTGTTGTGGTCTAGTCAGCCGAGGAGGGCTAAGCCATCTGTACAGCGCTGTTGCCACAGTGTTGCAACCTATAACAGCCAGACTATAGGCCTATAAAAAGGCCGTTTCAGATCGTTGCCTTTAGTTTTCTGTACAACAACTACACGTGCTCAGTTGAGAGCTCTGACTGGAAGCCCGTCCCATCCCCATCAACATGCCGCAGGAGGCGTGTATATAGACCTTTTGTTACCTGTATTAGTCTGCCCTATACCTGGCTGGCTGCACTTGGTTACATGGGACCTGAGTTTAACATGTCGTCAAAAGGCAGGCAACAGAGAGCGGTGAGCTGCCAGAGCTTCAGATCCGACCGAATGCACCCGATCGACGCTGTTACTGTATTATAGGGGGACAATTTAACGCGACAAAAAGGAACAAATGTTATTTAAGTTCAGCAGCAGCTGCACTTTGCAACAAAAACAACAACAAAACAAAAAGCAGGACCGAATCCAGCCTTTCCCAAAGCAACGCTCCACTCGAGAACTCATTCACCCTGTCAAGCTCCGACCCTCTCTCTCAAGTTTCAGTTTGGAATCCTCAACTAAACCACCTTTCCAGGTTCTTCTTCGTCATCATCATCACCTCACCTGAGCGCTTTTTTTTGGGATCATGGATGTCAGACGCGTGAAGATTACTAATACTATTAAGGCATTTCACCACGTCTGTGTCGCGGGAAACGACGGCCGATATAGTACGTGCATCTGGAAAGGTTAAGAGGAGAAAACCTGCCAATGTTGTGAACGCAGAGAGTGTCTGTTCAGTGCATGGCCTCTGCACGAAGTGGGAATGATCATGCACAGACCCCTCCGAAAGTGGAGTTTATACGTGTTCCTGTGCTTTGGCATCATATACCTGAGAATTGGGTGAGTCTCTAAACCATGTAATTAGACTATATTGCTGTTTGCACGTTGCGTAAAACATGATTATCAAACGCAATGTGGCACTGTGCCAATTATAATTATTATAATTATTAGCACACACACACACAAATATATATTTAAAGCACAAGTCGGCATAAAAAACGCCTGTGTGTATCAACTTTAAAGCATGAGGTTGCACATTAATCTTCAGCAGGTGTTTTGCAGTTTTAGTCCTCTCAAATGCCTCTAGCCTATAGCCTACTTCTGTAAAGCGTCGTGGGCTGTGATATATATCATATTATGGGGACGATAAGGCAAGAATACCTTTAATATTCACCGATCCTATTGTAAGTGGCCAGTGGGCATGCATACACTGTCGGTGTTTGCGTTCGGCTCCCAACTATAGCCGCTTGCTTTTGCTTTGTCGCAGCAGATAATTTGAGCCGCTGTCTCCTGCATGCATACCTTCATTAATAGCGGCAGTGCAGTGCAGGCACACTGAGTTGTATTTCCACATTCCATTGGCCAGACGGAGTCTTTTACCTGTTTTGCAATAGCTCACCTGGCTGGATGCATAAACACCGAGGAATTCTATCCCTGCTTCAGTGCTTCCTCTGCTGCCCCCACCAGCTTATACTGTAGCACACAGCTGTGTTACCATCATATGATCACACACCACCTTGTAGCCTACTAATATATACACTGGACTGTTATGAATCCTGGAATTAGAGACATGCTGTGAGGAGTGCGCCTGCTCCGCACAGTGCGCAAAAGACGCAACAGTCCGCAGTTGCGCGCGCCTTTTGCGCAAAAGGCGAACGGGCCATGTTGAGCAGGTGAATGATAATATATAGGGCCAGGGATTCTCAACCTTTTTTATTTTAATTTCACGCAGCCCTATATGAGGCCACGAGCCCCATCCCAATTTGATTCCTTTTCGATTTAATTATTTCATCTCCGAGTCAGTCTGCACTGTAAAATCCTCAGGTTAAATTACGTCTGAGAGCTATAGTGTACAAATTGAACCAAATGCACCGGATCTATTTGGTGGCTATAACTATACACATACAGTACACACCATACAACCCCCTCTCGCCCTCAGGGACCCCTAGGGGTCCGCGGAAGGACCCCACTAATGAGAACCAGTGAAATAGCTATAGGCCCATAGCAAAATATCCCTTATCTACAAGCTTAACCTACAGTATATATCCTACTACAAGATAGATCATTAAATAAGGAACTAAAGAATAGCTTATCTCGGTCGAGGTTGTTACTATACGATTATTATAAAAAATGTGTCCTTCCTCAGGTGGCGAGGGGGCTCCTCTCCTCTCAATTCGCAGCGCACCGTGCCTCTAAAACCTGCACTTCCAAGTTCGAGTTCCAGTGATGATCATATCAAATGACATGCAGCTCAAATGGGGGGGGGGGGGGGGGTAATCGAGGCGTTCACACATTGGCCTAATCTCACTATTTATCAAGCTAAACTGGTTAGATCATTCCTTCCCGTATTACCCAGGGTCAAATCTGTCATGATACCCTCTTCCTTTACAGTGATGGAGCCTCTGCAGGTGACGAATGAAATGCTTGGGCTGCAGCCATATAGCCTTCCACTACTTAAAAAACCCACGAGACAGATGTGTTTCCAATATCAAAGAGTGCCAGAAATATAACTATTATCTCTAACAATAGTGCATGGCATTGGCATCGTATACTAAAAAAGCCTATAAGGAGTCGTTTTATAAGTTAATAACTTGTTGTGTGTCACTTCAGAACCACGTGCCAGGCCCAGAGGGCAGCAGTCCAAAAAAAGAAAAGAAAAAAAAGGCAGATTGGAATGTGGATTTTTGCGCGTTTTGGTGTGTGAATGGGTGCGAGCCGAGGCTGAGGCTCACGCTGCAGCCCCATGCATGCAGCAGTGTCTCTTGTTTGTTTACTTTTGGCCGCGGCTGTGTGATGAATGAAACGCCTGTCTGTCCAGCGGATCAGTGGATCAGTGTCACTGCATTGTCCTGTTTGTGGCTGCAAAGTGGGCGGATTGCAGCGTCTCTCTCCCTCCCCTGCCCAATGGCAGGCACTGACTCTCATGAGAGCGGAGAAAGGCACGCTCTTCTGCCATCCGAAATCCCTAAAACCATCACCATTCCGGATCGGGAACCACATTCTGCAACAGTCTCTATGCGCCGAGACATGACAGAGCAGCCAATCCGCGCGCTGTCCGCCGCCGCACACGCACGCACGGCCCTGCTGGGAGCTCGGAGCTGCATAGCACCAAACGCCAACACGCCACTGGCCGCCTGACGCGTCGCTCCAAGCGGACAGCAGGGAGACACGCGCACCGCTCTTTTTGTTGGAGCCCTGCATAGAGGAACTTATAAAAACGCCGCGCGCCCGGCCCCGGGGGGAATTATTACGGAGTTTATATCCTTGATCCTTTCTTGTTTTTTGTTCTTCTTCTTCTTTATATCTGCTTCTCATTCTGAATCTGAAAAAAGTGGCATTTTGTTCAATGTCATCATGATCATCTTCTCGTCGCGCAGTGTACTGCTGTCAGTTTACTATCCTCAGATCTTCCTCATCCTCACGAGTGGCAGCTACCTGTAAGTCTCTTGATTCATTCATTTCAACTGCCCCCCCCCCCCCCCCCCATTTCATTTTAAGGTCGGAGTGGGACCCCGAAATCTACTGTACAATCTACTGTAAAAGCAGCGTTTATTCAACTCTGAGAGTGTATGAGCGAATGGAACCAATCATTGAATTCATGCACCCAGAGACACAGACCTGGCTGTAAGTTGACGCAATTAGCCAGTCGCATTAACTCGTGTGTGTGTGTGTGTGTGTGTGTGTGTGTGTGTGTGTGTGTGTGTGTGTGTGTGTGTGTGTGTGTGTGTGTGTGTGTGTGTGTGTGTTTGCGTGCGTCTCTCTACACCAGAGATGATGCATTTGGGTTTATATATATCGTTTACTTTAGAATTCCCGGTTGTTGCTCCGTGTCTCAAAGATAAAATGCTGGTGGGAACCGTGGGATATAACAGGTATTTTATTGAGATCATTGTGTCCGTTTAATAAATATAAACAGTAATAATATTTTAAGTTAAGTATAGCCAGCTATATTCACCATCAAACTCTTGTGATATAGGCCAATGATGAGTGCGCACTTCGAATAAATTAAACAAAAACAAACTGTCGTTTTAAATGTGTTACACATTCACATTTCTAGATGATATGTGTGCACTGTGCAATATAGCCTAAGAACCCAGTCAGTGTGTTTTCCACGTGGGAACACATGCAGTAATTAGTTGCTAACCAGTACGCACGCACTGACACGCTTACAGGTGGATAAAAGCGCGGCCCGTGCGAGGTGGATATTTTATAAAGATAAAAAAAAAATATATATAGGCCTTATAGGCTATATGTTAAAAGAACTGGAGGGTGTAAAAAAGCTTTCTTATCTTTGCGCCATGGTTTCCTTTGGCCACGGAGTGGCAGAGATGTTCAAGACAATTAGATGTTTTGAGATTGTCATTGTGAAGAGGAGAAACATGGGCAGCTTTTACGCATGCGAGCCCTCTTTACCTGTCAGAACTTGTGGAGGGATTACGTTTATGCATTACATCACCGCCGTCTAATTCTCAGTATTCCTAACTTATAATTTCAAGCCACATCTTAAACAAGCGGAATAAAAACATCTTCCTGCGACGCTACACGTGATTGACACCATAATATGTTGCGGCTTTGAATTAAACGAGAAATACTCTTACGAGGGGGTGGGGGGACGTTGGCTTTCTTAAATCCTTTCCAAAAAGAATTTCTCAACCATGCTCCCTTTCTTCCTCCCGTTGACTGAGAGGAGACCCTAAACCTGATGCCGAAATAGATGTGGTTTTTGGTTTCAGTTAAAAGTGGGGAGCTACGGCTAAGTTTAGTGTTGGGTTTGCACATTAAAAACGACATACCATTGTTTGTTTTGATAATTTTTAAAATATGCTTTATGTTCGGCGTTTCGCCATAAAAAAAATGATATGTTTGAAGGAGAAACTTTAAACCGTGGATTAAGGGAAAAGGAATGCGATATTATTACCCCCCCCCCCCCCCCCATCCTCCAAGTATTCTGCAGTCTCTCATTACATATCCACAGCTAATGTTTAGGCGCGTTAAACTCACAGTGAAATGTGCAGAGCTGCATGGGTGGCAGATGATGAGCCGTCAACACACGTTATGGGGTCTGTTCAGAGACATATAGCTGATTTCAACACTCACAGCACCCAGAGTTCCACTGGGAATGGGAATCATTTGGAATAGTATAAAAAAAAAACAGTAGCACCTTGACCTCATTAAGCCAACATTAGTCTCAAACAGACCTATATTCGTTTTTCAAAATACAATGTGCATGCAATGTAATAACACTTCAATCTCTTATTTTTTAGAACAACTGATTTTGTCTAGTGGAAATCTATTTCTCTCTAGAGTATTAGGTAGGCCTATAGCCTATAGAAGGCAAGCAAGCAATTGGAGTTCAGTGCATTTCTCTAAGTATTAATGGATTGTGGGTGTGCATGCATGCCTCTGCATTTGAACATGCAGCTTTAATTTATACCTTCTCACGAGGCTGAAATATTTAGAGTTTTTCAAAATGTCTTACTTTATAGGTTAGGATTCATTGCTCTAGTTCGAGGCATTCATGGCAGCGTCTTCAGTTTTTGTAAATCAAACCTTTGTTTTATTTCAGTGATGGTAGCCTACTGGTTCTAAAGAGTATTTTTTTTTCTTGGCATTGGTAATTACTAATTAGTAAAAAAAAGAAACGAAAAAGCATTGGTGTAACATTAGGCCAACTCGTCAACAGGTCAATATATACTGACATGCTGGGTGTAAGTTGTAAATATTAGCAGTTTGTACAGATATAGATTCTACATTTGTGACTATATAATTCTCCAAGCTGCTGGCGCACGTGCACACACACACACACACACACACACACACACACACACACACACACACACACACACACACACACACACACACACACACACACACACACACACACACACACACACACACACACACACACACACACACACACACACACACTCATCGCTAAGCAAACAGAATCGCATTTGTGCTCTTTGATGATGCAGTGATTTAAAAGCTTAGCTGTGGAATTTTCTGTTTTGCATTGTCTGATGGTCTGTGTTGCTGTCTGGCCTAATAGAACAGTGGTTCTGTGAATTAGCAGGTGTACCAAACCAAGTGACAAGGACAGATATCTACAAGGGCCACAGGGGGAGAGTTTATCACACCTCACATTAATAAAACATCACGCTCTATTCTGACCCGAGTCCTGGAGCCGACTATGAAAATATCAGTGCAAATTTGTGGCATATCATTATAGGCAAAAATAGCTGCATTATCTATACAAGCTCGAGTTGGAATAGCCATTTGATCACAACGAGAATTGGAAACTGCGTCAGGCTCACACAAGCAGTTGGCTTTGACACATAGCATTAAACGATTAACACAGCGCTGCCAACAAGTGACACACAACTACTGGACTCACACAGACAAAGCAGAACACACAACGAGACAGCAAACTAATGCACTTGACAACAAACAGCACAGACCGCACAACTGTAAGAGATGCATGATGTACTGGCCGCAACGGAGCGGCTGAGATCAACACACTATATCTTGGCCTGGCGCATTCAAGCCAGCTCTGTTCCACTTTTGTCATTTGTCATATTAAAAATTCAGTTTCCTTAGGGGAATCTGTGACAGCTGCTGAAAGTTGGGGTACCATTAATAACCTATTGCTTTAAGTAGCATGAGGTGTCAAACTAGGGTTATTCATGACAAAACAGCAAGTTTTTTTCGTGCAAAACAAATGCTTGCAATGGATTCGGAATCATAAAAAAAACCTAGTTTGACCCCTCACATAATACTTGAGAGCAGAATTCAGAATTAAAAGGTGTCAATTTTGCCTGCAAATACGTATACTGCAGGTACCCCAACTTTAAGCAGCTGTCACAGATTGCCCTAATTAAGGAAACTGACTGACTTTGTGAGGTGTGTTACTATAGACACAATCGTTGTTGTGTATTTGCTGCCGCTGCCTGCTTGCCTCTCGCCACAATGACCATTCTGGCTATACATCCTACTAAACACGTGCCGTAAACTGCAGTTGCTCTCTAGTCTCAACTCTCAATCTCGATTATATTGTCCCCCACAAATATTTACGTACCGACAGCACCACTGCTGTAAAGACTTTACCGAAAACACAAGCATCAGACGTTGAAGGTCGATGTACTGTATGGGCCAGTGGTTCTCAAAGTGGGATCCCAGGACCCCCGTAGGGTTCGTTGAGGGGGTTCCAACGGGGGTCCCCGGCCAAATGACTTAATATAGCATCAGCATCAGTTCAACCACTTTAACCCCCTACATGCGTTTGAAAATAGCAGATCTACAAGCTCACAGCGTGTCATAACGTGATGCACTTTGAGCTTTACAGTACACCCGCTATTTCCAAAGAATCTTGATATATATATATTTCTTATCAACACTGGGAGAAAATTCAGCCTTCAGACAAAGTTGGAGAAGCACTGATGTAGGCCAGGGCAGGGGGAGGGGCAGGGGGAGGGGGAGGGTCAGGGAAGGTCAGTGTGGTTCGAGTGACGTGTTCCACAACGTGGTGAAAGAGGGTGTCAAAACAAGCAAAGGCCTGGAATAGGATGTTAAACAAGACACACCTGTCCTGTGTGTGTCACATATGTTTATCTGTACAATGTTCTGTACCACTTTCACTGTATTATAATATAAGTCTCTTGTTGTGGTGCAACTCTTCAATTCAATTCAAGCAAAATCAAGCAGATTCAATCAAATGAACTGTTCTCAAAGATTATTCTTGAACGCAGCAACCATCACTATAGGGCATCATCCCTTCTGTCTCTACAGAGCACACCATGAGACTGTGTGAACAAAACCTCCGTTTTGTAAGAGATACATGCCTTGTTGCAGTTATGGTTTCATTTGAACATGTGGCTTTGAATTTAGAGATTTATTTTTTCTATCTTTGTGGAGACAGTCAATCAACCGGACCGGAGAGCGTGGTTGGCTATACGAGCGAGTTCAAATCAACATTCACATCTTTTGTTCTGAGTGGTTCTGGGGGCAACATTTGGAATTATTATCTTCTTGGGATCGAACAGAAATATGTACGATCGTCTGGGACAGAGAGGTCTCCTACAAGCGATTCTTCTGAAGGGGGATCCACAGAATTGTCTCTCTTCTTTTCACTATCTTTCCCTTCTATCAACCCCCGGTCTTTTTGAAGCCCTCTTTCTCTCTCTGGCTCTCTCTTCTCTCGTTGCTTTCTTTTTGCTGACACACAACTTGCTTGCGTCGGCCTGCCTCGCTTGTGGTGAAACCCTTGGAGGCAGACGTCATACTTCAAAGCTGGCATTTGCCTCCGCACTCGTTTATGTCTCCTTCGTCCCTGACATGTTTGAAAAGTATGTATCTGCAGGGTTCGGACTGGTTATAAACAACATTAAAAGTATGTATCTGCAGGGTTCGGACTGGTTATAAACAACATTAAAAGTATGTATCTGCAGGGTTCGGACTGGTTATAAACAACATTAAAAGTATGTATCTGCAGGGTTCGGACTGGTTATAAACAACATTAAAGTATGTATCTGCAGGGTTCGGACTGGTTATAAACAACATTAAAGTATGTATCTGCAGGGTTCGGACTGGTTATAAACAACATTCACTGGTTAAAGTATGTATCTGCAGGGTTCGGACTGGTTATAAACAACATTCACTGGTTAAAGTATGTATCTGCAGGGTTCGGACTGGTTATAAACAACATTCGCTGGTGAAAGCCCCGGGTTTTGTTTAGCTGTGTTTCCGTCTTTCTTTTTACTCTCGCTTGCGGTCACAAACTAACCCATCTCCAGCATGTGTTGATATTATCACATCAAACCAATAATCGAGATCAACCCCCCCCCCCCCCCCCCCTCTCCATGCACGCACACACACGCACACACACACACACACACACACACACACACACACACACACACACACACACACACACGCACACACGCATGTGCAGTTTGTGCACAGGCACAGACACTAGGGACAAGTACTGCAATTCATAATGGAGTAATAATAACCTTGCGATACAACTTGACTTGTGTCAATAGCTAGCTGTACATGTTCTTCATGCATTCCCAGTTGTGGCTTGAGGATAGCAAGACATTTATAGACAGTGTTTAAACGCCGAGAATGTGTTTCAGGCGCATAATTCTAGAAATCATCGTGCATAACATTCTGTGTGACTTTCTGGTTAAGACGTGAACCTTGCCTATAAATTTGAGAGGCTCGGTTACAAATTGGGGTATGCATTGTATCTGCGTGGGCCCACAGTTACCTACAGTAACAATTAACACGAAACCCCAAACGTGGTGCTCTATCGGCAGCCAAACCAATGTGGAATGGCATTGTCAGTAAGCAAATAAGCACCATGTCGTTTTCCCCCTTCCAGGCTGATATAGCGTGCTGCACGATACTCTATTTTACGTTTGATGTTGGATACTATTCTCAGATATTCTTTTTGATTTACCCCTAATCCAATAAATAGCTATACTTCATGCAATACGATGCTCTGCGGACCGCAGATTCATCAATCACTGGCTGAATTGAATCCTACTCTGGAGAGTTTCAAACAAGTGAGTCAGTCTGACCGTTCTGCAGAAATTCTAACTCGCTGTTTGTGTGTGTGTGTGTGTGTGTGTGTGTGTGTGTGTGCGCGCGTGCGTGCGCATGCGTGCGTGCATGTGATGGTCTGTGTGTGGTGCGGTGTGTGATATATATGTGTGTCTATGTGTGTGTATGGTGTCTTTTAATTTGGCAGGGCCTTGTCCTCGGTGGTAGCTTTGGGTGCCAACATCATCTGCAACAAGATTCCTGGGCTGGCGCCGCGCCAGCGGGCCATATGCCAGAGCCGCCCGGACGCCATCATAGTGGTCGGCGAGGGCGCCCAGCTGGGCATCAATGAATGTCAGTACCAGTTCCGCTACGGCCGGTGGAACTGCTCGGCCCTCGGCGAGAGGACCGTCTTCGGTCAGGAGCTGCGAGTAGGTCAGTCTGGGGTACTACCGCCGCGCCTTTACGCACCGTCGCACAATAAGCAGATCTTCAAGCTCAAAAAGCGCCACGGAAGCGGCACATTTTGAGCTTGCAGATCTGCAGTCTCCGGCACACGGCGCCATTGTACGACGGAGCATATGATATATAGGCATCACTCAGGGAGGGCAGTATGTGTGTGTGTGTGCGTGTACTTGTGAGTGAGCGTTTGGCATGTGTTTGTGCTTACATGTGTATGTGGATATTATGTGTTTGCATTGCGCTGGGTGGTGGGGCGGCCCTGGAATGTTTCAAGCAGTGTTGCTTTCATCTAGGATCTTCCTGGATTATCTTATGAATATTTGAACACAGAAAAATGCAATGGTCATACGGCGTATATGACATAACATGTGGATGTCTCGCACATTGGTATGCAAGGTGAAAATCCCAAGAACGTTCTTTTTAGGCCCGTTTGTGGCTTGTGGACACAGATAGTCGCGTGGTAGTAACAGGGATGTTTTTTTGTTCTGAAGACAGAAAAGAGGGTTACATAACAAGCGAGGAGCATCATCATCATATTTTCTCTCCGATACAGACAGTACCAGACAGAGTATGCATCAACAATAATGGTACCAGCCCCCCTACACCCCTTTGAGCCCTGTGAAATATGGCTCTGCACAAAGCCAAACCCGAGCTACACACATCACACAGTGAAAACTCAAACCAGCATCACACACTCCCTTTGACTCTATTGTATAACCATTCTTTTGCTGGCATTGCTCAAGAAGACGCGGCTCCAATAATGCGCTGCCATTGATTCCAGCCCCATCCTCTCTCCTCGTCGCCGCCCGTTTCAGTTGACACTGTTGCAGTTCCCCAGGCGGCGTGCCGTGGTGCGGCGGCAGCACTCTCTCTCTCTCTCTCTCTCTCTCTCTCCCTCTCTCTCTGTCTCTTTGGTTTTTGTTGATGTAGGAACCCGCGTCAAAACCTTCTCGGTTTAGGAGCATGCCGACCATCCCTGGGCCGCGCCAAAGTTATGGAAAAGCTACCGAAAGGCACTCAAGCCCCTAATGGGGAAAACGTATGGGTTTGAAAAATGATCTAGCAAATGAGGAGACAACTAATGGTATTATCGGAGAGAATGCTTTGTGTCGACGCTGAAAATAGATGGACACATCTGTTGTTAATCGGACTAAATTGGTTGTGTCCAAGCCCGCGCGGGTTCATGTTATTGTGTACATATATGTAGAAAGGTCCTATAACTGGACAAACATTTACAGTTGCTTTCTTTCATTCTTTTTTCTTCTTTTTTTTTCTTCATTTTTCTCCTATTTTGCTTGAGGAACTTGGCATTCCACAGAGCTCTTTTGCACGGCTTTTGTTTTACAGGGATTTTTATACATTTCCTTTCATTTAGAAACTGTTTTGTTGCCGTTACAGTGCGGTTGGGCTGTGCATTTAATCCGGTGGCTCTGTGAACAATCACTGCTCTTGAGGAGTGACTGATTTTGCTCCAGTCACCCTCCCCCCTACCCCCCACAGAAAAGGCATTTCTTTGTTGTAATAATTGTGGCACTGTCTTGGAATCCATCTGATTTCTTTTGCCACCCCCCACATTGTCTTTCTTGTGGCTTCACATACCTTTAGAAGTCTAGAACTGCGTGCAATGATTGCCTCTTCTCTCTATATATCGTTTCAACGATTTGTTATTGTTATTTTGCAATCACAGAGGGTCTTAGTATTTTTACATAATAATTCACAGTTAAACACAGAAGGAACCCACATTTTCTATTGTTTTCTAAGCTTGTTCTCTCAACATGCAAAGGGATTTTTATTTTGAAGGAGGGTATGGGATAAAGTGTGTTAGCTCGTTTCTGACACTGATTGGCTGAAATATTCTACTTGAACCACACCCCGGCCACTGATAGGCCACTGTAACATGACACATTGCAGAAAGCTTGCCTGCCATTGGCTACCTTAGACCGGTGGTTCCCAAAGAATCTTATGGGTTTGTAACTCGGAAAGTGTAAAAATGCTACACAGCATTTGTACAACTCAAGTGCAATCAACACTGAGGATTTTACAGTGTGGATTGGGGTCCCAGAGATACAATTGGCATATGGGGGGTCTGTGACTCTATAATGCAGTGGTTCTCAGGGACTCAGGTTCCTTGAGGGCGGTTTAACCCATTAAGCTCAATTTGGTTCCATTTGTATACTGTCAGTCGTGTCAGAGTTAATGTAGTCATAGCACTTTATAGTACACAGGTATAATATATAATATAGTACAGTATGTATAGTTTACATAGATACTCCACTGTTACGTTCTTAGCTTACGCATGTTTCATGATAACTAGTTATTGCTTAATGTAAATCGCTCTGGATTAAGAGCGTCTGCTAAATGCCTAAATTGTAAATTGTTAAGGGGTTGTCCTTGACATTTCAACATTTGAGGACCACCGCACACGTGGGTCCTTGAAATGAAAAGGTATGAGTTTGAACCAGTGCTTCAGTAGAGACTACTAGAGAGGCATCTGTGATCCAGTTTGAACCAGTGCTTCAGTAGAGAGGCATCTGTGATCCAGTTTGAACCAGTGCTTCAGTAGAGAGGCATCTGTGATCCAGTTTGAACCAGTGCTTCAGTAGAGAGGCATCTGTGATCCAGTTTGAACCAGTGCTTCAGTAGAGAGGCATCTGTGATCCAGTTTGAACCAGTGCTTCAGTAGAGAGGCATCTGTGATCCAGTTTGAACCAGTGCTTCAGTAGAGAGGCATCTGTGATCCAGTTTGAACCAGTGCTTCAGTAGAGAGGCATCTGTGATCCAGTTTGAACCAGTGCTTCAGTAGAGAGGCATCTGTGATCCAGTTTGAACCAGTGCTTCAGTAGAGAGGCATCTGTGATCCAGTTTGAACCAGTGCTTCAGTAGAGAGGCATCTGTGATCCAGTTTGAACCAGTGCTTCAGTAGAGAGGCATCTGTGATCCAGTTTGAACCAGTGCTTCAGTAGAGAGGCATCTGTGATCCAGTTTGAACCAGTGCTTCAGTAGAGAGGCATCTGTGATCCAGTTTGAACCAGTGCTTCAGTAGAGAGGCATCTGTGATCCAGTTTGAACCAGTGCTTCAGTAGAGAGGCATCTGTGATCCAGTTTGAACCAGTGCTTCAGTAGAGAGGCATCTGTGATCCAGTTTGAACCAGTGCTTCAGTAGAGAGGCATCTGTGATCCAGTTTGAACCAGTGCTTCAGTAGAGAGGCATCTGTGATCCAGTTTGAACCAGTGCTTCAGTAGAGAGGCATCTGTGATCCAGTTTGAACCAGTGCTTCAGTAGAGAGGCATCTGTGATCCAGTTTGAACCAGTGCTTCAGTAGAGAGGCATCTGTGATCCAGTTTGAACCAGTGCTTCAGTAGAGAGGCATCTGTGATCCAGTTTGAACCAGTGCTTCAGTAGAGAGGCATCTGTGATCCAGTTTGAACCAGTGCTTCAGTAGAGAGGCATCTGTGATCCAGTTTGAACCAGTGCTTCAGTAGAGAGGCATCTGTGATCCAGTTTGAACCAGTGCTTCAGTAGAGAGGCATCTGTGATCCAGTTTGAACCAGTGCTTCAGTAGAGAGGCATCTGTGATCCAGTTTGAACCAGTGCTTCAGTAGAGAGGCATCTGTGATCCAGTTTGAACCAGTGCTTCAGTAGAGAGGCATCTGTGATCCAGTTTGAACCAGTGCTTCAGTAGAGAGGCATCTGTGATCCAGTTTGAACCAGTGCTTCAGTAGAGAGGCATCTGTGATCCAGTTTGAACCAGTGCTTCAGTAGAGAGGCATCTGTGATCCAGTTTGAACCAGTGCTTCAGTAGAGAGGCATCTGTGATCCAGTTTGAACCAGTGCTTCAGTAGAGAGGCATCTGTGATCCAGTTTGAACCAGTGCTTCAGTAGAGAGGCATCTGTGATCCAGTTTACGGCGAGGTCAAGCTTCTCCACTGCTGCGCCGGAGGTGATCAGCGAGCTCGTTCAGCTGCGTACGTTGTGTCCCCACTCAGTCATCATGGAAGACCACAGACACACCACAATGCTACTGCTGCTGCTCCCATTCTGCCAATTGGGGGGAATGTGGAAAAGTGGGCCATTTAACTGTGCTCACTCAACACCTTATTGTCAAAGTGCCACCGGCACGCAGCAGCGCGCTCGCTCACTGTGTGCTCTCCAAGCGCCTTTGATGCTTCCCCAGCGTCTGTGGCCATTTTGTCACTGGGTGGATTGAAGATGTAACCATGTTCTTCCCTCCGACCTACGTGTCCGTACGCATTACGGACGGCATATGAAATCATGGAACGCACCCCACGCACTTCAACGATGAAATGTTCCAATCCCTTCTCCCAATCTTGCAAAATGCCCACATCATCATCCTAATCAAGCACAGGGAGGAAAAGTTGTCCGTGTCCCGCTCGCCCCATTGAAGTTTTTCATTCAAATCCCCCCAAAATTATGAACACTAAACCTTTCCCCCTGCTCAGTGATCCAGTCCAACGTTTTTGGATTGGCGGGAGTGGAGATGCCATCGTTTTTTTTTTTCAAGAGCTAAAGATCAGGCGACCGCAGGTCTAATGCATTCTCTCCGCGCTGCCTACTTTTGGAGGCCGCCTTGCCTGTTCTGGAGCTTTCCGTTTGCTTTCCAAGAGAGCACACATTAATTCGGCGGGTTATTGAGCATTATAGAACCCCCCAAATATCTTCATTCAAGGGGGGGAAAGGGGGATCGTATTTCTGAAAATTCGGTATTTTATGTCTCTATTCCACTGTAAATGAGAAAATATGCATTCCCTTTATAATATGGCTGCTTTTGACACTCAGAGACATGAACATGAGTCTTAGGGTGGACGGATTGATGGAAAAATGGATACGGCTCCGTTTCGAATTGAGGCCTCCGTCCCTCAACGAACGGCTCTCTTGAGCAGAGGAGTGCTGGCTGTCTGATTATGCCTCTAACTGACAAATTGGAGAACAACTCCATAAACAAGGCCCGGGGATTCGAAACTGGCAATTTGAGCTTGTTTGTGCTTCCTCTACAAAAGCAAGATTTAGCAACCCTTCCTCCTTGTGCCCTATTCTATTGCACTGCGACTGCAAGTGAGCCCGCTGGCACGCATGGGCGCCTTGAGTACATACAAGTCCATGAAATGTGGAGTGAATTATCCAGCGCTAACGGAGATGTGTGTTATGAAGTGGCATGTTGCAGCATATTAAGACCGTAATAATAGAATTAGAGTCAAATCCTTCATCGCGTCCGCGGTGGAGGGAGGAGGTTGGTTGCAAGGCGGGCAAACATGGACTCTAAAATATGTAATCCTTTGGCCTGGTATGAGTATGAGTCATTCTCCTATATTCAGTATTGCCCCCCCATGGTATTTATTGTGCATACTTTGCATGCAATTGTAGCCTACACAGTGATGAGTCAATGATTTCAAAGATGCCCATGTTTTGGTGTATAGAGTCAGTGTAGTCTATGCCAGTAGAAGTCTTTTTAGATCACTGTTTGTTTCTCAACATTAGGTCCGGCGACCACCAGGCGGTTCAAATGGACCCTTAGGGGTCTTAAATTAACACTGAGGATTTTACAGTGTATATTGGGGTGGGTCCCAGAGATACAAAGTTGAATCAAACTGGGGGTCCATGAAATAAAAAAAGGATTGAGAATCACTGTTTATAGACCAAAAAGATTATTCCAGCCCCTGTACCTTAAGTTGTGCATGTTATAAAAGTGCTCTGTCTTCAAGTTTATTTAACTTGACTCACTGCCGCTAATATGACCTAAATGCCTTTTGTGATGAATCCGCCTATTGTTTGAGTATCTATGATCCCTCTATTTCCAAGTCACTTAGCATTTTTTCTAAATGACATGTTTTGACTTGGGAAAAGCCTTATCTCGGTGCACAATCGCACATTCTTTTGGCGAACCACCTGTAACAGAGATGCCCCCCCCCCCTCTCCTCTCCATAGCGTAAAAGAACCCGACTGACTGCAAGCGAGCAGCACACATGCAAGTTCAAATAGGCAGTGCACTTGACGTTAGCGATTAGTGCTCGGAAAATGGACACCTTTCAACAGCTACACTCAGGCATCAAAAGCCCCCCCTTTCCCCTTCCCCCCCACACCCCATCACAAACTGGCCTGCTCTGGTTACTCTCTGTTTGACTTTCCAGCCAGTTTGTCACCGTCCTGATTCATGCTTTTTCATCTGAAAGAGGTTTCTTGTTGTGCCGGCGGTGAAATATTGCACAAGTTCAATGGCGCTGCCCCCGTGGCTCATTGCACAAGAATGGATGCAGCCAGGAGGGACTAGGGTGGGGGGGTGGGGGGTATGGGGGCAGGTGAGTTTGTTACTTTGTTACCACTGAAGCAATGCCGTTGTTTTCCATTTCACGGTCACACAGTTTCATAGTACTTTCTTTACACAACGGTGGCGTGCAAAAAATAAGTGTAAAATAGAAGCTCACATCGCAATGCATTGTGAACTTGTACATCAGCACATTTTGGTCTTGACTTTTTTTAAGTGGTGCAACCACTCCAAGGAACAGCAATGTCCGTGTTCACCTATGTGACTATGTGTCCGTGTTCACCTATGTGACTATGCCCGTGTTTACCTATGAGCACCAGTATGACTAGACCAGTAGGGGCGCTGTTGTGCCAGAAACAGAGAGAGATAGTGCTGCACTGTTGCCTGCTAATGTGTGTGAGAGAGAGAGAGAGAGAGAGAGAGAGAGAGAGAATGAGAGAGAGGGGGGAGGGTGTTAACCTACAGATTTGATAGATTTGATTAAAGTATTGATATATATTTTCATATATATCAATACAATACATATATATATGATACATATTATCATTGATTAAATCAACACTAATTTGAGGATCCAGGATCCATATGCTGTCTTGGTTATGCTACTGTGAGGATCAAAACGTTTCAAATTGTCTAGTGAGACTCGAGTGAAAGATTGCGTTTGGCTCCGTTTACAGATGCGACATTCCAAAGTTTCAGAGAGCCTTCAGTGGAACATCAGTGAATAGTCCTATAGCCTTGTCATATTTGCCAGGTGGGAAATGGCCTCAGTTGGCCTCAGTTCACAGGGGGGGGACTTTACAGGGAAAGATAAGAAAGCTTTTGGTCATTAGGCAGAGGCTCTGAGCCAATATAGTGGGAGGGCACAGTGACACGTTCGGTAGGATTTGGGCTTAACTTCGCCAACTTGGGCGCCATCTTCCTAGGCTAGTAGGCTGCTAGGCTACTTGGCTGCCAGTCTGTAGTTCGTAAGTTTGCTTGTCAGTGACACACGCTGGTGTGTAGACTGTCACTGCAGTACACCATCTTCTATCTCTCTACTATCTTTGACTTGTCACAACTCTCCTACTCAATGGCTCTGGAACGACGGTGGTATGATTATAATTCGCTGTAAGAAAATGTTCAGGGGGTTTGATGATCTCCGCCACCCCTCCCCTCATGTCAAAACAGTTCTCAATGTTGACAACTTACTTGACATGAAGACATGTGGACAAAAACACAAGAGTGATCAGGCAAATGTGTTCTCTCTGCAGTAAATAAATAGCAGTGTTACGTTGCACCGTGACTACGCAGATCATGATCTGTCTGTAGATGTGTTGTTAGCCACCTAGCCGAGCTAGCCTCACCTAGCCTCGCATTGACTGTCGGTCGGAGATATTACGTAATTGAATAAACGCCTTCAACAACATCCCCACACATACTGTAGGCTCTTATCTGTGCTCTAACGAGCATGACATGATGTCGTGGTTGTCCCGTTTATGGTCAACTTTGCTTGTCAGACTCTGACCAACGGGTCCCCCGTCTACTGCAGCTCTTAAATCAAAACAAGGCTGTTACTGTGAAATTGGATTATGTGACGGACCAATTATCTTGTGAAATTGAATGTTGTTGAAGGTTATGCTATTTTGTCATCTGACACCCAAACCATACAGTGTTTATTTAATTACATTACATCAACAATGGTATAGCTGTCTCCACAGTGAGGCTGGAAAATGTAGCCTAGCAGCCTACGGCCTACTCGTATAGGCAGGAAAATGGCAACCAGAATAACTCGTTCTGAGGTAGACTCCACCCTAATCCCTCCCTCTATACTGCTACGCGTCCTTCCAAAGCCTACACGGGTTGTGCAAGGACGCGCTGTGATTGGCCAGTATGGTGGTGTTTCACGTGGCTCAAGTTCGCTTGAGACGGCGGGCCTCCGTCACGGTTTAGTCCATGGAGTAATTGCGACCGAAGGTCGCAGTTAACTACGGAATTGTGCATTTCCCGCCAGTCAGTCAGTGACATCATCAGGGATGGAGATCCCTGATGTCAACAATATTAGTACATGGATAATATACGTCAGAATCTCTTCTGACATTGCATATGTTTATCCTTCCCTATCCATCCTTCCTCTTCGATGTCTCCCTTTTGACTGATACCTGTCCATTTAAACTCTAGACGGGCCTGCCCCAATGTTATTTGTGCAGCCGGCGAAAACTAGAGTTCTCAACAGGCCCGAAAATTAAGGCCCGGCCCAACCTGGGCCCTCATCAAACCCTGTACACTCAAGACACTGCCCCCGCTGCCACCCTTAGATCTCCATATATGGAGCTGACCTGTTCTGAATTCCATATGTTGATCTGAATGGTGTGCGGGCCCTATACCTCCTTTCATATGTTGATCCGACCTCATCAACCCTGTACACTCAAGTCACGCTCCATATACAGTAGGGCCAGTGCACACAACCTCGCCCTTTAGGGCAGGGTTGTTTCTCGCCCTCGGGCGTCTTACTGGTATATTTAGGCCTAGTCTGCAGTTGTTGTAGGTGAGAGGCGAGAGGTCGAGTGGCGAGAGGCTGATAGGCGAGAGGCACTCACGTTGGCCACAGAAGTGGGCGTGGTTAAAAGAACAACCCGTGTAGGATTTAGAATGGTATACTGTACATCTCCCGCTTTACGTCAGTTTCTTTCACTCATTGCTATCCAGTCTGTTCTGCTCGTCTCTCTCAGCGCCTTCTCACACTGTCTAGAAACTACAGCCGTTGGGGTGAGGTTGAGGTTAACTGTTTCATATAGCGGTTATGGTTAGGCAAGGGTTTGTGATAGGGTTACGGTTAGGCCGATGCAATCTGATGAAGCATGAAAATATGATGTCAAAACGTCCTTAATAAAATACTCCTATGGGAGCTGACACACAGTGTGTTATACTGTATGTTCCCTCAGTGTTCATATGTTTGTCCAGACCCTGTAATTTTCACTTTTTGAATGTGTGTGCTTCCTTCCACACATTTGGACTCTATTTCTAATGGGCTGTTTAAAACATGGGGGGGGGGGGGGGGAGGGGGAGTGTGAAGGGGATGATTGTGGATGCAGGGTTTATTACTGCTGCACAATGTACCGGATCACAATATCAACTTGTGTAATATACTGTACATATTGCTTTTCAACAATCCAGGTATAATAAGGATGTTTTTTTCCTTTGGATTTGAATATTTGTTTTTTATAGTGGGAGCAGGTGGTATACATTCATTGTCAATAGCAGTAGCCAGATGCAAGTATACAAGCTCAAAACACGTTTAGATCTGGCAGATCTGCTACTTTTATGTAGATCATCAAGCATGGCGCCAATTCACGAGAAAGACACAAAACGTTAGAAAATGGAGAGGAGAGGCTTCTGCCCGACTGTATTTGTTTACTGATCACGAGTGGTATCGTCGTCACAATCATTGTCACTTCAGCCAGCATGTTATCGCATGTGTCGCTTCTTCGTGCAGGGTTTAACCCATTTTGACCTGGGAACGATTCTACAAATGCCTTCAAAATCCTTACAGTTTTCTCGAAAAACCCATGTTTCTATGTCAGTGGTTCTCAATATTCCATGTCAAGGACCCCCAGAATTATATGAAGTTGGCCGCCGACCCCCATCTGAACATATGTTTGTCCAGGGACCCTCCAGATGCAAAGATTTGAGTTAAAAATGTTCGCTCTGAAAGAATATATTCCGAGATTTGCGTCACATTTTCACGATTTTTGAAAAATAGCAGACCCACAAGCTCGAGCTTGTAGATCTGCTATTTTTCAATAGCTAAATTATGACAATGTTTAAACACCAAAAAGGGTTCCTGCCTAAAATGGTTTAAGGTTTAGGCATGCCATTCAAAAGCAGAGTAGCCCTGTGAAAAACTGTAAGCTGGCCTCCATTTAAATTTGGTTACCATACGTCAGTGACTGTCAATGTGCTGTGTCGTTGCTCCTGCATGTTTTGATATGCGCACACACGCCCGCACGGACGGCCGGACACATGCACAAGCACACAACACAAAAGCGCACACAACACACACACACACACACACACACACACACACACACACACACACCACTAACTACATAGTGCAGTTAATATACAATCTCACAGCCCTAGATTGATCAGATCTCTGATGATTGTGGTTTTTTAGCCTTGTTCCAGAAGCATTGCAAATATGCTGCTTTGTGTTTTCCCTGAATCTGGTGTCTTTTGGGCACTGTAATTATCGCAGACAATTACTGGCTCAAGCAGTGCAAACTATCAGCTATCAGTGCAAATCACCATTGTGGATGTCAGTGTAAGAAAAGACAGATGCCACGCAGTGCAGTTCTGGAATAAATCAATGAAGTTTATTGGCCATATAGCCTTGTCTCTCACAGTCACTGCAAAGAGCAGTCAGTCTATCAATTAATTGCATCCACATTACTAACCACTTAAATTATATACTCTATATTTTCCCTCATACATCAAATCTATTTGCCTAAAATAGCCGATCAAGCTTATACATTGGCTATTTTTGTTTTGCCTAGTATAATAAGCAGAATAGAAACACTGGAGTTCATGTGGTCAATTTATACAGTATATTCTTTGTCATACGACAAATCGCTAAAACCGCTGATCTGCACTGCTTGTAGGTTGACTATTAACGCACACACGCTACGAGCTTGTAGGTCTGCTATTTTTGAAAAATCGTGAAAATGAGTCACAAATCTTTGAAAACTGAACATATATTCTTTCATTAGACTTATTATTTTATTTCGACATCAGGCCTAAATGGCTTAAATGGTTCAATATTAGGACATGGATATTGTGCTGAAGTACAACGGGGTGGTAGCGCCCTTCCTCGGAATCTCCTGATGGTCATTTGTGGTGAAACTGTATCCCCATTGAATGCCTCGGACACAACATTCAGCACAGTCAGAGTTAAGACTAATAATGAACTGGCTGGTCGTTTGAACCAGAGCAGGGCATTCAAATAGCTGTGCGGCTTCATCTGACGTGCATGTCTGACAAAGTGAAAGAAAAGCACGTTTGAGAAATAGCTTCTTTTTTTTTTACCGGGCTGGACAGTTTTAACAATGGCCCTTTTAAATCTGGTTGATGTGGTCGTAAAAATAGACATCAGGGTTGAGAGTGAAAAGGAGAACGTTTCCGTTAAATATCAACTACAGGACAAACATTCCTTCCTTGAAGGCAAATCCATCAAGGAGGCTAAATAATGGCAGCCCCCTGTAAAGAAAAAAAGGCCATGACTGAAAGTAAGGGCTTACAAAGTACTGTGTAAAATAACAGTAATGTGTTTTATAAACCTACATGCTCACTGGACTCGTTCCGTTTCTCATATTTTACTGCTTTCTGCTTAGAAAAGAAAGGAGATAATATACTCCCCCCCCCCCCCCCCCTTAAGCTTGTGCAAGTTGCTCTTACATAGCACCTTGCAAGGTCCACTCCCTTGTGTATGTGAATGTGTATACGTTTAATAAAGACAGTCAAAAACTCATTCTTCAAAACAGGGACTTTTTCAAGAACACACAAGTGGATATTTTGACAGTGGTGAACTCTCCCAGAATCCCATCAATCAATGGACGTGGTTTGAGAACTGGCTCTCAAACGTGTTCATGAATCTAGGCCGCAGGCGGCTGGACAGCCATTTGAAAATATTTTGTGCCCGGGGAACTCCTCATAGAAGATTTGTTCAAATGTTTCAAAAAATATTCCAAATGTTTTCAATTGTTTTCAAGATATATTGAAAATAAATTAGCCAATAGGGTTCAAGTGGTTAAACAGATTTTTATGTTAATTTAACGCCTTTTTCCTGGGGACCCCCTGGAAACCCCTCAAGGACGGCTGGGATTACCCTGTTACTTTTCAGGATTAAAATGACAAAATAGCAAAAGTACCAGATATACAAGCTTAAAACGTGCCGCTTCACGCTTGTAGATCTGCCACTTTTGATACTTTTGTGTGATGCTGTAGTCAGTGTAGTGTGATCAACCGTTCATTGACAAAAAAGTTAGAATATGGAGATAAGAGGCTAATGCCTGACAGCAACAATATGTTATCATTCAACCAATTATGTTATCCTTCGCAGATTAAATCCGTGAATTTATCGCAAAAAGACTCATGCATCATTGCCGACACTATCACAGGTATAGCGTAGATGTAGTATAATATCTATCTACAGACGTTACAAACATAGCGCCCAAGCCAAAGCTGCGGACGACCTCTTAAAGCAGCCAAGGAGTTGATACCCTGTGGATAACGCCATGGAAATGATGCGTTGCATTGTGCTATGGTGGAATGGAATCGGATAAAAGCCCCCTTTTTTCGACCCATCATCATGTGGGTAGACCTAATCCTCGGCTCTCCTCCCTGTCAGTCCAGAGAAAACACACTTGGTCCATCTGTGGGTACGGTATGTATGTACTGTATGTATGCATGGGGGCGTGTGTGTGTGTGTGTGTGTGTGTGTGTGTGTGTGTGTGTGTGTGTGTGTGTGTGTGTGTGTGTGAGTGCGTGCGTGTGTGTGTGTGCATGTTTGTGTATGTGTATGCGTTTGACCAAATGGAAACGTGTGGGATCTTTTCCATAACTTTATCTGATAGGGGTCATCTGGCAGCGGTCTGCAGTGTGTGGGTCGTGGTCCCCATAGCTTTGTAAAGCATCTGCTGTATCTCGGGCGGGGTGACCAAAGAGTCCTATCTGCCCCCAACTGGCCCCCCCGTGTGCTTGAGTCACCCAGCCTCTCTATGACACCCAGTCATACACACCCAGCGTGGTAGTGTGTGTGTGCACGTGTGTGAACGTGTGTGTGCATGTATGTGTGTGCGTGTGTGTGTGTGGGAGGGGGACTGTATGTTTTTCCTCACCCACCCCTCTCCCACCGAGAGGGGAGATTTAACTCAGAGAGTTAACTCACAATTTGGGATCTTGCAGCCTCCCTCCCATGTGTGTGCATGTGCGTTTGCATGCTCCTCTCCTCTCTCCCCTGGGGTGCTGTGTGTGGAGGTGTTATCAGTGGGATCGGGAGCTCTGTGTCCGCCCGTGGCTCTAGACGCGAGGGGGAAACAGGATGCGAGAGGATCAACTGTAATCTCACTGCGCGCTTTGTTTCGCACAATCCCAGGGCCGTCACTGTATTCTCTACACGCAGTAGGGCAGCCACACTGGACATTTACATGTGCCAACAATCACACCGCTACTGTGGCCACACCGAGGGGGAGGAGGGAGAGAGATGGAGGGAGAGAGAGAGAGAGAGAGAGAAGGGGGGGGAATTAAAAGATTTCAGTGCACTGTGCCTACACATGTCGCGACCGCAGGTCGCGACATGTGTAGGCACAATGCAAGGAATAAATGCATTCGCCATGTATCCGAAGGACGTCTGATCCAATCACTTTTAGATTTCTCCAGTTTAATCCTGAGTTTAAGTTTTTTAGTGTTCAAGATCTAATTTTAGGCATGTTTAAGCCTCGAGGAAAATCCGTGTTGAGGTTCTTAATCCACTGTTTTTCATTAAAACGTCTTTGTCCTACTGTCCAGTTAGGATTGTGTTGAAGTCCAGCGCATTTTAGAGCTCCAATGCCGTGCGCCATAAAATGTTGCACCAATCTTGTGGTTGTCTTTTTGGCATTGTTAATATTGTATCTGTGTCGTCCCAGCCTAGTACCTATTGTTTTACCTGTCTCTCCGACATATTGTAAACCACATTTTTCACATGTGATTAAATAAATGCAGTTGCTGGTTCTGGCTGTTATTTGTTGTTTAATCTCCAAGACGCGTTTTGTGGTTCTATTTTTTACTAATTGTTTGGGTTTGAAGTATTCTGGTCCCTGGCGTGCTGGTGTGTTGATTTCTTTTAGCTTGCTGTGTACTAGATAATCTTTAAGGTTTTTATTTTTTCTGTAGGCCGATATAATTTTATAATCTTTTAGAAGATCGTCTGTTCGGTTCTCAAAATTCCTTTTTATTCTGTTGTTGGCTAGTGTGCTCTGTGTTGAATAACTGGTTATCAGGGCCAATTTGGGGCCTGTATCTCGCACTTTTATTTCTAAGAAGGTTTTTTGGGCTTTCCGGAGGAAGGTCCTAGTGTATCCTCTTAGTCTGAGGGCATTAAATAGAGTTTTACAAGCTATTTTGAAATCACTTCTTTGCGTGCAAATCCTATGGAATCTTAGTAGTTGTGATTTGACTATTCCTGTGTAGGAGTGTGTCGGGTGGAATGACGTTTTGTGTAATAGGGCGTGAGTGTCTGTTTCTTTAAAGAATACTTTTAAGTCTAGTTTCCCATTTGTGTTAAAGTTTGGGCCCTTGAAGATTGTTACATCAAGAAAGTCAATCCTTTCTGTGTGTGTCATATATTTTATCGTTATGGATCTATGATGGCTATTTAAAACATCAATAAATTCCTGGAATTCTTCTTGGCTATGTTCCCATATTCCAAATATATCATCTAGAAATCTATAGTAATGTGTCGGTTTAAGTCTGCATTTTTCTAGTGCGGTCTGTTCCCATATGCTCATGTAAATGTTTGCATAAGATGGTGCAAATCTCTTTCCCATGGCCGTGCCTTTGATTTGTAAATAGAATTTGTTGTTAAAGGAAAAATCATTCTGGGTTAGATTTAAGTCTAGTAATTGGAGTATTTCCTCCTCTGGTCGACTTGTGTCTGGGTATTTACTAAAGACTTCCCTGACTGCTTGGAGTCCTGATTCTGTTTCAATGTTTGTGTAGAGGCTGTCTATATCTATTGAAAATAGAAGGGCCTCCTTTCCTACTTTAATAGCTTTAATTTTGTCCACAAAATCGTAAGTGTCTTTTATAAAACTGGGGTGTTTTATCGACAGTGGGTTCAGGAAATATTCAATAAACTCTGCTGTCTGATACGTCTCGCTGCCACAGTCCGACACAATTGGTCTCCCGGGTGGAATTTCATATGGTATTGTCCATGAATCCGGGCTTTTGTGTATTTTTGGTAAAAGATAAAATATCCTAGCCCGTGGGCTATCCTGTCCTATTAAGTATTGGTGTTGTTTGGCGTTTATGTGCCTTTTGTCCTTAAGACTGTTTATGATGGCTATGGCCTTCGTAGCTGTCTGCATGTAAATGGGTTGGTCTAATTGCCTATAATGGTCCTGATTGTTGAGCTGTCTCTCACCTTCTAAAAGGTATTGGTGTCGATCCATAATTACTATGCAGGAGCCTTTGTCTGCTGGTTTGATAATGATTTGTTTGTTGTTGATTAGTTCCCTAAGTGCCCTGGTTTGTTCTATTGTGAGATTATCTTTTTCCTTAATGTGTCCTGGTATGCGTGTTACCGTATTCATGTCCTTCTGCATCAGTCGTTTAAGACTGCTTGGGATTAAATTCTCAGACGGTTCCCAGCTTGATTTTGGTCGAAAAGGCAGTATCTCCGTTCCTTGGTCCATTCCAAAGTGTGTAGCTAGTTTCAATCTGCGGTGATACTGAGAAAGGTCTTTCTTTAACCTGTTGGTTTGTTGTTTATAGATATCCAGTGTCGGGACAAAGGAAAGTCCCTTTTCCAGCAGTTCGGTCTGGTGTTGATCTGGCTGGAAGTAATGGGACAGATTAATTATGTTTGACTTGCCCCCCCTCCTTTCTGGGTTTATGGGGTCTATAAGTTTAAACTAGTAAGCCAATTTACAAGCATTGCTTTGCCTGTCTCTGTTGTCCAATGTACGTTATCAGGAACCACTTTAAACTCCCTGTCATCCAATTTAGGGAGGTAATTATAGGTAAAAATATTGCGATTTAGCTCTCTCATGTTATCCTTATCCTTTATTGAGAAATTAGTTGAGTAGTTGACTAAAGGGACATGGATACTTGCAGTTGGGAAGGCGTTCTGTGCTGCTGCGATGGCCTCTCTCAATGCCCTCTGCGCTTGTTTTGGAGCGTGGCCTCTCTCGTTTATCCCAACCGACAGGATGCAATAGGCTACAGTGGTGTTGCTCGGTATCCTCTCTAGTAGGGCCTTCGTATGTTGGAAGCCCATTCCTGGGTAGCAATCCACTTGCAGATCTGGTCGTGTCAGAGATGGAAGTTGGCTCATGTTTGAGTCTCCTATGATGAGGATGCTTTTCTTTGGGAATAGTCTCCAACGTTGGTTCTTCTTCCCGGTGTTGATGTGTTTGTAGACTTCCCCTGGGGTCCTTGGCTCGTCTATTTCTGGTTCATCTGATTCCTTTTCTCGGTTCTCTCCTGGGTCTGTCCTGGTCCTCCTAGGGGCTGCTTCTGTGTCCTGGGTCCGGTCCTGTGTAGTCTTCTTCTTTGTTGGTTCCGTCCTGTTGTGGTCAGTCCTCTGGGGTTTTGGCGTGCCATTTGGATTGGCTCTCCTACTTCGTGTTTGCCTCTGTGGTGGGCTCTTCTGTGGTGGTAGGGTCAGGGAGGGGAACTCTACTTCCGATAGATCCGTTCTAGGGGGGACCTGTACTATGGTTGGTAGTATTGTCTTGGAAATAAGTATGGTGGGGAACATGGGGGGGGTCGAGGTCAGAGAGGGTGGGGAGAGGGGGGCAGTGGATACACAAGGGGGGGGTTTTTTTGGAGAACGATGGGGAGTGGATATAGGTATATCAGGATCAGAGGAAGGAGGAGGAGGGAGGGGTGGGGGTAAAGTGGGAATAGGCAGAGAGACAGTAGTAGGAGGGGGAGGGGTAGAAATGACAGTTCTATTTGATCTGAGCTGTGTGATCATCAGTTGAGCTTTGTTTATCTCCAAATGTGTTAGTCTTTTCCCTAAGTTTTTTCTAGCCCATCTGATTGCTATGGTAAAGGCTTTTTTCTCCTCGTCCTCTGTTAAGTTATCTGTTAACTCTTGTTTGGTTGTGTTTAAGACTGTGGTGTAGTGTTCTTCTAAGGCTAAGATGGTTGTGTGACACCAGTGTCTGGATATCCCTTCGAGTAATAGGGTGGTTTTAGCCGTTGGTAGAGCTGGTTTTATCAAATTTATGAGTTCAAGGGTTTTCCTTGCTATACTCGCTGGTGGTCTGCTAGAAGAATTTACATTCTGCAGATGATGTGTACTTATGATCAATTTGTTCATGGTTCTGATGGCTTTTAAGAAGTCACCTCTTTCTGTGTGGTGTGTGTGTGTGTAGGTATGTGTGTTGTATCTTACGGGACCCGATCGGGTCTGGTGTTGAGGTCTCTCTCCGGCTCTTGGGTGAGGTATTGACTGCTGGTTTTGCTGTCTCTTGTTCACGGGGGGGGGGGGGGGGTGTTTGGGGAGGCTGCTGCATGCACACAGAAAAATAAAGGTGTCAAGTGGAAACCGAAACTGGTTCTTCAAAGTGATGATGCCATGCATTGATTAGAAGATGCTTTTTCTGGTTCAACGAAAGAACCTTTCAGACCAAGGTTCTTTTGAAGAACCCTTAATCATTAAACCCTATCGATCTAACACCATTAACTGGTGTCTCCCAGGACTCTAGTCTATACTTGGTCCACTCCTCCCCCCCCCCCCCCCCGCCCCAAATCACTTCTGGCAAAAATCATGCTGCTTACGACAAATGTTTGCCTATTGAGACATGCCAAAAATAGGGGACACTACGGTGTAAGTGCATGGTTAAAAGGTGCTTCAAAGAACCACCTTCATAGTGTCACAAATAACCAAAAGGCCAATATGAAGATCCGCTCACTAAATCAAATGGATCTTCAGTAGGTGCTGGTTCATCACCACAGCCTTTTAAAGAACCATCTAAGGACCATTATTCTTCTGCGTGTGCGAGTGTAGAGACTTTAGGAGGGAAAGGGGGGAAGCTGTTGAGACGGTTTAAGTGTTATTGTAGGTTTGATGAATATCAATGAATATGGAAATGCCAGTATTTTTGGATGTTTTTCTTTGTTACGGGAATGGAAACATGTCATCTGTGGCTTTATTGGACTCCCTGATTATATAGTTATGATGATGATGATGATGATGATGATGGCGATGAGATCTGTGCGACGTGATATACAGTATATCACGGCACTGCGAGCAACGGGCTTCCCGTTGACAATGAAACAAATTGCGACCGAGGGAAATCCTTAAAACGCACTGCAGCCCTTACTTGAACTTGAACACACACACGCACACACACACACACACACACACACACATCAACATTAGGACATTTTAAATTTTATGAACTGTATTGTTTTCGCCATAAAACAGGAAAATGGTCTGTTTATCATATTCTGGTATACATGTGGGCGACATTTGGTCCTCACAAGTACTGTACAGTAACACATACACGCACGCACGCACGCACGCACGTGACACACACACACACACACACACACACACACACACACACACACACACACACACACACACACACACACACACACACACACACACACACACACACACACACACACACACACACACAGGTGAGGCCTTCTGGTATCATTATTAGGATAAAGCGGGTGTGGGTTAGAAAGATTCTCTGCTTGTTTTAGCAAGCCTTGCACTGCTCGTTTAAAAAAAAAACATTTCATCTTCTTGCACCCCGGGGAGATCAGTCAAGAAAAGAAATATGCCTTTTTCTATATAGGTTGTGTGTGTGCCAGCAGAGCCCTTTCCTTCCATGCCTCGCAGGCAGCTTAGTGCATGGGATCCTCAGTGTTTTTTAACCCATTTAGGCCTGACCTCAACATTTAAAAAAAATGATTCTAAATCCTCCAGTTTTCTGAAATAAATATTTCCATCTGCTATTTTTCAATAGCTAAATTATAACAATGTTTAAAACAGCAAAAGGGGTTCCCGCCCAAAATGGGTTAATGCCACCGACGGTTTAAATACCCCCATAATTGTTTTTAGCTTTACTGCTTCAAGCCCTCCTTATTATCGGAATCAAACTCAGGAACTTACGGTGCACGGCTCTGCCAAAGCATGTCATTCATTCCCCAACTACCCCCCCCCCCCTGTCGTTCCCTGTCGCACAGAAACCTCTTATCTCTTTTGTGTGTGTGTGTGTATGTGTGTGGCGGGGTGTGTGTGTGTGTGTGTGTGTGTGTGTGTGTGGCGGGGTGTGTGTTCTTCGTGAAAGTGTTTAAATGTGTCTGTGTGTTTTAGGAATCGCTGTCAGGCAGAAACCTCTCATGTCATTGTCCATATTCTAACTTTTTGTGTTTTTCCGTAAAGTAACGCCCTCACCTATACTTCATCATACTACAGTGTCACACCACACAACAGCATAAAAACTACCAGATCTACAAGCTCGAAAACTGGGAACGCATGATGGGAACACAGGTAATTTTTTTCCCTTGAAAAGTAACGCTTTTCAGAACAAATGCGATTTCCAGGCGACAGTGGAAGTACAGCTACGGCGTATAGGCCGCCACAGTGCGGCAATAGAGTGAGAGTATGTACAGTACAGTTACAGTACAGTACAGAGCCCTAGTTCTGGTAAAACAATATTATTTTATTGTACAGGGACACGGCTGCGCTAATTCCTCTAGCTGCAAACCTCATGGACCACAACTTTGTCTATAATTTGCTGGGAGCATATGTTCATAGCAACGGTACATAAAGCGTAACGGAAAACAGTAGTGGAGCTGCATTAGTCAGTTCAGCGATTGGTATACAAAGCTAGGGGCTTTCCTTATGCCGTCTGTCCTCCCCTCTGTCCGTCCCCCCCCTTTAACATGGGGCCCTGTTGCCACGGATTCAGCACCAGCAATGCAAGGACCGCTTATGGTTGAACTATATATATATATAATCACTTTTTATTTGATACTATATATCAGAGTTGTCAGGCAGAAACCTGTCCCGGCGGTTATCTCCTGTTACTGTTTTTTTGGGTATACCTTGCCTTTATTGATAGATTGGAAGTTGACAGGAAATGGGATGAGATGGCGGGCGGCACGCAGCAAAGCTCATCGGGATGTGGAGTGGAACCCGCGCCACGCTGTTAGGTCTATAGGTGCCCAGACGGTGGAGTGGAACCCACGCCACGCTGTTAGGTCTATAGGTGCCCAGACGGCGGAGTGGAACCCGCGCCACGCTGTTAGGTCTATAGGTGCCCAGACGGCGGAGTGGAACCCGCGCCACGCTGTTAGGTCTATAGGTGCCCAGACGGCTGCACCAGCTGCCCGGCCTAACTGGTTTTCTTTTGTTTATGTTTTTTTTTGTGGCTTTCGCCTTTATTTTATATATTTTTATGGAGGGACAGACAGATCGACGAGTTGGAAATGCAGCGCAATCTTGTTGAGTTTTTTTATTCTCCAGCGCATGCTCCATGTGTGCCCACCCCACTAGACCAGAAAGCATGCTGGCCTGGCCAGGCTATACATTAGACTGCAATCACCAATCATGCAGCCCAGTTCGGCGAAAAACTACTTATTTTACTTATTATATTTCATGCAATGTTAGACATGTTTTGGAAACGAAGTCAATAGCCAAATACAATGCATAGCCAAATATTCTTTCAGGACCCTTGATACACTCCCTGGATGCCAACGATGAACCTCTGCCCCACATTTTCCAGAATGGCCTGTTATAGCGCCACCAGGAGGCCGACTTTTGTAAAACAATTTTTTTTATATTACTTCTCCAGATTTTGTCCAAAAATCCCGCAAATCGTTACACAGTATCTCTATAATCATGTGCTCAAGACGGATCTGTCCCATATTTTATATTACATCCTAATTGGCTAACATTGCCTTTCAAAGTGTGCAAGATTGGCCCATTTTGAAAAAAAGCCTCAAATCATGAACGCAGCGTGCAATTTACGTGACATCTTTCACAGACTTTCCTACTAGGCTGAGGAATATATCCCACCCTTTTCACATTGGCCTGTTATAGCGCCACCAACAGTTGGATTTTTGCAAAACACATTTTTGGAACAAAATGCCTCAAAACATCCAATTGCCATCAAAGGTGTAAGAACAAATGACATCCTTTTCACATTGTCATTGGCCTGTTATAGTGCCACCAGGAGGCCACAGACTGACCTGTGCCCCGAGGGCCACTTTTTCTAGTTTGTCTATTTTCGTCTATTTAAATGCAAATGTACCTGCAATTATCTATACTGGAAATATATGTCAATGTGAGTTTCTTGATAAATAACATGTGCATGATTACAAATTATACTGCAATGCTGTCAGTCATAATACTGGTACAGTAAAACATTATAGGCTTAAAGGAACACAAAAATGTCCTGGGGACTTGTTTCCATTGTGGTCCTATGTATTCAATTCATCAACAAGGCATAGAATATTAACAGATTAATATCTAACTCTAACTCATTCCTGATATGCTTGTACCCAAAGCAGCTTACAGGGCAACGTGTTACAATACACTGAATACAGTATGGGCTTGGAGTGAATGGAATAATATAATAAGACATCAACACATTTAAGTCATTTCATATTTGAGTGTTTCTCAAAGTGGGGTCTGTAGGGACCCTCAGGGTTCCTTGAGGAGATTCCAAATGGACCCAGAGAGTGCACAAATACAACCGACTCCAATCTCTCAGAGTTATGGTGGGGGGGAAAAAACTATAAAACCATACACATAACTACAGGGATTAATCTCTCATGACTGAAACTTTTGTTCGGCCAAGTCCTATTGTTTGACAAATTGTGTGAAATGGCATGAAAGGAGCCCCCACACATCTTAGCACTGTGCTCCATAAACAATTAGCACACTATGTACAATTAAATGACATTTTGGTAGCCCAACAGCCAGCCAGTTGGAAGAAATTGCAGATTTTGGCTTTGACCTTTTGCTTTTTTGAAATATCGGGTTCAATAGGGTTCTCTGGAAGATTGAACTTCTATTGCAAGAGTCTTTAAATAACCGAAAAGAAAGGCTATCTAGCTACAAGCATGGATAGGCTTTTTACGCTGACATAATTCCATATAGAAGATATGCTGATTTACACGGAATACAAATGACTCTGAAATGACTGAGAACTCGAATCCATAATAATAACCACAACTGCAGAGGCAGATGATCACCAGTAGGTGACACTTTTCCCTTTGTTCTCTGTGAGGATGCTATTGTTTGTCCATCACTCTCCATCACTCTGTGATCAAACGAGGGACAACGTATCCATGAAAACACCTAGCCTAACATTGTTTCAGTTGTAACTGTAACACTTGTTCTCAAAGTAGGGTCTGAGGACCCTCAGGGGTCCTTGAGGGGGGTTCCAGGTGGTCTCCACCAGCAAAATGACTGATTAGTTAAGGAACCAAATGGATCGTTATACGGTACTCTCAGAGTTAGACATCCCTCTGGCAATTTGTCAAGGTGTCCCTGAGCAAGGCACTTAAGCACAACTGCTCCCCCCCATGAGAAGCACTCAACAGTTACTTTTCAGGATTCATATTTATACAAAATTAACAAAATGTACACAATGACCTGCAGTGCTGCACACATCTAGCCACGCGTTTTTGCTCAGACTCAGACAGAATACAGATTAAACAAGTGAAATAGGAAATGATGATACTAAGAAATGAAATCGGAACTGGGACACTATAAAAATGAAGCTGATGAATGGATACTCTCTCCTGATTGGGAGAACATCTGCAACCGACCTGAAAATGTATTGTGTGTTCATTCAAGAACTGCAGAGACGGGAAGACCCCCGTTACTGAACAAACACTATTATATAGCAATGGCTGCTATCATAATATACAGCTTTAATTGTTTAACAAAAAAAATATAGTTTTAACGTATGTATGTTCATACATTGTTTATGTTTGAACTATTTATTGATATAAATAATAATAATAATAATAAAAATGGAAATAGTTGGTCATTGCCCAACAGCGACACTATATGGAAAAGTACTGTCCAGGTACAGTCCATATATTGAGGAATATACAGTTTATTATCCTAATGTTCAAAGATTCTTGTTAAAAGGTTAAAGCTACATTCAGAGTTCACTGAGAAGGGACAGCAATGTGTTCAGCTGTGGCTCAACCACATCTTATGTTGTAACTGACCGACTTGCAGACATACGACAACAAGAAGAAGAAGAAGCCTAATGTGTAATTTATCTATGGACTTGATGACGAGTAATATAATGTGTGTGTGTGTGTGTGTGTGTGTGTGTGTGTGTGTGTGTGTGTGTGTGCGTGTGTGTGTGCGTGCGTGTGTGTGTGCTTTAAGCTTGTCCAATTCTGTTTACTGTTTACTTTCAAACATTGGAATATTGGCTCAGGAATGCGATAAAAACTAAACGATTTCCATGAATTCATTTTTGGGAAGTGAACTATCTCTTTAAGTAGCTTGCAATACTTGAGTAAAGGACGAAAGGCGTCGGAGAGAACTGGGACAGTTTAAAGCGTCTGTAATAACAGGGTGCATGCAAATAATCTGACAATGTTTCGAGGTCATCAGGTCACGGTGACCTGATAGGGATTTAAATTGTCGGAGTTTTCTCCAGTGCCGTTTCCTTCTTCATACTTATACTCCTGCGATGCACTTGCACCAGCCTGGATTTGACCTGAGTATACTTGAGTAAATGTACTTGTCGTTTACTCCCCACCGCGGCATGCGGCAGCAGTGGCCTGTCGGTGGTGAAGGCCTGTGAGGACACAGAGAGAGCTTGCCGAGGTCAGAGCGAGTGTTGCTACCACAGCTGGCCTCCTCTCTCTCTCTCCGCTGTGTGTACACCCAGCATGCACAGCACTGCCTGTACTCTCTCAGGTTGTAAATCTCTGCGTGTGCTTCGTCATGTGACGTTTGTTTTGGTGGCACGACATCCGCCATCCGGCTCTAAAACACAGATCGAGTGGCCCTGGGGACACCGCATGCGTCCGCAAATGTTTTCCAGCGCGTTCCTGCGTTCACCCAAAGACTTGCTCAAAGAGACGCGAAGGCCATAGAATCTCTATGGCGCTCACGCACGAGAGAGAGAGAGAGGCTGGCCGCCTGGCCGCTGGCCACAGTGACGTGGTCAGTCGATGTGAAGGGGGGGGACACGGCGCTTGTACGTTCTAAGATCGAGTCCAAATATTGTGGACCCATATACGGTTCTGTAACTCTAAGAGTGTACACTGTGCAGATGGAACCTGAGGATTGTACAGTGTACATTGGGGGTCCCAGAGATAAAACATTGTATAAAATGGGGGGTCCGGGGCCTAATCAGTGACTATATCAAACTGGGGCTGCTTGTACGTCAAAAAGGTCTCTGCTATACCTAACTACACCTTGGGGACTTCAGGCCTCCAAATAGGTGTATTACGTTTCATCCAGTTTGCCTGCCCTTTATACCTTCCGTGACGGCACTCGGGTCTCCCCACCCCCCGCCATCTTGGACAGTGTCGCAGACACTTGCCACTAAACTCCATTAGACATCTGGTTTAATCCCCCTCCTCCCCACCCTATTCTTCTCCGCCCAGACCTCTCCAAGTTCATTGAGGTTTTTCTGGTCACTCCAATTTTCCACTGGCAGCCAGCGAGACTATCCCAGGGTGGTTACAGCTTGGGGCCTGTCAGGGCTCTGGGGCCGACCAGAGCGCTTTAGGGGTTTTTAAGCTGCTGTTATGGGTGCTTTGCATACTGTGCTCACAACATCCTCCCATCCAAAGACAAAACATATTGTAACCCCGTCATACTGTTCTAACGGGAGGTGCATACCGGCACGCGTAAATAAGCTAATTACAGTAGCGGAACCGATATGATGGAAGTTTGCTCTCCCCGCACTCCAGTGCAATATAGGAAGTGAGAAATGTCAGCGAACGTACATGTCGACACCAAACTCCTCCTCTTCCGCCGTTAAATGTGAGGTCGTCTGGAGAAGCTGATGATGGCTTCCGTGACATTCAGTGACATTCAGGGGAACTGTTTGATGTGACATGAAAGTGTTGAAAAGCTCTCAGCGGCAGGAATAGGGGGGGGGGGGGGGGCTCGCTGCCCAGAGTTCCATTGGCCGGCTGATGGCGTAATTGTCTCTCATTACGATGATGCCCAGGCCAGGCGGGGCACTGGCAGTGGCAAGAAGACCCACGGGGGGGTGGGAAGGGGGGTGACAACCAATACACTCATCATCATCATCATCATCATCATGATTTTCCCTATGAACAGTGGAGGGTCATTGGTCTCCAGTAACAGGCATGCATCTATGGCACACAGGGAAACACCCTTTCTCTGGAAACTGCCTTGTTCCTGTTTTTACCATTAAACTCACTGTGTGTGTGTGTGTGTGTGTGTGTGTGTGTGTGTGTGTGTGTGTGTGTGTGTGTGTGTGTGTGTGCGCGTGTGCGTGCACTTGCATTGCTATTCTTGTGAGGGCCATCTGTCCCCACAAGTAGTAGAATTGGAGAAATATAGACATTGTAAGGACGGCTTTGCTGGTCCCCACAAGATAAATGGTAAAGTTGTGTAGAGATAGGGTTAGGGTTTTACCTAAATAAATGTTTGTGTGGCGATGTTACACACAGACAATCTGCCAATCTGCAGCATGCTGTGAGCTTGTGGATCTGCTATTTGCCGGCAATTGTTCGGCTATTTTCAATTTTCCTAAAATGTTGATGTCCTCAAAAGTATAGTAATACAATACAAAACACAAGTGTGTGTGTGTGTGTGTGTGTGTGTGTGTGTGTGTGTGTGCGTGTGTGCGTATGTGCGTGCGCGCACACAATGTTTTTCTCGCAGCGGGTATCTCTATTTGTATAGCCTATGCATGTGTGTGTGTGTGTGTGTGTTTAACGTGGTATACGTTCACTCGTGAATGCACGAGTGTGTATGTGGCGGGCGTACGTGCGTATACGTCTAGTGTGTGTGTGCATGTAGTGTGAGAGGTGGGTGGGGGTGGGTGGTTGCACGCTACCACAGGCTGGTGGGGCGCAGCTCAGTGCAGCTAAACCAGAGAGCGGTTGTGAGTCAGTCCCTGTTGCAGGCAACAGAGTGGCCATAGAGCATTACATTGGTTGCCGTTGTCAGGCAGAAAGCCTGTATGTCCATATTTCTACTTATTTGTCTTTTTTTGTATTGTAAATCAATTGCCTATACCCTATTTTATCATTGTCGCTTTCGCGCAGAAACCTCTTATCTGCATATTATTATAACCTTTTGAGTTTTTTCATAAATTAAGTGTGTTCGTGACTTTGTGGATATTTTATTACATATTAAACCAATGAAAAGTATTAAGAAGAACTTGTGAATACATTGGGTCCATTGCGACACAGGTTTTTCCTGAAAAGTATGGCATTTGGACATACAAGGTTTCCACTGCACGACAGTGAGGATTAGCTCCACTGCGGTGCCAGGATAGGAAATTAAGTGGGTCTTTCTTGGAGCAGAAAAATGCCCGTGGAAGTTCATAAAAATCTCTCCCGAAATGTAAATTATGGATGCAAAAAAAAGAAAAGGCTCCTGGAAAAGAGGGAAAGACTGCGATACAAAACGCAAATTACTATGAATCGGCTGAAAGCCACAATTATCGCATTAATGTAAATTGCCTCATAAATGTTGAAAAATACACCACTAAATCAGTTGAAGGAAGGCAAAAAACCCCGAAAAAACACCAAAAGTGACTTTCCTAACCTAGAGCACAGTAGTCATGGCCAGGCCGAGTTCCAACTCGCAACCAGCAGCCTTCACTCTATCTAACCACAGTGTTTGTGCCTGTAAAACAAGGTAAAATAAGCAGTGATTTTACGTCTAAGTAACTTTCAAAATTGTTAAAAGTTTGTTTGGTCGGGCAAAATGACATGGGCCTTTTTACTCTATACCTTCTCCCATGTCTGAGGCGTTCTGTGTTTTTGTTCCCCCTATAATTTCCACTGAATTTGTTGTAATTTGCTGCAGGAAAACATAAACATTCCCTCCAATTTAACCGTTTTGGGAATATTATTCCTGGTTTTGTGTCAGTGTGAGACAGAAGGTAGGCTATGCCCGTAAAATGATGTTACTGGATTGTTTTTGAGGGGTGCTAGCCCCTCCTATATACAGTTTTAAAGTTTGTTTTTAGTTTGTTTGTTTGTTTTTAAAAACGCCATTGACAATGAAGGGAAGATTTACGTCATCTTGTCCATAACACAAACATTCATTTAGATCGTGAACTGTAAAAGTGTTTAAAATTTCATTCTTATTTCACCAGATTCCATTTTCAGGTTGATTTTTTCACTCTCAGTGAAATGGACCGTTCTGCAGTGGGGAGCAGAATGAGTAAAGGCAGCGGAGCCCTGTAAGAGCGGTGGTTCTCATAGTGGGGTCCAGCAGGGACCCTATAGGGTTCCTTGAGGGGGTTCCACAAGGATCCTTACCGGTCTGTAACTCACTCCGAGAACTACATATGGAAATGTAAACGTTTGAGCCACTGAGAGAGTGCGAGAGAGGGAGGGAGAGAGAGAAAGAGAGAGAGAGAGACCCCAGCTGTGTTTTGATCATGGCCAGCTGCACCAAGGTGCTCCTGCGAAGGAATTCAGCACTTTGGACAGAGCACCTAGACGGGCTCTCCTCCCTGCTCTGTGGACCCAGCACTGCTCTGTGTGGTGGCCGTATGGGCCCAGGGATGCAGTGTGTGGTGGTTGTATGGGCCCAGGGATGCAGTGTGTGGTGGCCGTATGGGCCCAGGGATGCAGTGTGTGGTGGCCGTATGGGCCCAGGGATGCAGTGTGTGGTGGTTGTATGGGCCCAGGGATGCAGTGTGTGGTGGCCGTATGGGCCCAGGGATGCAGTGTGTGGTGGCCTTATGGGCCCAGGGATGCAGTGTGTGGTGGCCGTATGGGCCCAGGGATGCAGTGTGTGGTGGCCTTATGGGCCCAGGGATGCAGTGTGTGGTGGCCGTATGGGCCCAGGGACGCAGTGTGTGGTGGCCTTATGGGCCCAGGGATGCAGTGTGTGGTGGTTGTATGGGCCCAGGGATGCAGTGTGTGGTGGCCGTATGGGCCCAGGGATGCAGTGTGTGGTGGCCTTATGGGCCCAGGGATGCAGTGTGTGGTGGCCGTATGGGCCCAGGGACGCAGTGTGTGGTGGCCTTATGGGCCCAGGGATGCAGTGTGTGGTGGTTGTATGGGCCCAGGGACGCAGTGTGTGGTGGCCGTATGGGCCCAGGGATGCAGTGTGTGGTGGTTGTATGGGCCCAGGGATGCAGTGTGTGGTGGTTGTATGGGCCCAGGGATGCAGTGTGTGGTGGCCTTATGGGCCCAGGGATGCAGTGTGTGGTGGCCGTATGGGCCCAGGGACGCAGTGTGTGGTGGCCGTATGGGCCCAGGGATGCAGTGTGTGGTGGCCGTATGGGCCCAGGGATGTAGTGTGTGGTGGCCTTATGGGCCCAGGGATGCAGTGTGTGGTGGCTGTATGGGCCCAGGGATGTAGTGTGTGGTGGTTGTATGGGCCCAGGGATGCAGTGTGTGGTGGCTGTATGGGCCCAGAGATGCAGTGTGTGGTGGCTGTATGGGCCCAGGGATGTAGTGTAGTCCCAACACCGAGCTCCCCACAATGTTAAGATGTAGATACCATGTCATTTTTAGACCACTGGTTAGTCAACCTAGACCTGTTCGTGCCCGTCGGCTACCGGCCTACTTGAGAACGATGCAACTTGGGAACCTAATAATACCCGTTGTCAACTTGTCATAGCACCCGTTTTAACTATCTGTCTGTGTCCCACATGGAGATCTCTGTATATGCCCGTGTGTGAAGAGGGCAAACTGAAAAGTGGACTCAGTTTGCCCTCTTCAGACACAGGCAGATACAGACTGTGAAAAGTGGACTGGTTAAGTAGGCTAATCAATAATTGTCAGGTGTGGGGTTGCCATGGCAATCAATTGACTGAGGCAGAGGCTGGAAATTGCTTGTATGTCTCACACGTACGCAGAGACGTGGCGCATTTATAGTAGGACGTTTTTTTTTTTTTACAAATTGATATGTATTCGGCCGTGGAAAATTGAAGATAAATAAATAAATGATTCAGAATGTTCCAAACATTTTCAATAGATCTCAGGTCAGATCTACAAACTTGCAGAGTGGATAAAGTGGTTAAAATGATTCTGAGGCTGTATTATGCTGGGGACCCCCCTAGAACCCCCTCAAGGACCACTGGGGGTCCCCAGACCCCACTTTGAGAACCAATGATTTAGACAGATGCTATAGGTCCATTGTTTACCTGGTTGTTTACTCGTGTCCTACTATAATGACGTGTGTGTGTGTGTGTGCGCACACACACACACACACACACACACATGCTCGTGTGTACAAATGATTCTCAGTCAGTCTAGTTAAGCGCATCTGACAAAAGCTCCCTGCAATACAACAGTTTTAGACTGTGGCTGTACTGGTCAGCTCCCAGTACAACAGTAGAAGACTGTGGCTGTATACTGGTCAGCTCCCAGTACAACAGTTTTAGACTGTGGCTGTACTGGTCAGCTCCCAGTACAACAGTAGAAGACTGTGGCTGTACTGGTCAGCTCCCAGTACAACAGTTTTAGACTGTGGCTGTACTGGTCAGCTCCCAGTACAACAGTAGAAGACTGTGGCTGTACTGGTCAGCTCCCAGTACAACAGTAGAAGACTGTGGCTGTACTGGTCAGCTCCCAGTACAACAGTAGAAGACTGTGGCTGTACTGGTCAGCTCCCAGTACAACAGTAGAAGACTGTGGCTGTACTGGTCAGCTACCAGTACAACAGTAGAAGACTGTGGCTGTACTGGTCAGCTCCCAGGCCAGGTGTGAATTTGTTGAAATTGAAAAAGAGATGGAATTCTCAACGTAAAGATGGAGTGCCGTGATTTTTGTACTTTTTCTCTAAGGTGAAAACCAGGTATACTTAATGAACTGGTGGGTGTGGCCACATAAAAACATAATTTCTCCTGTTATATTTTTCCTGGTATAATCTTAGTACTTGATGATCATGTGATCACTGATCTCAGTTTATTGTTAAACTGTAAAATATTCTCCAAAAGTGTGCATAAAACACATTTGGGTTATCACAGATATATGTTCATTTTGCTATTATTAAAAACAAAACAAAAACATAGTCATTATTTTGGTTATAATTAAATATATATCGTCTCTGTCGGGTAGAAAAAATGAACCTGGGACATTTCAGGATTCAAAAAAGTATAGTATAGCAGATCTACAAGCTCAAGACGCATCACTTCGCGTCACGTTTCAAGCTTGTACATCTGGCTTTTGATGCTTTTGCGTGATGCTACAGGCAGTATGATCAGGTATAGGGCCATTAATCCCCCCCCCCAAAAAAACAATAACACAAACACTTAATACATGGAGATAAGAGGTTTCTTCCCAACCAGCCCTGACTGTCGCCCCACACTGCATTGTTCCTGAACCCTCTCTCTGTGCCAGAGGCGGAACAGGTCCACAAGTATATTTCAGGCATTTTAGTTACCTCCAAAGTGCAGTGACAATACAAAAAGTAATAAATACTGGCCAAAATAACATTCCAAAATTAGGAGACAAAATACACCTGCTGGCTAAACTTTAAGAAAACACAACAGATCTTGAGAGACTGTTACAGGCTATTTAACCTTCGACGAGGTCCTGGCTTGCAGCTCTCCCTGATGTCTCTCCTAGCCTCAGGTAATACTGAACTGCCTCCACCTGCAGAAATCCTGCTTTTATACAGGTGGGGCAAACAATCCCCTAATCAGCAAGTGGCAATTAATTGACTCAACCACACGGCCAACTAAGGCCTACGAGTAATCTTCCACACTACTATACTTTAGAGGAATATACACTTCACAGGGCCTAACATAAAGACCAAACATAATACACACAGGAACAAACACCCCTCCTCCTCTACAATACTTGGCACCCTCCAATCTAGAGTGCCAGCACTGCAGAGGAGAGGCAGCTGGTGACAAACAAACAGTACCAATGCAACTTCAGTATCAGTCAATCCAAATATAAACATATTTAAACCTGTTGCAATCATTGTGTGGAATAATAACAATGTCATTTGTACGATATATATATAGGGCAGGGGCTTCCCCGTGACAAAGTTGCTCTCTCAACTTGATTAAGGTGTCAGACAAGCTACAAATCGTAGTTCTTTGTATGCTTGCTGCATGTGTGCAAGAACCAGACCGCAGAGCTGCAGCAGGTAAAAGGTGGACCCACTTATGATATGGCACGGCGGCCAGTCGAGCAAACAGTTCCAAGTACATCCTCGCAGGCAGTGACAGTACTGTAGGCCTACTGTAGCCTGCCTGCCTACCTGTTAAATGTTTTGGGCAGCTGCTGCTGCTGATTTTACCAGGGTCAGTGTGATACTTTTACAAGTAATGACTCACCTAATACTGGCTACCGCCGCAGTAGCTTGATAGGATCCACTTCTGCCATGTGTAACGTATATTCCAAAGTGTGTACACATTGTTTAAGTCAAAGAAGGGCAGCATCATGGCTTTCATAATATGGTAAACTTTGGCTAAAAGCAATCCACCACCACCATCACTTCTAATCAATGTTTACAATCAGTCTGTCAGTCCTTCCCTCCCGGCATCATGATCTGAAAAACAACTGTCTGTCATGAAAGTAGGGCAGGCTACAACTGAACAGACTTCCTCTTCCTCTTCCTCTTCAAAATAAGAGCTATACTTGTAATGATTAGTCAACACTAGTTTTATTTCTTAAGTCAATCAATCAGATTTTATTGTCACTTCCACAATATACACTGGGCATATAGGGGAGCAAAATACCATTCTGATGCTTCACATTTAAAAACAATAGACACATTAAAAAGAGGCAAAGCCTTTTAAAAAACATGAAAAGGTAAAAGGAGCAGGCAACATTGGCAGGAGATAGTGCTGATGCATTCAAAGTGCATAATTATGTGTAAAGTGCTATTAAGTGAACTTGCAGGATGTGTAGATATATTTGTAGCGCCCTGAGAGATAACGCTTTGAATGGGTATGTGTCATGAGTGACTGTGTAATGCTGTGTGGTCGTCGATGGATCATCTGACAGCCCCGGGCCCTCTGGAGTCACGGGCCGGGGGGAAACTACCCCCCCCCCCCCCTTCCCCCCCCGGTACTTCCAGGAAGTGGCGTTCACCTTCACCTATGCCGTGTCACTGCAGTGTTCCTGAACCCTCTCTCTGTGCCTCTCTTCCAGGCAGCAGTGTTCCTGAACCCTCTTTCTGTGCCTCTCTTCAGTGTTCCTGAACCCTCTCTCTGTGCCTCTCTTCAGTGTTCCTGAACCCTCTCTCTGTGCCTCTCTTCCAGGCAATGTTCCTGAACCCTCTCTCTGTGCCTCTCTTCAGTGTTCCTGAACCCTCTCTCTGTGCCTCTCTTCCAGGCAGCCGGGAAGCGGCGTTCACCTATGCCATCACAGCCGCGGCCGTGGCCCACGCCATCACGGCGGCCTGCAGCCAGGGCAACCTGTCGCAGTGCGGCTGCGACCGCGAGAAGCAGGGCTACTACAACCAGGAGGAGGGCTGGAAGTGGGGAGGCTGCTCGGCCGACATCAAGTACGGCATCGAGTTCTCCCGCCGCTTCGTGGACGCCCGCGAGATCAAGAAGACGCCGCGACGCCTGATGAACCTGCACAACAACGAGGCGGGGAGGAAGGTAAACGCGACCCCCTTGTGTGGTGGGAGTCCTTCCAGGCTCTGTACTATAGTGTGTGCTTTAGCTGAAAATAGCCAATGGACAAGCTCACAGCGTGTCGCAGCTTGACGCGTTGTGGGATTATTGTGAGCTTGTACATCTGCTATGTTGGCCATGTTGAAAGAGGTTAGGTCTGTGTGATACCAGACATGTCCCTCCCTTTTCATCATTCAATTTCATTCTTTGGTATTATGTTCCTAATATGTTTGAGAAATACCTATATCGTTGCTGTCGAGCAGCAACCTCCATATTCATTTTTTGTGCTTTTTCGTAAATGAACGCCCTACTTGATCATAATACAGCGTCACACAAAAGCATAAAAAGTATCAGATCCGCAAGCTGGAAATGGGGCGCGAAGCGACATATTTTAAGCTTGTCGATCTGCTTTTGCCATTTTTTAATTGAAAAGTAAGTTTTGGATACATGGTATGAGGTTTCCACCCGACAGAGACGATCTGTGAGAATCAGTATTGTGACATCTATGTCACACTTAAGTGTGTGTGTGTGTGTGTGTGTGTGTGTGTGTGTGCTTCTGCATTGTGGGGGACATTAAAGATATGCAACGCAAGTGTCTTGATGAGTGCTTGCGGATGACAGCCTCCCGAGGGTCCTAGTAGGGTGGCTGAATCACCCCTTGATTGATCACCGCATTCGCAGATTTTATTTCCACCCTAGCGGGGTGTCCTTTTCATCCCCCCGAAAGGCGTGGGTTGGCAACGTCACCGCGGACATGTTTGTCTGCTCTTCGTCATCACAGAGCAGAAGATTAATGGTAGCGGCAGAAGAGAGAGATCATTTACATTTGTAGACATTTATCAGACATGCTTATCTAAGAGTGACTTACAATGTCTAACATCAGAGCAAATTGCATGGAGCCTAGTCAACAAAACCCAAACATGAAAAAGAAAACAGACGCCTGCGGGAGTGTTGGCCAGGGTGTCATATTATGGAAGGGAGGGACTTGTGTCCTGCATTGGATGATCGATTATAGGTTAGGACTAGTAAAATTAAAATCCCATGACTGAAAGGTTTTGTCAGGCCATGCAAGGCTCGATCTGTGATTTTTGAAACAGTGTGAATGGAGGACCTCCCTCCACACACACACACACACGCCACACTGTCATGATGCAATTCAGAAGTAGGACCCCAAATGCAGAACAGACTGGTCAAAGGCAGGAGGTCAAATGCACTTTGTGGGGTCACTGGGGCCACGCAGTAAAAGTAAATGAGATCAAAAACTAACGTAATTTGTATTGTTGACCTATTCCTAAAATAATTTCACCCCTCTATCACATGGAACTCTTTTTTGGGCATAGTGATATGGACACAAAAAACATAATTTCGTGTGATAGAGGGGTCAGAAATGAACGAAAGTTACTTGAAATCTTTCACAGACTTTCCTACTAGGCTGAGGAATATATCCCACCCTTTTCACATTGGCCTGTTATAGCGCCACCAACAGGTGGATTTTTGCAAAAGGCATTTTTGGAACAGAATTCCTCAAATCATGAACGCAGCGTGCAATTTAAGTGCAATCTTTCACAGACTTTCCTACTAGGCACATTGGCCTATCATTGCGCCACCAGGAGACCACAACCTGACCTGCCCTCCCACAAAACACACGTCAACTGAAATCTCATAATCGAAGGAAGAGGGAGGCGTGACAAGCAGAGAAGAGATGAACCTTTGGTGACAAATGGATCTAATTAATAACCCATGGTGCACTGGGAGGGGAGGTTTGCCACCACCCCCGACCACCGACCCCTCTGGTTCTTTTCATGGGATTATTATGAAGGGTGTCAAGTCCAGGAACAGGATATTATTGCAGTTCTCCCCACGCCATACCAAAACATGTCGCTGCCATTTGACTGCGTCCATTCAATGTGTGAAAGCGCAACACCACACACGCACGCACTGACCGCACGTGCACACACACGCGCGCACACACACACACACACACACACACACACACACACACACACACACACACACACACACACACACACACACACACACACACACACACACACACACACACACACACACACACACACACACACACACACACACACACACACGTGGCATGCCATGTTAATTAATGCCCCACCCAGATATTATGTCTGTGTCCCTTTTATGCTTATATATGGAGTTCTTTGTCAGGCATGCCCATATAAGGAGTCTATGCAGACGTCAGAATGATGTCAGAACAGGCCAGCTCCATATATGGATCCTGACGGAGGCCTTTTTGGGGCGGTTCTAGACAACCGTGGGTCCGACCGACTTGACACACTTGACTTCGGTGGGGTGAACGGTTCTCGAGTTACATGGATTACACAGACAGACAGACAGACAGACAGACAGACAGACAGACAGACAGACAGACAGACAGACAGACAGACAGACAGACAGACAGACATGGTTCATTAGATAGATGGCGTAAGATTCTCCATTCATTGCCAATAGGAATTTAATGTTTTGTGTAGGACAAAGTTTGTGGACACACATCAAAAGCTGGACATATAGGAGGGTCTAGCGCCCCTCTAAAGTAAGTACAATTTGTTTTTCTGTGGCGCCAGCCCCTCCAACGTGACATGATGTCATGTGGCAGCCAAATCTATGGACTTGTTTTTAAGTCGGTGATTCTCAAACATTTTCATGCCAAGAAGTACCAAATTGATATGAATTTGGCCACAGGCGTCCATCTGCAAAGGCTTTGTGCCAGGGGCAGGGAGTCAGGGACCCCCCCGTAGAGAAGATCTGTGCTGTTAAATTTGATTTAGTACGGAATTCTGACACTGCAGGTGGAGAGAGAGAAAGAATATGACCTGACGTCATTTTCACCACATTGTCCTCATCTTTGGAATAATACGTTTATCCTGGAGTACTCGCATGGAACCTTTTCGAGCGACGAACCCCCACTTTGAGAAGCACTGTTTGAGATCACCGATAAGCCAGCAGAGAGACACTAACTTACATGGTCTCAATGGATTCCGTGACTGAACGGGGGGGGGGGATGTAACAGGAACACCCAGTGAATCATTTGATCCCTTTCATCTGTGGAAGGCCCTGCGTCTGACAAGTGATCTTTAAGAGGGGAATCCGGTCACATTGGACTAATTGGTAACAGAGCGGAGACTTTTGATGGACACGCTTTAAGTAAATGTTTCCATGCGTCCGTCAGAAGGCCCGGTTCCTTTACCCAGGCATTCATTGCGGTTTTGCTTCTTCTTTTTTCTTCTTTTTCTTTGGCGGGGGGGGGAGGGAGTTCTCCTTTTTGCATCAACATCCGAGACGTAGATTGTCAGTTGACCCTGACCTTTATGTTACTTAAGGGAGGGGGGGGGGGGACTCATGTTTTTTCAATCAAATGTCCCCAAATGGAGGACCCCTCCTGACCACAGAATGCATGGATGCAAGGTTCCATTTGTAAAAAAGAGGAAAGAAAATGTGTGCGTGTGTGTGTGTGTGTGTGTGTGTGTGTGTGTGTGTGTGTGTGTGTGTGTGTGTGTGCATGTGTGTGTGCGTGTGTGTGTGTGTGTGTGTGTGCATTTTAAAAAATGTATATCCCCCTCCCATTCCCCCCAGCAAATCCAACCCTGCTAATGAGCAACTTATATTTTATTTATTTATTTGGTTTCTTCCGTCTGATAGAAACGATGACTACTAGTAGCGCTGACGAGGCGAACCGCCAGGAAAGAAAGCTTCACTGGAAAAATGCCCTGCCAACCAAACTGTACATTTCATGCAACAAGTACACAGCAAGTCTGCGAGTTTCCTTTAATTGGGTTAAAGGGGTCCTGTACGGGACCCATTAAGAGAGGTGTTAATGTAGCCCATTCAAACCCCATCCCCCACTTTCCTCTGTTCCTCTGCCCACCAAAATAGTTAAAACACATAAAATGGAGGATATCGTTGTACTTTTTGAGGTTTTTCGGTTTTCCCTCCCACGGTACAAGGATTGCCTCAGTCTTGACACTTTAATGTTTGTGGACACAATATTTCCCAGATGCCCCAGGGATTTAGGCAGCTCAGGGTAGAGGTTTGCCCTACAACTGGAGATGGAAGATGCAAAGTTCAAAATTAAGACCCACAGAGCTAATTGGACTATAACATTAGACTTTCTTTGGCAAGATACATATGTACATAATGAGTGCTTTGCCTATAGGCTACAGTAAGTGCCTGAATCCACTATAACAATGTGATGTTGTGAAGGCCCTTTTAGAGTAACATAAAGTAGAATACACTACAATGGCATTCATCAAACTGGTCTATTCAGTCTTGTAGACTCTACTGGTCCAGATGTAAATAGTTAATAGTGGACTGCTGTTGTGGAGTGTAGTTTGAAATGATCTCTGTCGGGTTTCCACCCGACATCCAAACATCCAAAACTGATTTAAATTCAAAAGTAGCAGATCTTGATTCTACAAGAGTTGTGATTTGCGCAGCGTTTCGAGCTTATGGATCTGCTATGATACTTTTGTGTGATGCTGCAGTGTAGTGCCATCAAGTAGGGCATTCATTTACAACAAAAAACAAACACACGCGCACGCACACACACACACACACACACACACACACACACACACACATACAAAAAGTTATAATACGAGGTTTCTGCCCGACATCAATGATACGCAGCCACTATGCTATGGATCCCTAGTGTGAATTTAAGTATTTAAGCGAGTGTATACTGTATAGTATACAATACTGTAAATGTTACATTCATGCTAATAAAGCAATTTGAATTGAATTGAAATTGAGTGTGCGCTCTCCAGAATCGTTAGCACTCAGACAAACTGTAACTGTGTATGGCACTGGTTATATGAGACAGCTATTTATTTTTACTCTTACATTAGGAATGTAGAGTAAAATGACAGAATACGATTCTACCAGTAACTGCGTTCTTTTCTCCCTGCATGTCCCCTGACATATAGCCGCTGGCACCAGTCACCCTGTTAGAATTTCACATGTGCACGCTTTGGTCCACTTCACTGAAGTCCGTCACTCTGCACTCTGCTCGAGCGCTAAATGTTTGACCCTCAAAATGTAAATGCTGCCTTTTGCGGCCTAAATGTGCTGAACTATATTATAACAAGGGCTCGCGGTGGCTAGGAAACATCGCTTCCTAGAAGTGTTGGACGCCGACTGCATGTGCCGTCGTTCTAATAACACAATATTAATGTGGCACTCAAAGAATTCAAAAAAAATAATAGTCTCCTGTGATACTACACATCCGTTTCCACTTAATGAGCCACCCTCCAAAACAAAGGCGGTATTCAGTCACCATGTGCTCAAAAACACTGTTAGACATTAATAAACTGAATGTTCAATTCAAATAAATATGTCCTCTTCGCTAGTACTGAAGTGAAAACAAACCAGGGATGTGTTGGTGTAATGCTGACCTTAAACCCTTTCTAAAGAACACAAGGCTAGATAGAGCCCCATGCCAACATCTGGTTCCTCGAGGAACATGTCAGCGATGTGCCACACATGGTGCAAAGTTTTTGCAAACTGTGTGGTTTTGACTTGTGGTTTAATTTGCAGGCCCCAGGTAATCACTAATCAGACAAGCATCTTCTCTTGATGACAATTTATCACCAGCAACAAAGAGTTGCATTCTTATAGTTGCATTTACATCGAATGACGTCTAGCGGCAGTGCTGGCAGACTTCGGAGCTCTATTATAGTTAACTACAACAGAACTAGTTTCAAAATGATACATTTATAGTTCTCATTATAGTTATTGTTCATGGTGAGAACAGCCCTTTTACAGGGCATGCTCTTGTCTGTCAATGTGTTCCGTCTCTAAAGCCATGCCGTCTCCTCTCTTGCCTCCTCTCCCACCAGGTCCTAGAGGAGAGGATGAAACTGGAATGCAAGTGCCACGGCGTCTCGGGGTCCTGCACCACCAAGACCTGCTGGACGACCCTGCCCAAGTTCCGCGAGATCGGCTACGTGCTGAAGGACAAGTACAACGAGGCGGTGCACGTGGAGGTGGTCCGCGCCAGCCGCCTGCGGCAGCCCACCCACCTCAAGGTGAAGCAGACCTACCGCAAGCCCATGGAAATGGACCTCGTCTACATCGAGAAGTCGCCCAACTACTGCGAGGAGGACACCGCCACGGGGAGCGTGGGCACCCAGGGGCGCCTCTGCAACCGCACCTCGCTGCACACGGACGGCTGCGACCTCATGTGCTGCGGCCGGGGTTACAACACGCACCAGTACACCAAAGTGTGGCAGTGCAACTGTAAGTTCCAGTGGTGCTGCTTCGTCAAATGCAACACGTGCAGCGAGCGGACGGAGGTGTTTACCTGCAAATAAAAGCGAGGCGACTTGGAACCTTGGGGAGCGGGACCAAGGGACTATCAGTATGAGGAACGACCCAAGACAGAGCAAATCTAAATCTCCTCCTGGAACGGTTGAGAGGTTTCGAAAGCAAAAGGAATGGAATTTACACTATCAGCTCTTCATGGCATTGTTTTGCACAGCAGAATCTATATTTGCTTTTGAGAAAGTAAGAGAAAAAAAGGCAAGTACCCCAGAACTTTACCGACACACAGAAATGTGTGGGCTCCCGAAGTACTGATGCATTCGTGGTGAAGTTGGGACTACAAGGAAAACGTATGGTGCCCTCGACGGGGAACTGTGCTTTGCACTCTGGGAATTGTAGTTCTTTATGCCCGCAAGAGACTCTTGCATGGAAAAAGAAAGGACATCGACATGACAGACTGTTGAGGGGCCGATGGATGGAGAGAGAGTATAAACTTTAAAGAACATTGTCTTATTTCCACTAAAGTGGTGGTGGTAGGGGGGTGACAGCAGTGAGTGTTTAACCCTCCCTCACATTGGACAGGTCCTATGTTTGGAAGTCTGTTAGAAATGAAGAACACTTTGTACGGTGCCCCCTTGGGGGCACACCAAAAGCTGAGTGGAGAGTTCTGTTCGCTATAGGCCCTCTGCTGCCAACTGGAATAATGGTGGAGCATGTTAGCTTTCCAGTCACACTGGAACTGTCTGTTTGAACACTGAAAATAAATTGTTTATTTATGTTATAGTATCTTAAAAACAAAGCACTAACGGGTAGAGATGTCTTTTTTTGTACTAAGTGTAAAAAACGAAAAAATACTTTTTAGAAACTGACTGAAGATGTGTGTGTTATAGAAAATGCTGCCCCCCAAAACAATTCCCCTTTTCTTAAAAAAGAGAAAAAAATAAAAAAAAAGAAGAAGAAAAAGACGAAAGAAAGAAAGAAATAGACAAAATATATAGGCCTAATGGTTTCATTGCAACTGGTGTGTTGACAACAATTCATCATCATTACAATGTACTTCAACATTCTATCATCTTGGTTCAGCCTTACTGTATCGGTAGCTTTTGTTTGCAGATCAAACATACACATCTGTTTGGACACATTTGGCATTTTCCGTAAATTGACAGTAGCAAGGAACGCCATTTTAACTGGAGGTCCTTCCTCAATTCATTAACCACTTGTCTTAAGCCCTATAAAAAATAGCAAGTATAGCCAATCTACAAGCTCACATGTTCCATCATGACACATGAGCTTGTAGAATGCTATTTTTGTTGTTCATGAAATTATATTAAAAAGAAAAACAATTATAATTTTTTGTCACTTGGTTGAAAGTGATTCGCCCCTGAAACGAATATGTTGCTGGGCGTGTTGTCGAGTGCTGCACTGATTTATTTTTTCTATTCAGACACAACTTATGGAATGAGAATTTAAATAAAACTCCCATTTGACTCACTTCTGAAATCCATGTGCTACAATGTCCTCTCAAGTAGAGTCTACTATTGGTTATATTGATTCATTCATTCAGAAAACATCTGCAAAACTGCACTTTCCCGCAACTGAATGGATATGGGCCGCCAGTAACAACTACACACATACTAGTGTACTTGCATATACACACAGCAGTAATGTGACACCCAAGGGTAGGGATAAAGAACATATTTCCACTGAGGAAAATATGCAAAAATCCACATTTGATTCAGTTTATATTAGGTCTAGATTTGACAAAAAATAAAACGAAATAGCCCCCAAAAATTCAACTTGTGGAAGTTGGACTGAAAGTTAAATTAAATGTGTCAGTAATAAGTGCAAAACCTTTTACAGTCTGTCAATGTATTATATGTCCCTGCTGGAACATCATTTGAATATTAAACGTTCACACTGAATCACAGATATATGGCACCCCAATGTTGACAAGAATGGAGATGTATGTATTTCAATTTAATTAGCCCCCCCAGTCATATGCTTATTAAAGGACCACTTCACCACGTTTCAACCCTAGTATTCATATAATATATAGGTCCTCACTAATAATCATGATACAATGGCACATTTATTTTCTACTCAGTCTGTGTCTCATAGGAGGGCAGCATGGGCAGTTCAGAAACCCACCCACCAGTGACATCATCGATGGGGAATCCAAGCTAATAGAAACTGCAGGCTTTCTAGTTGCAATGCAAATATGGAAGCCATCGATCTCATGATAATAAAAATCTATTTTTGTAATAAATAAAAAATCTGCCTAACGATGATGTCACTGGTGGACGGGTTTCTGATCTGCCCACAGCCCTCCTATGAGACACAGACTGAGTAGAAAAAAAAGTGTGCCATTTTATCATGATTATTAGTGAGGACCTATTATATGAAGATGGGTTGAAAAGTGGTGAAGTGGTCCTTTAAGGTAGGGTAAGTGATATTTTTTGGTAAAAGGTTAAAGCACTATATTCTGATAGTAATCATTGCTATAGAGTGTTTGTTCAGTAACATGAGTCTCCCCATATCTCCAGGTCTATAATAAACAGAAAATACTGTTTTCAGGTGGGTGGCAAATTGTCAGCTAACCAGGGCAGAATACCCACTTATCAGCTCCTTTTTCATAGTGTCCCAGTTCCAATTTTTGACATTTATTTATGACATCACTCCCAATTTCACTTGTTTATGCTGTATCCGGACTGAGTTCTCTATATCTTGATTTAATTAAAATTGATACCCTGACCTGAAAATGCATTTTCTGTTGTAATAAAGTGCTGGAGAGACGTGAACTTTACTGAACAAAAACTCTATAGCAATGATGAGTATCAGAATATAGAGCTATTTAAAGGATAATTCCAGGGTAGCTGTTTTCTTACCGTATAATATAATGATAATAATATCCATTAACCACTGTCCTTCTCGTTGTTGCTCCGAGTAAGATGGAGGATGGGGTCTAACGTTTGCTATAGCCTTAGACGGAAGCCCAGGACAAAAGTCTTATGGACTTATTTCCGACATCATGGACGACAGATTTAAACAAAAAGAAACACACCTGCGTGAAGTGAGTCGTGCAACTCCGTGTGGGGGTCCCTGGGGGGGGGGGGGGGGGGGTCCCTGGAAGTTCCAGACCCACAGGAACGCGGCCAGGGTGCACGGTTCCGAAACGCTGAAATAAATAAATAAAAGTTAGAGAATCACTAATTTATGATGTGCTACAAACATCACCAGCAGCGTGACGAAGCGCAGGACATCGATTATGCGCCGAGCTGTGGAACGTCAGTTTTTAACTGGTCAACCTGAGTTGAAGACTGTTGAACTTTGGTTCATAAAGTTATTTTCTGCCTTTCAATTTGAGCTGGGGGGGGGGGGTATAGAGAGAGACACTGGCACATTCTTCAACTTTTTTTGTACGATAATCCCATTGTTCTGATGAGAGGAGATCGTATAGATATAGCGATATAGCTGTCTTCTGTGAATCTCTGCCACAAATATACATCCATGACATCAGAAAGGAGTCGTTTGAGCACTATTGGTTGCAATCAAAGGACGACCATTTGATGTTTTAATTTGACTTTAATGTGTATTTTAATTGCCAAGTCTGTATCGTATTTGCCTTGTTCAGGACTCCAAGAAGACAACTCATTCATGTGTTTCTAATGGGGATCGTTCATAAACATTATAAACATGTCACGGACGCACAATTCTGGATTTTGGGGGAGAATACACAAACTATATGATCTAGCATCAGAATAATGCGTTTTAGGTTCAAAATCAGCTAAGTTTCCCCTGTAAGTAGTATAATAATTTACCATTCGTGCACACCTAGCTGTGTCCTGCTGTGGTACCATGAACCATGTCCTTTCAGGTGTAACATTAACATTTAAGTAGCCTACTTGGCGCTGGCTAATAGATGACGTGAACATTAGCTAAATAAACTCTGGGCTCTTGGCCCCTGGGCCACAATAACGCTGCATTGGGCTAAGACATGTGTGGCGCAAAAAAAATGCACACACCACGGTGGCACTTTATCGTCTTTGTCGGGTGGAAACCTCATATGTCCAAAACTATTACTTTTCAGGATTCAAATACAAATCTGTGGATCTGCTACTTTTGATGCGTTTGTGTGATCATAATAGGGTGTTCATTTACAAAAAGAAAGTTAGAATATGGAGATAAGAGGTTTGTGCCCGACAGCAACGCTATGTAATAATAACCACTTGTAGTTGTGTTAACATATTTGTGGTGTTCTGCAGTAAAGCGTTAGCCTCTGATCCATCATGTTTCCATAGTGAGGTGAGGTTTACACGTTGCATAGGCCAGTTTGTTTACTCTCTTGGGTTTACATTTTAATTAATATATCTATGATAGGTTGTGTGCACAATAAACGATAATAACCACTCATGTCTTGAGATAAGTACCATTGTAACCTATACTGTAGATTGCACTTGGTATGTATAATTCTGAGGTGCTAATTAGTTTGTAGTCTCCATGTCAGTTGAGTCCACAACTTACACACAGGGTCCTATTTGTTTAAAAAACAGAGGGGGGTACATTGTCTTAAGCCCGTACTGTACTTCTTCCAATGACAAATAGTGAGAATAACTAATGCTTGCAATGCATTGCAAGTTTGTAGATCTGTACAAATCCTATTAATCGCCATTATTCAATATTTTATTTTTGACAAATTGCCCAAAATATGGACGCTGGGCTTAATGTGGTTAACGTTCATGTTTTTAATTAAATTATCATATATAAGTGAACATAATCAAACATCGGATATTAATGCATGTATGTATAATTCAGTCTGACCAGGAGCAGTGATAAAACATATCCGACCACCGTCACATACAAATGAATGTCCAAAAGAGGGGGGGATATCAAAAGCAGAAGTACGGATCACCTCTTCTCTCCCCCAGCAAATGTAACCCTGTGTACACATGTGGTTTCAGTCGAGGTGCTATGGAGACACAGTAGTCCAATACAACAAACAGTAGGCCTGCAGTAAATAGTTTTACATACGTATCTGTGCAGCAATTTCTTTTAACATATCCTGCAAATAGCCTACATCTGACATCTTCTGTCTCATATGCCTTCAATCAACTTCTACTAGAGATGTACTGTATGAATGCACTTAAACACACGCACGCACAGTCGCGCGCGCACACACACACACACACACACACACACACACACACACACACACACACACACACACACACACACACACACACACACACACACACACACACACACACACACAGTATCTCTCTCACATGGATTGAAAAAAGAAAATACATTTTCACAACCACATGTGTGCTGCTAACAGTGCTAAGGCATATATCTGTCTTTAGTTTTAATGTTGATTTGTATTAACCTAACAGGAACATTTATCCGTTAGCTCTTTGGGTATTATGGATTCCACATTCTTCATTTTATTGCCTGACGCATGTTGGTACAAGAATGTTTCTTTGTTCCAACAAATATCCAAAGCTATTATTTTCATAAATTCTCTTCAATGAAAAAACAAAACAAAAAAACAAAACATGCATATTAAGTCTGGTCATTGCCTGTGTGTGACTGTGTGTGTGTGTGTGTGTGTGTGTGTGTGTGTGTGTGTGTGTGTGTGTGTGTGTGCGTGTGTGTGTGTGCGTGTGCTTGCTTGCGTGCGTGCATGCGTGGTGTCCAGTGTTTTAAGCCAAAACGTTCAAACGTTCCAACCACCCCTTAAATGTAGCAATTGGCAACGTAGCTGGGGAAGCATAAATCATTAAAAATCAAAAATAAATAAATCAAGCGGCTGTGCTGACTTTGACATTATTTTTCTGGTACACAGCACATGTTCATAATATGCTGTGGTCTTCTGCCTTGATTGTGGCACGCACGAGAACAGAAGTTAATTATCTCTCCTAGGGAGAAAAGACAAGCCCTGGTTCTCATGATGCTCCAATGTGATCGGTACTGGGAGGTCAGCGCCACAAACAAGAAAACATTAATCCCCCGCACTCAAAATGAAACGATTCTCAACCTTTTTCATGTCAAGGACCCCCCAGTTTGATATGCATTAGGCCGCGGACCCCCATATTTATCTCTGGGACCACCAGGTTTGAACGGTCTACTATATTGGGAAACGGTTAATGGCCCTCGACACTCAATCCTCTCCCCACGTTTTGGCACTCGTGAGGAGAGTCACCACCAGAAGGAAAGTGGACCCATATGCAAATGGACCCCATGATGTGAATAGGAAGTGGCTCAGTGTGCCCCTTGTGTTTTTTGGGACACACAAACAAGAGTGTGGTTCTTTTGTGAGGGTGTTTTTGAGATGGACGGCAAGGCCTCGGCCAAAACAAGTAGGTGCATGTTCAGCCGGAAACAGCGAGTGAATAGTGGTTATTTAGAAGAGCTAATTGAGAGCTGGGAGCTGGAATAAGTACTTTTACTTAAGTAAAATTAGCAATACCACAATGTATACTCCGTTAGATAATGTCCTGTATTCAAAATTACCAAACAAACAAAATATATATAGTTAAATCTTTAAAAAATAGCACTGGGATATTTAATCCAAATTTGTGAAGTAACGTGTATCTAAAGCTGTATATAGTTTGAAATAATTGAAATACTTAAGTAAAGTATAAGCACTTCAAAATGTAGTTACTTTCCGCCATTCACTGAAAGGGATGGTTAGTGGGGAGAGGAGATAATTGCGAGGAGGCTGTTGTGTGTGTGTTTGTGTGTGAAAGTTGGGTTTATGAAGAGCAGCATGTGCTGAGCATGGTAAACCATGGTCCTTAATTGCTTGGATGGTTCTCAAGATCATTAACGTTCTTTTAACATTAGTTGCAAGTTCTCAAACTTGCAAAATAACATTAAAAGTTAGTGGTTCTCAAACATTTTATCGATATGTATTTGAATTTATATATATTTACAATATCAACTATTCTTACATTTTCTGGAAAGCCTTTCTTTCTCCTTTCGTCTTCTCTTTGGAAAACGTTGTAATTTGCACTTTCGAATAGCCTACTGCAATACTTTATAACTCAAATCATAAATGTGACACTTCCGACATTTTAATCTACAGTACACTTTGGTATACTGGGGGACGGGTTGCGCACTTTGTCCAACACTGGTGACGAAACTGACAGGTTGAAAACGACCTTTTCTCTCTCTCTCTGTGTGTGTGTGAAGAGGCGCAGTGAAACGAGGGCTGCATGAGGGCCGCTATAGCTTCATTCACCCATTGGCTGGACGATCCCACTCGTCGGCCTGCATGTGAAAAGCATTGCGGGCGGGCAGCAGAGCAGAAGTAAGATGTGTTTTGTTAGTTGTCTGAAGCCCTGGGGACCGGAACAACATAAGCTCCCAGTACTATACCCTGGATTGAGAAAAATAAATCCATTTGTTTCTGACAAACATTTTGTCATTAAAAAATATGACATAGAAAAACAGAGCCTGCCTGTGTGTGTGCCTTCTTCCAAAGCGGGCCATTGTTTGGGTGTCAGGATCATTTGTTCATCTGGATTTATTCTGCAAGCTAATGCTTCTGGTCTAATTCCCCCTGCATGGGAGCGACAATGCTGCTGCTTTTCCAAATCAACTGGTCCAGTTTACGGCGGGACAGACTCTTGCAAAGTAATGTAAACCAACATTAGTGGGAAGGGGCAGTGCTTACAGTATGCTACATCCAGTGCCATACATCTATACAGCTTCAAATGTACAGTAGGCCTATCATCCCAGGCTATTCAGAGGCCACAGGGGAAGACAAACAACAGCAATTCTTTGAGGCTTTTAACTTCGACTCTGGAGAGGATATGAGTGACTTAAAAGAGTGCCAAATTCAAACTAGAAACCCACACAGAGGAAGAGACCACAAGGACAGGAAATTAAACGAGTTTCTGCACATTTTAATTGGCCTCTAAAAAAGTGATAATGTCAGACCTAAAGAAATTCTTCCAAGACTAATAGTTAGACTGTTATGTGTTATTCTTGAACTGACAACTTTTATATATCATCTGTGATACTTCAAAGGCAGTCGTTCTCAAAGTGGGGTCCAGGGACCATCAGGGGTCCTTGAGGGGATTTGAGGGGGTCCCAAGCCAAATCAGTTACAGTAATATCGTGTCAAAAATAACAACAACAGTAATCTTGGGTGGGCGGCCAAATACTAATCAATTTGGGGAGTCCTTGACATGAATGTTTGAGAACCGCTGTTCTAAGACCCAGCGAAAGAATTATGCCACTCTGAGCTAATATTTGCTCAGCCAAGCGAGACCTTGATGTCACCAGTAGAGAGAGATAAAGAACCACATTGGTGGACACGGAAAAACAAATAACAAAAACGCAACCAACCAATATATAGGGTATGGCTTTTTTCCCCCCTTCAGGTTGAAGCAACAGAGCCGTGCAGATTGGTCTGACTGCAGCCTGCGACTCCCTGACAGCCATTTGTAACTTTGGCAAAGTGAGACAAGAACCTTTTGAGCAAGAGGCCTGCCCCCCGCTAGAGATAAGGCAACAGCTGCAAGAGGGAGGGAGAGAGAGAGAGAGGGAGAGAGAGAGAGAGAGAGAGAGAGAGAGAGAGAGAGAGAGAGAGAGAGAGAGAGAGAGAGAGAGCGCTGATAAATAATAAATTACACACAAGAAAGGAGGGATGAAATTAAAAATCATGGAGTTAGAGGTCTTCCGAGCTGACGGTTGACTTTAGCCAGACACAGAGTGAGGAGAAAAGGACTCCAGACATCACGGTTTATCAATAACAGACTCCTTCTAAACCCAAAACAAGAGCATGTGTGAGAGAATGCCCCTGGAATCCAATCATTTCCTTCAAGCCTTGAAGTTTGTTATTCCGGGGATGACATGGCGTTCGTAAAGGTGATAAGAAAAATACGGAAGCAGCACTACTGTGCTAAACAAACAGCAAAGCTCAGTTTGGTGAAAAATCATGCCGTAATAAGATAATAGTTGTTATATGCTAATGTTGTTTGATTAAAAGTCCCAACCTTTTAATACCTCCCCAACCCCTCTCTAAACAAAGCAACAGAGCATACCACACGGTTAAACACTGGCCGCAACACAGCCTGCAGCAATTATGAACGTATAGTCCTCTGTTTTTTCTTCTTCTGATGATCGGTTGGAGTGGTGTTTCTTGTGTTCCTCTGACTTTGTTTTGACTGCTTGTCTCAGTGAAAGACCATCATTTGGAGGTTTTTCTCATCATCTGTTTGATATTAGTGGTGGGGAACACATGGCCATTCAAAGGCAGAGCCCTGTGTGACATCATAGACCACAAGGCAGAGAGTGTGGATCGTCAAGACCCCAGCCCCCGAGGCTTCCATGTGCAGTCCCAAACACTGTACCTGAACTCGCCTCTCTCTCCTCTTCCAGTCCTCGCTCTGTATCTCTGCATTGTTCTGCACGGTGAAGCCACAGACAACCTGGCCGGATCACTGCCTCTCTGACACTTGCTTTTCAACAAGGTTTTCCTTTACGCGACTGGGCCCCCTTCCATGTAAATGTGACAATGGTTTGAATCTGAGACGACCTCGGAGTTGGGTTTTCTTCTGTGTCTAATGTATCTTTACTTTTTTTCCAAGGACCCCTAGTTTGAAATGCATTAGACCACGGACCACTTAGTCTCGCGTAGCCAGACAACTATTCCACAAGAAGCGTTTGGGAAATCGCGGAGGCAACAGTCTGGTAACGCGAGACTACGGACCACTTGAAACAAGGGGAAACTTTAATGTCCTCAGCGCTTATTTAACTGTCTGTGAGTTACAGAATACAGGCCCAAAAGGGATCATTTGGACCCTTAGCAGTCGTCCAGCAGCCGACGTTGACAAATCACCATGCAGTGAATTCTTTACGCTTAAGTTAAATTCTCTAACCAAACTACAGCGTATGGATATAAGTCAGGTACAGTCAGGGACCACCTCAGAAGTCCATGTGGGAGCTCTAGTGGGTCTCTAGCAAAATGAGGAACAACAGGCTTAATCATTTTATATTTGGGTTATAAAAACAAATTGCCGTTCTACAAGCTCACAATTACATTATCCAATAATGAATTTATTTCCAAAACATTTAGAGGAATCTCTTATAGCCACTGCACAAAATCTTCTCAAGGGGGGGGGGGACAACGACGACGACAAATGTATCAATATGGGGGTCCCAGACACTAAAATGAACCAGCGTGATTCAAGTAATGCACCCTTGTATTTCTGCCTGTGAAAAGGGTGTAAAAACTAAATGAAAAAGAGATGAAAGTCCATTAGAAAGGACAATAAATCGGTGCTGATTCAGAGATAGCAACGTGAAAGTTCTGGCTACATTGCAGGCAGACAAGACATTAGCCTGGGGAGTAATGACGCCCAATTTGGCCCTCACACCTGTTTATGTTGGAGCGGGCCAGCAAGCACTGCTCGTAAAACACCAGCGAGGTTAATGCTCATGCGGTGACGCCCTCGCAGGCCCACCGCTGCAGTAAGGACAGCATCAGCAGTCTGTAGGCCACGGGATGGGTCTAACTCTAACCCCGTGCTGTGTGTGTGTGCGTGTGTGTGTGTGTGTGTGTGTGTGTGTGTGCAACTGTGCATATGTCTGTCTGTCTGTCTGTCTGTAAGTGATCGTAAATTAACGTCCCACTTGAACATACTACAGCGTCACACCAAAGCATCAAAAGTACAGCAGATCTGCAAGCTTCAAACGAGCTTGTAGATCTGCTTCTTTTGATGCTTGTAAAATTGAATCCTGAAAAGGAACAGTTTTGGACATAATGAGGTTTCCACCCGTCCAAGACAATATGTTTAGCGTGCGTTCCTGCATGTGTGTGTGTGTGTGTGTGTGTGTGTGCGCGTGTGTGTGAGTGCGTGTGTGTGTGTCTGGTGTAGAACCGCATGCTATTGCTTTACATATGCTGTATATTGTGTGTCTGCACAGTGCAGCCCGCCTACACGGACAGACAGACGGATCCTTTAGGGAAGTGCATGGGTTTCTCTCTCTCTCTCTCTCTCTCTCTCTCTCTCTCTCTCTCTCTCTCTCTCTCTCTCTCTCCCCCTCCCTCCCTCCCTCCCCACGGAGACGTTGTTGGTGGGGTAGAGTTCGAGGACGGCCCACACTCAGTGTCCAGTGGTGGGCCAGGCCGGTGGTGGGCCAGGCCACGGCGTATCCTTGAGGTTATTTTTCTCCTCACGTTCTGTTTGCACAAAGCCACGCAGGTCCGAGGGTTCTAAAAGCAGACTCCACCTATAGGGGAGGGGCTACGGGACCCTTCCGGCCAAGGGGTTCCCCCCCCCCCCCCCCCACACACACACACACACACACACACTTTTCTTACAGCTGCCACAATTAAGCTGAGACCCCCCACCACCTACACACACGCACAGCACACACAAACACAAATGCACACACACACGCTAGTGTTTTTCAAACACGGTAACCGCTAAGCCCTAGTCTGGACTGCAGCACCCTTCAGGGCTCCATGACCTCCACCATGAAAAGGTGTGTGTGTGTGTGGGGGAGGGGGGGGGACCTCTGGAAAAAACACCGGAAAAAGTGTGTTATTAACCACTGTTAACCTGGCATCCCTATCTTGGGCATGTCATATGATTATTATTTTTACATCAAAATGTTCCAAAATAGTGAAAGTATACAGTAGGACGTATACAGCTACAGTACAAGCTTGGAGATATGTTTGCCATTTGTCATGCGATGCTTTGATTGCCCACTTATGTAGTGTACTATACAGCCGCAGGGGCTGGATAGGCCTATATAATAGGTTTGTTCGTCGTCGTCGTCCCCCCATCTAATCTTTTCCCCGAATACTCACTCCAGAATAGGTACGCAAGGGGTTAACTAACTCCAAGAGTGTAAAATGGACTTGTGGACCGAGCCATACATCATTCTAAACCCCATTGCAGGTGCATTCAGAGTTTCATCTGAATGACGGCAATAAAAGTTGAACTGTGTAAAAGATATCCTTGCATCGACGGAGTCCAAACCATTGACATTCTGAGCGGCCCCCAACTGCCGTACTCTGAGTGATCTGTTGTGAATTGATAAACCAACATCAATATGCTACACAGCTGAGACCACAGAACTTGATACTCTGCAGCTGACATTTGGGAAATATTTGCATTTTAAATGTTTCGGTTAACTCGTGCAGCACGCGAGATGTAGTCAACAACTTCCAAGAAAACTTTTGAAAGTGTTTCAGAGGCTGAAGATTCAGACCATATTCATGAGATTGCAACTGGTGTTTGAGAGCTTTAATTGCGTCACAAGAGATCCCATCGTCGAGGATCCGTGAGAAAATATGTGATCTGCAGGCTCAAACTGAAAGCAGGGGTGGGGAAAAGTATTCAAAGTAAAAGTATCAAAAGTATTGGCATCAGAATGCACTTAAGTATACCAAAAGTAAAAGTACTCACTATGCAGAATGTCCCATTTCAAGTTTTCAAATACAAATCATTTGAAAATGGCAGATCTATAAGTTGATGCGATGCATTGTGAGCTGTAGATCGTCTGTAGGCCTATAATCATCAAAATCAAACTAGAAAAAGTGCCCCTCAGGGCACAGGTCTCCACCAGGCCAGGTCAGGCTGTGGCTTCCTGGTGGCGCTATAATAGGCCAATGTGAAAAGGGTGTCATTTGTTCTTCTGCCTTTGATGGCATTTTGTTCCAAAAATGTGTTTTGATCAAATCCACCTGTTGGTGGCGCTATAACAGGCCAATGTGAAAAGGGTGGGATATATTCCTCAGCCTAGTAGGAAAGTGCGCGAAAGATTTCACGTAAATTGCACGCTGCGTTCATGATTTTAGGCTTTTTGTTCAAACCGGGCCAGTCCTGCAAACTTTGAAAGGCAATGTTGGCCAATTAGGATGGAATATGAAATATCGGAGAGATCCGTCTTGAGCACATGACTATAGAGATACTATGTAACGATGTGCGGGACAGAATCTGGAGGAGTAATAGAAAAAAAAATGTTTTACAAAAGTCGGCCTCCTGGTGGCGCTATAACAGGCCGTTCTGGAAAATTTGGGGCAGAGGTTCATCGTTGGCATCCAGGGAGTGTGTGTGCCAAAAGTTTGGCATGGATCGGGCCTCATTGCACCGTAGCCTATTGAACTGCAAATATATCTAGTGTTAAAGTATTAAATAATAAACAATACAATAAATGTGTCTCCTTTAGATGTTGTATTGCCAACTTGCATTTGCACAGACCTGGAATGTGACATTTAACACATATGTTAACTATTAGGAGCAGTCGCCAACAATTGAACAGCACCTGGGGAGCAGTTGGGGTTCAATGTCTTGCTATAAGGACACACTACGCCAGGATGATCTGGGGATCGAACCAAACGCTACGTCCTGATCCCGAACCACTGTACTGCTTCCCTGAGAGAGCTATTTTATTCAATGTTTAGTTAGGACAGGGTGCAAAACAGTCTTTCGGCCTGGCGGAGAGAAAATAATAAAATCCTTCTTTAAGTGGTTAAAGGACTGAGTGGAGATGACTGTATGTTCACAATAAAACAGCTGTGTGCGCCGTCTGCTCTCCTGGTATGAAGCGCTCCTTTAAAAGAGAGCAGATTCCACTCAGTGGACCAGGAATAGACAGCACCGGTACACAGAGCCAGTGCATCATCATCCCTCCCTGTCTGGTCTGTGGACAGACCGGCGGTGGAGGCGACGATCGCTGTGCAGCCGTGGGCCCCCAGATGTGGGTCCCTCCGCACGGAAACTTCTGCAGAGAAAACCCTCTGCTTTTCCATGGATGGGGGGGATGGAGAGAGGGGTCACAGCAGAACAACGCGCAGACCGTTCAAGCTCAACACGTGGCTTGCTCGCTCGCTTCGGCGCTGGAGAAACACTGAGGTCTGTTGTTCAAACAAAATTAGCCTTTCACCTCCCATCTTTTCAGGTGAAAGTCTGACCTAATTCCGCGAACGAGTCGTTTAACCCGAAGAGACTCGGCAATAACAGAAATGCCTCTCAAATCGGTAGCGTCGTGCGTATGACAAGAAGGTGTTTTTTTTTAAAACCATGCAAAACTTGTCCATCTCAGCCGTTCGGGGGTTGACGGCTAACTCGTGCTGTCAGCAGAGCACACCGCATGGAAAGCAACATCAGAGGCGCTGGTTGCCCAACACTTGTATATTTCTGTCTCCATCTGTGTCACTGGACAAAACTGGGCTCCCGTACATGTCTCTGAATATGTAGGGCATTGGACACCGGCTCAGTGTGGTTTACATGTCTCTGAATATGTAGGGCATTGGACACCACGGCTCAGTGTGGTTTACATGTCTCTGAATATGTAGGGCATTGGACACCGGCTCAGTGTGGTTTACATGTCTCTGAATATGTATACAGGGCATTGGACACCGGCTCAGTGTGGTTTACATGTCTCTGAATATGTAGGGCATTGGACACCGGCTCAGTGTGGTTTACATGTCTCTGAATATGTAGGGCATTGGACACCGGCTCAGTGTGGTTTACATGTCTCTGAATATGTAGGGCATTGGACACCGGCTCAGTGTGGTTTACATGTCTCTGAATATGTAGAGCATTGGACACCGGCTCAGTGTGGTTTGGGGGGGAAATGAAAGGATGGTTGGGGCTATAATACCCCCTCTCCCCCCGCACAGTTTCCCCCCTTTTCTTTTCTTGACATCAGCCGGCCCTATTTTCCCCCTATTATACCAGACCCCAGTTACACCATTAAGCCCAAGTTATGCTTTGTTGCACACGGGGTGCCATGCAACGAAAATAGCCGCTGGAATCGCTGCATGACAGCTTGTCGATTGGCTATTTCCGGTGTGCACAGTGCAACACCGGTGTAAAACTATAAGTATAACTCGGGCATTACTGCCGCAAAAGCTCCCCAGTACCCCGAGACGTCCAAACCTCCCCCATGCGGCATGCCACGCTTCCAGTGCCCAAACGTATGCTGACCAGCCCTCCCCCTCTCCTCCCCTCGCCTGTAAATATCTCCCACAAGTCACCCATTCCATCCAGATCCCAAACAAACCTATGTCTCCTCTCCTCTCCTCCACAACCCTGATGTCCTATTGGCCGATGCATGCATCGAGGGCCACGCTGACAAATCCTTCTGGTCTGTCTCTGTCACCAAACCTTTGATCAGCTTTATTTAACCCTTTACTTTCAAGAAAGAAGGATGTGTGTGTGTGTGTGTGTGTGTGTGTGTGTGTGTGTGTGTGTGTGTGTGTGTGTGTGTGTGTGTGTGTGTGTGTGTGTGTGCGTGCGTGCGTTGGGGGAGGGGGGTGGTCAGGTTACACAGACAGAGCTGAGGAGCAGGCAGTCTCATGGGCCTTGGCTTGGCAACACATGTCTTTGTTTAAGGGAAAGCCTGGTACTGACAGCCCTCTGCCAAGCTCCTCTCTCTCTCTCTCTCTCTCTCTCTCTCTTTCTCTCTCTCTCTCACTCTCTGTCTCTTTACATATAGCACATAAATTATTTTTCTTAAAATTTCATTCAAGACATGCTTAGAAGAAACGTCTGGATTACAGTGTACTCAGTATAAGCAAAAAGGTATAATCGGTACGTCCTCTCCGGATGCAGAGGAAACTGCAACTGTAAAGCCCAGGATTCTAAACCAGGTCTCCCGCATTGGAAACAAAGCATCTACCACTCATTGCAGACTGAATCTCCTCTTAGCCAGGTGAGACAATGGGGTTGTGAGCTTCAGGCAGGAATACTTGACAAGTATACTATAGCCTAGGCCTACTTAACAACGTCTCAATAGTAAAGTAGGGAGACCACCTGCAAACCACTGTGCATGTACATGTGCAGTGTTTGTTTGCAGGTATATTATTGTATTAACATAGAGTACTCGACCATGCAGATACAGATGTTGCACATCAATTGTTGTTGGACCCCCTCGAAAATGATACATCTCAAGGGATATCCTTTCTCAATAAAGGTTCATATAGAATGAACGAGTTAGAATAACATTTTATTCATATAGATGAGATCCGGATTGCAGCTTTAAGTGACATCCATAAATTCAACTAATCATCCTTTATCCGTTTCTTGACAGATCTGATCCACCACTTCAACAAACTATAGTCTTAAATCACCATTGAAAAAAAGGAGATCACAGCGCAAAAATAATGAAATAAAAATATAAGTGCCGGCTCAGGCTCACACAAACAAAATGGCGCCATTATACGAGCGGTGGTGGTGTTACACAATTCTTGGTCAGTTGGCTCCGTCCCCGTTTACTCTGTGATGACACTGCGGGTTACCAACGTTCTCAAAGACGACCATGTTGTACATCTTTTCCTCAAGATACTGTGACAAAAAGTAGCTTTCTTACATGCTTTTCAAAGGACTTTGAGCTGTCTCAGACATGTAGAATGTTCTCAAGGCCTTAGGAAAAGGACTTTGAGCTGTCTCAGACATGTAGAATGTTCTCAAGGCCTTAGGAAAAGGACGTTGAGCTGTCTCAGACATGTAGAATGTTCTCAAGGCCTTAGGAAAAGGACTTTGAGCTGTCTCAGACATGTAGAATGTTCTCAAGGCCTTAGGAAAAGCTCGCCGGGCCGGTTACACACTTTCTTCCAAAGTTCTAGGCAAGTAAAATTATTCTGTTTTCCAATTCTCAAGCCAAAGAAAGTCTCACTGTAGTAACATCAGTTATATATTGTGTATTTTTCTTAAGAATGCATAAAGTACTAGGTAGCATGTAGTATACACTGTAACTAGGGAAAAGGATTATTCCATAATAACAATAATCACACACGTCAACCTGTTACTCACCATATAACATCTCAATCCATTGCATGGATATAGAGGCATATTCTACCACATAGGATGCTATCATTTTATCAAACTAAATAGAAACCGCAACTAAAGTCAGACAGGTTTACGTTTAAAAATGCATCATTCATAGTTCAAATGAAATATGAAAAAAAGGTCTTCAGCCATGTCTGAAAATGACTCATTGGTTTGTTTAACCAATTAACTTCTGTGGTTGGGAGATTAGAACACATCTATAAACTTAAGTGCCACATGTGTTGTAAATCTATAGCTCAAGAATAAAAGGGCGTAGTTTATCATTAAATGGTGTTAATCTGCCCGCTTAGCTTTGAGTTCTGTAAAAACAACAAATCAATGTTATATGAGTTGGAACACTAGCAAAAAAATAAATAAATGCATTTTGTTTTTACTTTGAGCATGATGGCCTATGACTACATTCAAAAACCATGTGCATTGGATGGGAAACGAAACATGGTTTTAACATCCTTTACCCCATCACCTCACCACTATATAGTCTCCTTTACCCCATCACCTCACCAGTATATATACCGGTAGTCTCCTTTACCCCATCACCTCACCATTATATAGTCAGATAGGACGCTCCTTTACCCCATCACCTCACCAGTATATATACCGGTAGTCTCCTTTACCCCATCACCTCATCACTATATAGTCAGATAGCACGCTCCTTTACCCCGTCACCTCATCACTATATAGTCAGATAGCACGCTCCTTTACCCCGTCACCTCATCACTATATAGTCAGATAGCACGCTCCTTTACCCCATCACCTCACCACTAAATAGTCAGATAGCACGCTCCTTTACCCCATCACCTCACCACTATAGCACAATGAATGCGCCACATCCTGACCAGTTGTGAGCTTTAAGATGGACTATTTCCGACACACTTGCACAGCGAAGACGAGCATCAACTTGAAATATGGAAATACAAGGTTTCTCTGCCCGCCGACAGCAGACGATATGTTCTATCAATTAGTGCGGGGCTTTTCCTCTGCCCTCGGGGCAGAGGAAAAATTAATACGTTTCTAATTTTGAGCAACTCATGGTTTCTGCATATGTGTATCATCTTTCCAAAGAAAACTTAAGCCCTTACATGTCTCTGTTTTATTGAGGCCATATTGCAATAAAACGTAATCCACAAATACATAAACGCATTAAGGTCTCGTTGGGAAGTGCCATTAGGTCTCTCTCGGAGTGGCAGTAAAAGATCCATTTTAAGGTCCCGGGCCGGCCTGCTGGCCAGCGACCTACAGCTACACCTCTCATCACCCTGGCCATTAAAGACTACCGCCTTGCCCCACGTGGAGGGAGAGTGATGGGGCGGGCAGCGCCGGCCCTCCCTCTAACCCCATGTCGGTCCCCACTGTCTGCTTGGCTCTCCGTGCAATTTTTTCCCCACTCAACCAGGTCGAGCTGGTTGCATGGTGAGGCAACAGCAGCTGTCAGACGGCGGTTGTAGGCCGGGGCGTGGTGCCTGACCAGTGGGTTTCTCGACCAGACACTCGCCTGGCCGCGTCCGTTGGAGGAACGGAGCTGACCCCGGCGGCCCGAAGCGCCGTCTCAGTCTCAGCAGCTGGCGCACGGCAGCGCTCAGGGACCGTGAGACGGTCGCGGACACGGAGCGCTTCATGGGTGTGCTCGCCTCTCGGCATGTGAATAATTCTTTGACGTGAAGCATCCTGGGGGTTTTCTCTCACACATGTGTTAAATGGGTTCTTTGATTAATCTCTTATTAGTTGCCTGAGCAGCTATTGCAAAAAGCTATGATTTGTAAGGCCCCAGGCCTCTCGCTCCCAAAATATTACTTGAAGGCTCCGAGTTTCCTGCAGGCAAGATCTTCAGTTTTTTTGGCCACAGAAACGGCCGACACAGCTTGAGACATCGGAGAGACGTATGAGTGATGACTGTCACCATGGCAACGACCTTGTATTTTACATTCTGAAGTTGACGTCCCAATAGGTCCCTAGTCGTGCCGATATATACGAGGGCAATAAATGTTACATATGTACGAGTTTGAGTTATTAGGAAGTCCGTTAATTACAGGGGCAGGACGAGGTATATAAATCTCAGCGATTAGAGGCTGGACGTATAAGCAAAACAAACTGTGAGCTCGAACACTTTGGTGCATGCTTTAAAGGCCCAACGATGGCAGCAGGGGGGGTGGCCATAATATGAGCACATGGCATAATGCAGGGTCTAACCAGCACAGTTCTGCTGACTCTGCATGGAGTTCAACATGAGGACTGTGTGGAGCATGCAGGCAATTCCATGTGATGACCCGGTGAGTTAAATGATCCCCCGGCTCAAACTTACAATGTGTGTTTTAAAATAATGTTATAGGCTCATACACAAAATGTACAATTTCTGATGGGAACCATAAGGCGTGAGCACATCTCCCCCCCATTCATTGGCTCCCTGTATAGGTTTTAGGATTCATTTTCCTTCTTATATTCCTGACCTCCTAAAAGGTAGTGTAAGTGATTTTCTTTGGTTAAAATATGCGTTAAATAGCTCTGTATTGTGATAGTACTTATTGCTATAGAGTGATTGTTCAGTAACGGGAGTACGTCTCAATATGTCTCTCCAGCCTTTTTTTCTCCAGAAAAAGCATTTTCAGAAACTGAAATACCAATTTTCTCCAATCGGGATAGAGAAGGCAGGATACAGATTACAAGTGAGAAGTGGAATTGTAAGTGATGACACAAAAAACAGGAACACTATAAATATTAAACTCATAAATAGCTACTCTCTCCCGAGTCCTGATGTCACCTACCTGAAAATGTATTTTCTGTTTAGAGCTGGAGAGACAGGGACCCAGCTGTTATTGAACAAACACTCTATAGCAATGATTGAGGCCAGTCCAGAGTGGGGCCAGTCTGCCTTTGTCAGTACTATGACATCATATTGATGACACCAGGGATCTCCATATACGTGTGTGGAGAACCGCCAAGTCCTGCCTGCCTGCCTGTAATGAAGATCTCCATATCTGCCCGTCCATGTTACATGTATGCCCAATACGCTGATGTCATCGGTACACAAAACGGTCGGATCTGCGTTTCCGAACAGCCTGAACTCCATAAAAGCCTATATATGGGCATATTGGTCGCAACGGCGGTTCTGGACAATGCCCGTCCTAGACATGCTATGCCCATATATAGGCATGTGCATGTATGGGACAGACTAAATTCAAACTGTGTGCAGCTTGAGGGACTGCTTTCATTGCCTGCCATCAAGTAGTTTGGATAGTTGTCCAGAACCACCGATCCAAACAATATGCCCACATCTGGGCATTCGAATACATGGGCATAATACACTCCGGCTGGTTGTCTACCCAGGGCAGCTGTCAGGGCACGAGGAAGAGGTACGGGGGGAAATAAGAGTAGTTGCACAGCAGCAGGCTTCTTGGGGCTGCAGCCCCCAATGCGCTTCCATTTGCAGTGCACACTCGCAAGACACGTATGGGTCAATTCGGACCACTGGTGGTCCCCGGACCCTACATTGAGAAACGGTGTGTTTCAGGGGGTATACTGGGGTGGAGGTGGGGTTGGTGGGGGTATGTGAAAGGGCCTGCCAACAGGGGAGAAAGGAGCCTCTCGGGCCCATTGTGTGTGAATGCTCGGGCTCTCTTAGACCTGTCCCTCTGGCTCTGGCTGGCAGACCCGTTGTCATTTAGACGGACAGACACGCCCGTTCTTTCTCAGCCCGTCTACCATCCAGCCAGGAATGTTGGTTGTTTGTTTGTGGTCCCAATGTGGCTCTGCTGCACCTCTGTTGAGGTTCCATTTGTTACGGCTGCGTTCCAGTCAGGACAATAGCAACCACCTTCCCACAGGACTACGTCTTTCTTAAGAAAGACCGCACGCACGCACACACACTACAGTATGTAGTTTTGTACGTCTTAATAAGCCATACTGCACGGAGTCTTCAACGTTTTGAAGACCACTACATTTTGTATAAACCTTTTCATAGATTTCATAGATAGCTTCATTATGCCCTTTGACAGCAATATCAAAACCACTTAAGACCACAATTTTGTGAACTTGACCTTGGTCTGCTCTTCTTCCCCCTTTTCTGCAAATGTTCCCTCCAGAATAAGGATGCTATAGGGGTTCAAGTGGTAAAACAAAAAAGGAAAGAAAAACTTTCCTAGGGTCCCAATTGAAGACTCCTGCATTAGGCTATACGGGCCCCTATATAACTCTGAGAGTTACAGACCTGTAAAGGGTCATATTTGGTTCATATAACATTTGATCCATTTGGTTCCCAACAATATCTTCCTGGAACCCTTCAAGAACCCCTGGGGGTCCCCAGACCACACTTGAGCACATGTTGAACGCAAAGTCCTGTTCTACTCAAATGGCAATCACATATTGACGGGCCTCTATAACGCACACCTCCAAAAGTTAAGTCTCCACCAGGCCGAAGGCATGGGGAGAGAGTATGTTTTGCACTCCGTCCGTGTGTCCATGTGTGTGTCCGTCCATCTTTTACCAGCTAATCTCTGGCACCATTAATGGTCATTGGTTAGAGCAATGTTAAGAGTTCTTGGAATTCAAATTGATGCTGTCATACGAACCCGAACACTGAATCCTAGTCAAATCTTTTTTTTTATATATATTTTTTTTTAATCTAATCTATTTTTGCATCGCAGTGATGGTTTTCTCTGACCATAATGTAGTGATAGCTGGCACAAAAACGGCAAAAAGAGATACTGTACTTCCCAATTATGACAATCTGTGATCACATATCAATGTAAATGAAACCATCGTGGCGTGTTTTTGCGTGTGGAAAGCAAAACAAAACTCCACTCTGCAATTTTGGCGAGGCCAACGAATGAGACGTATCAGACCCTTACAGACACCCGTTGTGACGCGGGGCAGAACACGGAGCATCGTCGTCGTCTTCCACAAGCGCCCTATAGCTCTGACAGTGTTTCGGGGGCCTTTGGGATAAACAGGTGCAGCACCCTCCAACTCATGGAAAGAATCTTGTTTCTACAACTAAAACCCAGCTATCAATCCCAATCCACATAAAGCCCCTTGTGGATGGTGGTGAGGAGAGGATGGCGGTGCATGGAAACGCATGCTTATGAAGAAGTTAAGAACTGATATAGCAGCACAGTAGAGCGATGGGCCCGTGCCAGAGGCTCTCTAGAGAGACTCAGAGACACAGAGAGAGAGAGTCATGTGTGGTAGCGGCGGTGAGGGAATAGGCCTCAGATTGTTGGCAGCGGTGCTCGCTTTGCCTTCCGACAGCACGTGTGCTGTGCTCCTACTGGATTTGGTTTCCACTCTTTGCTTGTTTTTTAGCCGTACAAATTTCTGTGTCTGTCTCTACACATTATCAACAAATTGGAATGAAAAAAGGGGGGGAGGAGAACAATAGAAGTGGCTCTCTTTCTGTATTGGAGTAGAAGATCATGTCCCTTTTAAATAGGCTATGTAAAGTATACCCGACTATTTCAAGCTTTGTTGCAATGTCGAAAGCACGCAACAATGCAGAATCTTCATTACTGCTGCTTCAGAGATTCAAGATTCAATATTTTATATTCACACAATTCTTCTTTGGTTATGTTCCATACTCTTTGAATCACGTGAACCTATATTCTGGGCATGTTGTTTGGCAATTCTGCAAAAATTGGTGAAGATCTGGTTGAAAATGGGTGATGAATATGAATAGATTTGAGATTTGTCATGTCACATTTACAGTATGTGCATGGTTTAAGTGGTTAATGGGCATGACTCCAGGATTGGCCTGTTATGACAGTCATGCAGGAAGCAGGAAGTTACTGTAGTTATAGGGAGGATGACATGGCGCTAACTCTACCTTTGAGCTGAGCTCATTGGCCTCAAGCAGGCTACTGGAGTTTTCTGATTAAGTATCACAAATGTCACAACACAACTATTCAACTGAAGATTGTCCAGCCATGCAATTTTCATTTGGACATACGGCTTGCCGCCTGTGGAATGCTTTTAGTGGTCAATGTAATTAGACACTGAATAAACACTTGTAATTTGTTACCAGGGGCTCCAGTGATCAAAGCAGCATACCAGGATGTTTCCTTCTTTTCTTTTTTTTTTCTCCATATTTAGCCTATATTGGAAAGTGTGTTGTTGTTGACTTTGTTGCTAGCTCTGCTTGGTTGCCATTCTCCGCTAATACTTCCAAGTGCAAGTCCTTCCTTGGAATAAATGTGATTTTAGATGTATCTTTCATCACAATGAGAGACTAACGACAACTTAATGGAGTAAAATTATCTGGAACCCGAAAAAAACCAAAAAAGCAGTGGTGAGGAGATGAGCTTGAGTAACAACTGTAAACAAACAGTCACCAAGTTGATGTAAAACAAATGTCACTACAGCAAATGAATGAGTTTGTGGCGTATATTAAAAGAGGACACACACCAATTAACTGAGCTTTTCTTTTTATCAAACCTGAATGATGGCATCTTCAAGAGGATACGTAGCAATTTCCTCTGAGGAAAAAAAAATCTCTGAGAGAATAATGGAATATTCAAGATTTGTGTGCTCCACAAAATGGCCACCAGAAACCACTCAACAGCTTATTGCCATGGTGATATCTTACAGGCTTATATGAATCTGCCAGCCAAGAGAAAAATACCACCCAACCACTCTCCGCTCTATCACTGCAGTGCAAAGGTCAATGCTAATGGTGAAAAACCTGGACCCTGAGATTTCCCTGCCTATTCCCATAAGTGGCCACGCCAGTCATAAGGCCCGGGTCACGACAGCCATTATAGTGCGCGGTCACCATGCTCCAGTAGCTAATCATTGAATATGTTCCTCACGGCCACACTAAGTGGTGAGTCAGGTCAAATGGCCATTCAGTGTGGAATTCCATCCTGGACATTCCGACGGCCGCTGTTCCCTCCCAGGTTCACGCCAGGAGGAGAGGGTGAAAAAAAACAAAAAACAAAACAAAAATAGTGGAACAATGTGATCCGGAATCCGGGTGGGCGGGCGGGCGGGCTGGGCCCTCGTCGCCCTCTCGTTCACAGTTCCTTCCCCAGATATGAGTTAAACATATACGGAATGTTAATCTGTCAATGTGTGGTCGTGGTGCCTTTTTTTTCTCCTTTCTTTACTGCGAGCGGCTGCGATTTGAATCACGAGGCCGGGTGGTTGTGGTCCCCGGGACCCTCTCCAGCACATCAGCAGTGATTAGACTTAACCGGCCCTGACACCCTGATGGCCATGGGAGGCACATCCCCGAGCCCGCCAACAAAGCCACATGTCACACACGGCCATCTTGTTTTCTCCCAGCAGGCCTCTGGAATGTAGTTCATCCCCTCGGCTCTGCACTCAATAAGGCCTTTCTAGAAAATGCAGGGGCGAGAGTGGCCATTGTAACGTCGGGGGCACTTCGGCGGAGTGCTGCGGAATAGGGCCTCTCCGCGTGAGACGATGTAGAACGAATGCTTTTCAGCAGCCCTTTTATTTGGACGTCAATGGGACTGTCTTCACGGGACAACGAGTGGCATTCTGAAGGCCTGTCTTGGTGAACGTGTCTCAGTAGGGGTCGCTGGGACCGTACTGTATTACCCCAGCGCTTCTCAAAATGTTCCATGATGCCAAGGACCCTGAAATAGCCAGATCCTCATGGCTGCAGTGCAGGCAGCTACTGCAAAACGTCTTTAAAAATATAGTACATGGCTATACATACAACCTATAGGCTGCTATAATGCCGCCTGACAGCGGGTCGCGGGTTCGACTCCTGATCACCTTTGCTACGTGTCAATTCCCCATTTCCTGTCAGTCTACTATCTCTATCAAGAAAGGCAGAGAAAAGAACTGTATCGGTGCTACTGCTGTAGAAGCAATACTCATGATATTGTTCCATTGAAGACATGAGTCACGAAGGACATGTCAAATCATAGAAAACTATCTGTCTCTCTAACCTCATGTCTGTCTGTCTGTCTGTCTGTCTGTCTGTCTGTCTGTCTGTCTGTCTGTCTGTCTGTCTGTCTGTCTGTCTCTCTCTCTCTCTCTCTCTCTGTTCTCTTTGGGCCTTCTCATTTGAAGGAAGTGAAAAATGCATTTTTTTATGTCAATATGCAGGGATAAATCCATGCCATGTTGGAAAAACATTTGCACCGCAGCTCTGGTTTGTGGCTGGCTATTGTACAAGGAGTGCTAGTTCACTTATGAGAGGGATTCCGTTACAGCTGTCCCCCTCCACCCCCCCACCCACCACCACCACCACCACCCAGCCCTATGCACGCATGCACTCACTTACTCCCATTCAACCACACGCACGCACACACGCACGCACTCGCACGCACTCACACACGCGTGCACACACACACACACACACACACACACACACACACACACACACACACCTGTACGCCCGCCACGCACACACAACACACATGCACAAAACCTGCACACACAGTTCCAGCAAACACGCACAAATATGCACGCACGCACAGTCGCATGCATGCACACGCGCACACACACACACACACACACACACACACACACACACACATATATACAAGTGTCTCAGACCCAGACCCACACAACTCAAAAACAGGTTATTTTAGAAATTACTTGACGTGCCAAGTTGCACATCTGCACCGAGCTGCTGCCAGGCTGACATGTGAAATAGCATCTAATGCCGCTCTGCTTGAGTTCCAATGAATGACATCCTTACGCTCCGATCTGTTGAATAATGCATCTCACTTAAACCCTGCTGGAATGAGGAGAGGAGAGGAGAGGAGAGGAGAGAAAGGCGAGGAGAGGAGAGGAGAGGGGAGCTGCAGTATAAAATCTTGAAAGGATTATTCTATTTACTTTCTTTGGCAGCATCCTGCATTGGTAAGGGAGGTAGTTGTGGTTTCTGTGGACCCTCGTGTTTGTTGTTTATGCTTTGTTGTTCTTCCTAATTAATGCCGCCGCGCTGACGAGCTCCGTCACAGACACCATGCGGGTCTCACGCAACAGGCAGGCCGATGACTTCCTCAGCCGTGATTACACAGAACCTTGGACCGGATCGGAGAGAGAGAGAAAAACACTCCCTGACATATCTGTGAGCAGGAAGAGCGATGAGCAAGAAAAACACACAGAAAACCAGAGACTGTCAATCTCTGTTCCCCACACTTTACTCCACATGATAGCTGCTCGTTTATGGATGGACTTCACAGTAAAAAGCCCTCATTGAACGCACTCACAATTTTGCCGTCTTATTCTCAGCAAAAAGGGTGTAGGCAGCAAAGGAAATTAAACAAGACTGCATCCAATAACAGCCCGTTATCCACCGACCGTGGTGGAGGAAGTAAGTATTGTGATCCGTTAAAAGTAAAAGTGCTGTAGGCCTATTCCGATTTTGACTTTCGTGAAATGTATTGGCGTCAAAATGTACTTCAAGCACCAAAAGTACTGCTCATGCAAGAATGTCCAATTCAAATTTGGGACAGACAGACAGTCTTATAGACAGAGCCTCACCATAATTAATGAAACGTGTTTCTTTTTCAGTGTGACAATACACGAAGACATGTTAGTTTTCCCAAGACGGAGGTCGGCATCAGGTCAAATCTCTGTCGTAGAATTATTGTTTTCAAATGATCCGCTACAGCGCCCTGATGAATGACGCGTGGCCAATCATAAAATAATGCTACTTTGTCTTTCGATGAGGAATGGAGTCCAGAGAGGCCAAAAGGTCGGCATTGAGGCGAAGGAATCACGCTGTGTGGCATCGACAGTGAGTGGCGTTGACATACATTCATCTTCCACTTTCTGTATCGCTGTTGCCACTGTGTAAAGGATTCGATGGCCTCTGTCTGTCTTTTGACAATGGAATTACCGTCCATTGTCCTCCTCTATCGTCAGCCATTCCCAACCTGGGGACCCTCAATCTGTCTCTAGCCTAGTGATTCTCAACCCATGCGGGCCGGGGAACACTGGTGGGCCGCGAGGGTATTGCAAGTGGGATTTTTTAATGATAACCAGTAAGACGCCTTTGGTGGGCGAGAAGGTGCACTGGCCATATATGGAGCGTATCTTGAGTGTACAGGGTGTGATGAGGTCAGATCAAGATATGGAATGTCAGAACAGGTCAGCTCCATATATGGAGACCTATGGGTGGCAGCGGGGGCAGTGTATTGAATATACTGTACAGGGTTTGATGAGCGCCCAGTGGCCTTTTTCCTATGAATTAGGAGATACTATGTAGGAAGTAGCCTCTACTTGAGCCTAAGATTTCAGCCTGACCCCGTCGGGGATGTTGTTTCTGTTTCCATTGATCCAAGCCAGAACTTAATTTGACATGGAAAGGTTTTAGAACTGCTGGTTTATAAAACATCTCACTGAATACCAAACAACAGATTTTACATTAAACTGCAAAACAAACTAATTTGACTACTTGACCCACCTCTTTCCAAACCATTTTGGGTTGGAAAGCTCCGGGTAGAAGACAGTGTTTTAAGCAATTGAAAATGGGAGACCTTAGGCTACGTCTGCAAAATCAGTACTAGTTGGCACAGTCTACAGACCTCCCGACCAGCAAGGCTTTTATGATATTCTTGAGGGATGCATAGCTGAGGATGAGGGTGCAGAGAAAATCCTGATGGGCGATCTGAATACGGACGTACAACGTAAAGAGGCGCCTGTTTTCAAATAAATTTGTAGGTTTTGTGATCTGCATAGTGTCAGCCAGCTAATTACCCAACCCACTGTGTGTGTGTTTCTACTCAAACTGTCATTGATCTCATTTTGACCTCGGACAAATCCAGAATCTCCATGAAAGGTGTTATTGTATGCTATTTTATGATATTCTGTACCCGCAAAATATATCAAGGGACCTCAAAACCTACTCTAACCTACCATCAGGGTCAAAACCCGCTCGGAACCATGGATGCATTCGGACATATTGACTGCAATGAAAGCCAGAGACAAAAATGCTGAATTTCTAAAATGCAAGTCAAAGCTGGCCATGCGCTTCGACAGTGATCTCCAAGCTCAGTCGGACAACCTAAAAACCCAACGAAACAAGCTAAGAAACAGTGTAACTACCATGACTAAATCAGCTAAAAGTAACTTTATCAAAGCAGAGGAAAACAAAAACAATCCTCGTGAGCTCTGGAAGCTACTAAACAATCAACTAGGCTGCGGTCAGAAACTAAAAACCCGGTTTTCAAACATGAAATCGAATGACACTCTCATCACTGACAAGCTTGATGTGGCCAACTACTTGAATATCTTCTTTACAAACATAGCAACAACTCTGGTTAAGAAACTGCCCTCCCACTCTGGGCTCTTTGGTGTAGAGCACACTTTCTACAGAAACCTATAGGTGTTTGTAAAGACGATTTTTCCAAATTTCTCAGAGACTCAGCCATCTCTATAGCTCCAATCATCAACCACATAGTAAATCTCTCCATCAAACAGGGAAAGGTCCCCCAAGATTTTAAACTGGCCAAAGTAACCCCCTTGCACAAGAAAGGGAGTAAATTAGACCACGGCAACTACCGCCCTATTTCTATTCTAAGCTCCATCTCAAAAGTGATGGAAAAAATTGTCTTTGAACAGGTTGAAAAGTATCTTGCCACAAATAAATCAATGTACGAGTTCCAATCTGGCTGCAGAACATCCCACTCCACTGACACTGACACATGCCTTCTCTAATCTGGCTGCAGAACATCCCACTCCACTGACACTGACACATGCCTTCTCTAATCCGGCTGCAGAACATCCCACTCCACTGACACTGACACATGCCTTCTCTAATCTGGCTGCAGAACATCCCACTCCACTGACACTGACACATGCCTTCTCTATTTCATTCCTAAGGGTCCATTTGTACTCTCTGGTGGTCCCCGGCTCCCTATGCCTTGCGTGTGTAATCTCTGTGTGTGTGTGTGTGTGTGTGTGTGTGTGTGTGTGTGTGTGTGTGTGTGCATGCAAGCGGGTGCATCTTTGGAAAGTCAGTCTGGCATGCATGATTGGTTGCAGGTGTCTGATGTCATACCACAGCAGCTCAGCCTATACAAGGTGTGAAAATGCCTTCGGCTTTGCAATGCATTAGTCACCGGTTGAACGATACTATTATAGTGGATGCAGAAAGACAAGCACAATATTGTAGTCGCATCATAAACACACCTGGATCATAAAGCCAGACTTTCCTGGTTGAGAACACCCCAGTACCACACTATCCTAATACATTCATTGTCTTGGGAGGGCCCTGAGGAATTTTCATATCCAAAAGACCTACTCTCCATCCCCATCTCGTCCATGTATAGCAGCAGCTTTGACGACGAACCAGAGCTCCAGAAAGGAGTCAGGAGGGACCCAGTCTTGTCCTGTCCCGTGTGTTCACACGCCTTCATGTCTCAGATGTCGTCCATGAACACATGAAGAAAATAATCACTATGGCCAGCTACTGCCAAACGCAGAAGAACGGACATTTCTCCTCTGCAGCTTGTCAGCCAATATCCAATCAGAAACAAGCAGACTGCAGGTAAGAGCTATAACTCACCTCACCTGGACAAGAAATTTCACAGTAGGCCTACACAAATCGTCCAATGTCATTATAACTTCTCTCTCAACGGAGATTCTATCAAACAGTAGTGTGTGTGTGTGTGTGTGTGTGTGTGTGTGTGTGTGTGTGTGTGTGTGTGTGTGTGTGTGTGTGTGTGTGTGTGTGTGTGTGCGTCTGTGTGTGTGAGTGACCTACAGCGGACACGCTCACCTGTTGACACCTAAGGGTGCCCGGCTGACCCTGTTGGATATATTCCAACATCGCCAAGAACAACACTGGACTGGACTTAAACTCCAGGGGAAACTTGCTTGCCTTCCCCATGCTGACCATTCTGTTTTCCATTCATTTCTATAAGGAACACTGCTCTAAATGAGGACATTATCACCTTTACAGTAAAAGCCAGGTTACAGATCCTTCCCGACAAACTCAACCTTTCCCTCTGGTTTCCTTCCACCCATGCACGCACACAAATGCAAGTATCATTGCTTGCATCACACTACAGGGCTTGTTACAGAAAATGTCACACATTCTGAATGTCTGTTATGCCTAAATGGCTTTACATAGCACGCCACGACAGAATAGTTGATCTCATAACAAAGGACACATCTAAACATTTTACACTGTCTGTGAGAATGTACAAACATTCCTGTGTCAAACCTTCCATGAAATCTTTGCACATCTCTCTGCTTACACACCAGATGTTGTTATTGTCAATGAAGCGAACATAACAGATTTCCATTCTTGAAGTGGTCTGCACCTTTGATTCTAGCTTAAAAGAAGCCTTTATGACCAAAGTAATTAAATACCAGCCGCTCTTCCAGACCATCATAGAGCTAGGCTATGCAATCTTGCATGTGTTTACACCAGACAGTGGCCTTGTGGTTAGAGTGTCCGCCCTGAAACTGGGAGTTGGGGGTTCGATCCCCTGCCGGGTCATACCAAAGACTGTAGAAATGGGACCCAATGCCTCCCTGGGGCGCACGCTGTGGCTCACCGCTCCAAGAGATGGGTCGAATGTGGAGAACAAATTTCACAGCGTTAACGTGTGTGACTAAGTGTACGATTTTGACTTGACTTTATCTTTGGCAGCCTTGGACATGTACATACTACATAGGTTCGTTGTAAGAGGCTTCCAACAACCAATTCTGTGCAATCTCTTCTACTACCGATAGCCGCCAAATATGGCGAAGACACTGTTACTTGTACCCCCTGAAGGGTGTGTGGGTATTTGTCCGGGATTTGCTGATTGCATTCTGTACAGCACCTTGTAAATATTTGTGTGCTTTTATTGTATCTCTTATGTGGACATAAATAAATAAATGATTGTGTGTGTGTGTGTGTGTGTGTGTGTGTGTGTGTGTGTGTGTGTGTGTGTGTGTGTGTGTGTGTGTGTGTGCGTGCGTGCGTGCATACGGGGCTGAAAAACAGCAGCATTTATAGGACCACTTCACCACTTTTCAACCTATCTTCATATAATTGGTCCTCACTAATAACCATGATAAAATAGCAAAAATAAGTCTCAGTCTGTGTCTCATAGGAGAGCTGTGGGCAGTTCAGAAACCCGTTCACCAGTGACATCATCAATGGTGAATCCAAGCTAATAGAAACTGCAGGCTTTCTATTCCTGAAAAGTTGCATTGCGAAAATGGAAGCAATCGTTCTCACGATAATAAAAATCTAAATGTTTATCTTTTTTTAATCTTGTTTTAAAAAAAATCTGCCTAATGATGATGTCACTCGTGGACGGGTTTCTGAACTGCTCACAGCCCTCCCATGAGTAGGGCTGGACTGAGACAATAATTCGGCCCGGACATTTTCGCGGAATTTGGCCCAGACTGGCCCACCACAACCAGCGTGCAGACACGACACAAAACACATTGCTTTGCGTGGTGTTTTGAGGTTATACATGATGCTTCTGTGTGATGCTGTAGTATGATCAAATAGGGCATTCATTTACGGAAAAAAAACACCAACATTTAGAATAGGGAGATAAGAGGTTTCTTCCACACAAGGACGATATAACATGATGTTATACCTACTGTACACATCATGTTACATGATGTGTAGGTCTTGCAGTTAAGTGGGCATCGCAACACACCACTGGTACGTTACATTTACATAATACAACCCTTACTTATCATCAAAGCAAAGTACAGACTCAGAGTCTGGGATCATTATGCACGTCACTCAAAATCGACTGTCCTCTCTATATATTTTGCACAATAAAGACATTTAAGACACTTGTGGCTTTCTCACTCAAGCATAGGGCTCTCAGCCGGAGATGTTGACTCACACTAAATATACTCCTTGCAATTTTGGTTTGAAAGCGCTTATAAGGAAGGGTGTCACAGCAGCGCCTCTCCCCCCCCTATAGGCGGAGAAACGCCGTTGCGCCTCGGTTGCGCCCGGGGTCATGGATCTCCCCGAGGGAATTTGAAGCCGAGGCTTTTCTCAAAAAGCCACCGTTTTGCAAGGGCCACCTCAACATGCATTTTACTACACTCTGCTGTTCCACGCAGTTAAATCCTCTGTGTTCAAAAATGCAAAGAAAGAAAGAAAGAAAGAAAGAAAGAAAGGAGAAAAATAAAGTATGTTTTTACACACAACGAGTTAGTGGAACACAGTGGTGGAAAGTAACTGAGTACATTTACTGCACAATGTTTGTGGATACTTTATAGGCTACTCCAGAATCTACAGTAATGTAAAAAATATATCTACACGTCATACATTACACACTAGTATATTATGTAGTATGTAACTACCTCTACATCTCAGAGGCAACATATTGCATCAGGACGTGTTGTGAGCTTTTCCTGTAGAGCTGCTATTAAAAACAAACCAAAAAAAAGTTTGAATAAATTTGAAGAATTGTTTTGCATTTTTTCTTTGGTACTGCAAGTATGCTTTGATGCCAATACGTGTGTACTTTTACTTTCAAGTTTCAAGTACATGGATGACAGGCCTTTTACTTGACAGAATATGTTTTATTTATATCGAGATATTGCTATTTTACTTAAGTAAAACTAATCTGAGTAACTCCTTCTTGCACCACTGTGGAGTTTGCTGTGTGTGTACCAGCCGAGACCTAACCTCGACCTGCCGGAGGCCTATGGTGGTTTGGAGCAGCTACAGGCCCCAGAAAGTTTGTTTTTGTCTCGCGGGCTCCGAAATCATATCTCACCACCTGAGGACAGGAGAGTCTGGCTCCATGATTCACTGCATGTCATGTATGTACACAGTAAGAATCCTCAGTGTTCTTTTGACTCTGGATTATACCGGATTATACCAACAAGGTTTCGGATGGAAACCTTGTATGTCCCAATATTGTTCCTTTTGTATCATTATTACTTGCGCAAGCAGAGCGTGCAAGTAATGTTATCAGTCAGGTGCTATGATGCGTATGTCCCTTAGCAGCATGTGATATGACGTCATATGCTGGCACGAAGCAGACCGTGCAGGTATGTTTTCCGTCATGCTACGAAGCGTGTGTCCCATGACGTGATGAAGATATGTACCAATGTCCCTTAGCAGCAAAAGATATGACGTCATATGCTGGCACGGGACATACGGAAGCAGACTGATTATTATTATTATTACATACGTAAATACAAATAAAATGTGAAAATAGCAGTTACCAGCTCACAATGCAATGGCTATGCCTTTGTCTGACACTGTCGTATGGTGAATTGCTTCATAAAAATAAATATATATATGGAGATACGAGGTTACTGCCTGACAGCATCGATACACTCTCAGAGCTAAGTTAACACTCAGGGTTTTTACAGTGTAGTGGTGGTGGGAGAGCAGGGGAGGAGAAGGGGGGATAGTGTGGATTACTGGTTTTGCTTTACAATCACGTCTTAAGAGCACTTGATCCTGCATTGTGTTCTGTTGTAATAGGACGCATTTCAGAGGGAGTGCGAATCAACTACTATTTAGATTAAAGTGATATGTTTTTTGTAAAAACAAAAAGGTTTCTTTGTTAAAAAGCTTAAAGCTGTGTTGCAATATCATTTCTATAACGTGTTTGGTCTCCCCTTCTCTCATAATGTACAATAAACGAAAGAAAATGCATGTTCCAGTTCCAAATTTGGCTGCTCATTTAATTTTTGTATCATTACTTCTAATTTCACTTGTTTATCCGGTATCCCATTTCACAAACCTCTTCACAATGCATTGCATTGTGACCTGTTGTGAGCTTGTACATGTGGAATTTCCACAGAGCGTTCACATATTATGTTATGACATATGCCCAGACTTGGGATGCTTTGGTTCATGTGGTTTATAATATGTGTATATAACGCGGGACATCTCATGAAAGCCTTCACAAAGCCACTGGTCATTTATCATGGTTCATTCTCACTATGTATTTCTATAGTTGGCGGGTTTGCAGTCTAGTCTGTGTCTGGGCAGGAACCCTGGAGAAAGACATGCAGGCTAGCAATCAACTGGTGCAAGAAGTAGGTCCACACTCAATCAATACAGAAACATTTTGTCATATTGATTTATATGGTTTTCAATATTTTTTATTTACCCTTTTTTGACAATACTATTTACATCGATCCCTACACCAACTCATGAAAGAATTTCCACAGCAATGGGCATCATATTGAATATCAGCTGCAAATACATGGTAAAAGGTTTGTATGTGGATGAAGAAGCCAAATTATTGATTTATAAGTTATTATTATAAGTAAAGTAAAAGGCCTGTATTAAAATGTTTTACTTGACTAAAAATGCAAGGGTATATAGTTGTGGTGCTTCAGAAAAAGTATGCATTATAAATGGCCCATTTCACGATTTCTTTCAAAAATCTACACACTCACAAAAGGTGTTAACAGTATGTTTTAGAACAATAAAAGTTTCATCCATAATAATGGATAATAATGGAAAAATGGGGAAAGAAATATTGAGTAAAGCATTGTACTAAAGTAACAGTATGTGAGTAAATATTGAGTAAAGCATTGTACTAAAGTAACAGTATGTGAGTAAATGCGCTTAGTTACTTTCCAGCAGTGCTGGCAAGCAGAGTTCATCCTGATCAGGTTTGGTCCAACAGGACCAGAAGTGACAGGGCCAAACCAGGCCGATGTGGGCCAGGTAAGAGGCTCCATGACTCACCACTCCTACAGAACCTGTGGTTCTTGTGGTTAAAGCCACGAGAATGCACAGAAGAAAATTGATTCACGGTGGTTCTTGTGGACAGGTACATAAGAGTAGGCTAAAAGTATACTTTTGGTCTGCTATCTTCAGACAATACAGCAGCATAGTAATAAATGGTAAATGTTGCATTTATATAGCGCCTTTATCCAAGGCGCTTTACATAGGTTGTGCAGTATACATACACCCATTCACACACACACACACACACACACACACACACACACACACACACACACACACACAGATGGCAGCGGAAACCATGAAAGCACCAACCAGCACATCAGGAGCAATTAGGGGTTCAGTGTCTTGCTCAAGGACACTTCGACACTAACTCTGGGGGAGCCCGGGTTCGAACTGGCAACCGGTTACCATCCGGCCCCTGAGCCAAAAACTCACAAGGAAAAGAAAGGAGAGGGAGAGGAGGGAGGGAGGGAGGTAGACTTTCCTTTGTCCTTTCCTTATGTGAAAGATTGTCTCTCGGGAAACAGTTCAGATATAGTGACTGAAAATGTGGGGAACAGGCAAGGCCACCAGCCAGGCTGACAATAAAGGAAAGGCAGAGAGGCAGAGGACTTGGTTTGGCGACCTGTGGTGATCTGAGCATGCATCAGGGAATGAGTGCAGCTATAGTTCTTCTTATATAGCCTCCCACACCTGTGCGTGGCCAATGAACAAGCATGCCACTCACTCAGAGTCAGTGACTCTCCATGAGCCTTTTGACATTATATGTGTAAAATCACCAGTCCATAAAGTTCCAAAGTAGTGAAAAAGGAACTCTCTGTAAACACGAGGCGACTTTCTAAGCAACTGGTTCTCAACATCGGGTTCAGGGACCACCAGGGCTCTAAATGGACCCTCACAGGTCAATAACTCTGAGTTCAACTGTAACTTCACATACATTTTCTGTTCCGTGGATTTCCACCGCATTTCTACTACTGAGCCAATTATAGGGCTTGCTTGCTTAATTAGTGTCAAAACAGAAACATGATCGTGTCAAAGGTTGTGTCCAACACAAAACATGTTCAGATGGTGGTCTGCTGCCAAATACATAATTATCGGTGTAGGGGTCCTTGACATGAAACTCACTGTTCTAAGCAATACACGGCCCGTTAACAAAGTTAACTATTGTGCCCAATTAGGCATCTCTGTGACTGTGGGGTAGCCTTGCTGAGCTGCTACAGGGCCCACCCAGCCCCGACCCGTTGTCATAGCAACCTGAGGAGGAGGGCACCCACCCAGCCCCAACCCATTGGTAAGACCATAAACAATTTGTATTTGCGGAGAGGAGGGTGCTTTTCATCACTTCTTCCACAGCATCCAGCTGGGCTTCCCTCCTCCATCCTGTGGCCAGCACCCATCAAGCCACACAGGAAGTATCCTCCACTACACATACACACAGAAACACTCTCTCTCTCTCTTTCTCTGCATGGTCTCTCGGCCCTTGTGGAAACTATTAACATGGCAGTGTTCCAGGGCGCGGCGTGGCGGGGTAAGGTTATCATTCACACACTCTTTCTCCCTCTTTATTTGTCTCCCATTCTCTGCCATGCAATGCACTCATCATGTCTCACTCCAAGTCTCTCTCTCTCTCTCTCTCTCCCCCCCTAGTACAGTAAACTCCACCACACAGCCCAATATAGCGGGGAGACTCACTTCGTGTTGGCTGTGCACTCTGTTTTTAAACCTCTGCGGCCGCAGGGTAACGATTTTTCCTGATACGCGCGCGGTGAAAGTGCGTAAGACCTGACCTTTTTTTTCGCGGTCCCCTCTGTGTGTCACAGGCAGAGAGGGGTGACATGGGAAGGAAAATGTGATGGCCGCCGGTGGACTGCAAAACAGCTTTACAAAGTGTCAACGCAAAGGAGCAAGCAACGTGAGAGTGCAGAGGAAAATCATTGTGAACAGGCACATTTGAATTTAAAGTAGGCTAGTGCGTGCCTGTGTGTGTGTGTGTGTGTGTGTGTAGGAGTGGCAGACCTTTGCTGTAAGTCACTCCCCAACTCTCTCTCTCTCTATTTCCTCTCTCTTTACTGTGGTCTATCAATAAAGGCAAGAAAAGTCAGAATGAAATAACACAAAAAAGAAAATCAGCATCACTGTCGACTGAGGCGTCGCACCACATGTCTCTCGACATTCTACGTTTTAGTGCAGCGGCCCGCTGCGGATTGCTGGTGTATTGCATTCTGGGAAGTGCCAGCGAATGAGAGGGACTTCGGGGGATGTGACGACATGCATGTCTGTTTGGAGGGAAGTAATAATAAGTTGTTGTTCTGTACTGTATGTGTGCTACGCTATGGAAGATACATGTTGCTACAGTAGCAGCACTGATCGTAAAGGAAGTTATAATATAATAATATTAAAGAAGGAGCCTAAAAATGTCTTTGCCTACAATTCAGTCTGTGACTCACCGACACCAGCGCTGCCACAAAAGTAACAGACCTTAATCTCCCTTCCTCTATAAGGCCTTGCAATTCCAACCTCAGCATCCGATCCTTATACAGATATACTACTATCCCTCCTCTGTACAATGTCCAATTAAATTCTGGATTAATCTCCAAAACATCTAACGTGCGCTGTCCCTCTGATGATCCTATCCATCTTCGTCACTCCCAGAGAGAACCTCAAAATATTTTAGTCTCTGCTACCTCCAGCTTTGCTTCCTGTATTTTCCTCGTGTGCGACTGTCTCTAAACCATACAACATAGCTGGTCTCACCACATACTCTCCTATAACACATTTCCCGTATATACATAAACCTCATGCACATATATGGATGGATATCATATGCTAAGTGTAAATAGCACACACACGTTTTTGATGGGCACTAGCCCCTCCTATGCCCAGCTTTGTGTGTCTGTGTGTACCCCATAGCGATGATTTGATTGGCTGAGCGATGTACGCATTGAGGATAAAAAGTGAGGACAGAAAAGTGAGGACACCAATTCACTAAAATGATTTAGCACATTTAAAAACAACTCTCATTGTACCAAAGTGCTTCACAAGTCAGAATATAGTACAATGCAATGCAATACAATACAATGCAGTAAAATACATGCAGAAGACAGTCAATACTAAAACAACAGGCACTTAAAACAAAATCTAAAACAGAAAGGTACAAGATCATGTGGGGGATTCAAAGGCTTGTGAATATAAAAACGTTTTCAGTTGTGATTTAAAGGACTCAACGGGAGGGAGCAGACCTAACGGCGAGGGGAATTCTGTTCCACAGTGTAGGGGATGCGACAGCAAAGGCACGGTCGCCCCCTGAGCCTCTTTTTTGTGGGTGGAATATTTAAGAGACCTATTTGGACATGGATGATCTATAGAGCTCCATATTTTATGGAGACATCTAATGCAGCTGACAAGCCTGACATCATGCTAATGTCGTCACAAGATCCAGTCAAGTCACTATATAACGGGTGGCCATCAGAAGCAAGAAGTATTTAAGTCAATCCTCGCCTATCTCCAAGACACAAGTTCACATTAGAACTGCTTCGGCCATTGTACAGGGTTCTTCAGGTCCACTGTTCTTAATCATCAGGACTGACATCTCGGTTACATTCCCGCCAGACTCCACTCCCAGAGTCGGACAACCAGTCCCTTTGCGTTGTGTTTTAGTCATATATGTCATAGGTGACCGATGTCACAGGCTGCCCACATGGTTTAGTGTCGTCTTAGTTTGATCCCAAAGGAAACTGTAACCAGCGTTGGGCTCAGAGGTTGGAACAGAAGGCCATATCGCTCATCATGGCATCCCGAGCGGGTCCCAGAGTGAAGGGCACAGACGGCAGTGACTTCCAGCACCGCGAGACGGTCGCCGCGCGCTACCAGACGTGCGTGGCCTTGAAGTCCTCCATCCGTAAGCTCAACGCGGCCCACGTCCTGATCTGGCTGCTGGTGGCGGCTCAGGTGATCGCCAGCCAGCTGAGCCCGACGTCCCACCGTGGCGCGCTGGCCGATCCGTTCCAGTGGAAGTACCTGTACCTCCTCAGCATCGTTCCCACCGCGCTCAGCTTCATGGCCCTGCCGCGCAACGACGCCAAGCGCCTGGTCGTCTCCATGATCAGCGTGGGGTTCTTCAGCGTGGCGCCGCTCCTCTACGGCGCCATGGAGATGTTCCCCGTGGCGCTGTGGCTCCACCGCCACGGCGAGGCCTATTTCCACGTGCTGGGCGTGGTCATGTGCCTGGTGATGGCGGTCGCTGTGCCGCTGCATGGCTGGCAGCTCCACTACAGCAAGACGCTGCTGGACCAGTGGTTTACTAGCGCGCAGAAGACAACATGAGAATACTCAAAGGTGTCACCGAAATCAATACAAATCTGAATAATCAATCATTGAATACTTGAATCGGGTGGTGCAACGGTGAGGTACATGCACCCCAACCACTGTGGATCTTTAAAAGTCACACCCCTGTGAAATGAGGGGTGGTCTTATCATCATACATCATCTCATGCTGGCCAATCACAATCTGTGTCCTCGCCTTTCCGTCTCCACTTTTCTGCCCTGACTTTTATCTTCAATATGTGTACTTTGCTCAGCCAATCAAATCGTTGCTATGGGATGATCAGCCAATCACAAGCCAATGTTTGTGTTTACAGAAACCCGGAAAGCTGGGCATAGCCCCTCATAACTCCAGAACACGGTGGCTTATTGCTGTGCATCTGCACCAACACTATACTGGCCGTATGTGTTCGGGGGAGGGAGGGGGAACTATACACTACACTGTGACCCCCTTTCCACCGGTTGGTTCCCGATGGGAACCGGTTCAGTTCTTTTTGGTTTTTAGACCATGAGCTAGAGCTCCAAAATTGGTGGGCAAACTATACCCTATATTAAACTGTTTATAGGATCAATACAAGTAAATGAATACATGATAACCCTTCCACAGTAGTAGCTTTTTCATATTTTCTATTCTCTTCTAGTCTCTTGAGGAGGCACGTCTGAAGCCTGTCCTGGATCAGAGTCTCCAGTCTCCACCCGTGTGAAGTGAGGGTCGCTAATATATTAAAGTCTAACTCATGTTGATTAGGTGATGTGATGGTGATGTAAAACAAACGGTGACAAAACAAACATTAAATTATCTTTATTGTTAATGGGATTTAATGTTTGTCTTAGGGACAAGATGACGTAAATTTTCCCTTCATTGTCAATGTCGTTTTTAAAACAAATATTGAACTAAAAACAAACATTAAACCTGTATATAGGAAAAACAGACAGTCTTTGAGGGTCGCTAGCCCCGCCAATGCATGGCTTTTGTAGATTACGTCACGTGGCAGCCAAGTCTATGGACTTTAATGTTTGTTTAGGAATATAAATACATCTTGTGACTGATTCCGCTTTATACAATAATAACAAACTGCATTCATATTTCATGGAGGACAATGAGGATGATGATGATAGTGTCAGACTGTTAGCCACACCACTAAAGCACAAGAAGAAAATTGGCTTTTTACTGCCAGCCACAGTGGGCGCCCCTCACTTCACACAAGTGACATTTTTTTTTCTTTTTCAAAACTTTTTTTCCATAGACTTGGCTGCCACATGACGTAGGCTTAATTTCTAAAAGCCAGGCATGTTGGAGGGTCTAGCACCCCTCAAAAAGAGCTGTTTGATGTGAAGAGTGTGCACTGGTAGTTAAGTTTGCAAAAAGTCACCAGGATAAGAAATATCTCATTTTGTGTAATTTAAAAAGAAAATGGAACCGTGATCTTAGAAAGTCAAATCAAATCATGGATTTCCAAATCGTTGATGATGGGCGCTCAAAAAAGGACAAACTTTGTCCTGCACAAACATTCAACTCCCATTAACAATTTTACATCATAGTGTAAACACAAATTTGCGTAACACAAACATTGATATGTTGTATATATTGAAGACAAAAGTGAGGAGGCAAATTCTGATTGACGTATTGATGTATGATGAATGTAGGCTACGATGATAAGAGCGCCCGTCACTTCACACAGGTGTGATTTTTGTATTATTGAGCGGCGCTAGCCCCTCCTATAATATACAGGTTTAATGTTTGTGTTTAGGTCAATGTTTGTTTTAAAAACGCCATTGACAATGAAGAGAAATTAATGTTAGTTTAGTCACTAACACAAACATTAATATATTATCGCCCCTCACTTCACACAGGTGTGATTTTTACCTGACAATACAACGACTCAAACTGAATACATACAGGTATGTTTTACGTGTAACCTCCGTTAATCTAACTCTAATATATTAAAGGAGAATTCCATGCTAGAAGGCTAGTAGTTGTTACTCACTGGGGGTTGGGTTTTTGTGCTAAAGTGTGCCGCTTGGGATACTATTTACATTAAGAAGAGAGGATATGTAGAAAAAATAATATTTTGAGCGATGGAAATAAGCAAATTAGCACAACACCCCAATGCCCCATTCAATTCAATTCAATTCAATTCATTGAGGGTCCCTGAAATTAAAGTTTGAGAACCACTGGCTACATGGAACAGAGCCTTCATCATTAGTATCATTAGTAACACCTGTGAAGGAAGAGGCCCAATTTATTTCCAATATGGCATAGAGCCTATTGCGGTGCTCCAAACAAATTTGTACTTTGTGTAGTGGGTCGACCGGGCCCTGGAATGTCCTCAATCCACATTGTCCCGGGGATTGAGTGTGGCAGCCCGGACGAAGAATTCCGGGATAAAAGGGAGTGCCAATTCAGTTTTTAAATCCGTCCGAAATGTCTCAGAGGGGGTGAAAAAACAACCAAAACCCGAAGCCAAAGGTTTAGCCTGGCTTGTCCCCATAACGGGCCATTGTGGTGTGCGGTATTGTATGTTATTCATAAGGCTTCTGCTGAGTGTTGTGTTCCCGTGTGTCGTGTGAGTCATGCGTCACTTAACATGACGGATGCGTGGACCGCAACATCAAGGTTGGATCAAGGTCACGGCGCAATTTGGGTTTTAGAACCGCGGTGCGACTCACCACTTTAGTTTATTTCCTGTGTGTCGTCTTTTTGTGACTTTCACTGTCACTCCTTCACTGTGCCACCTTTTTGCAAAGATCACTTAATCTTGAAGCAATAACAATCTAAAGAGACTGCAGTTAGGATATTTAATGGATATTAGATTTGTTTGTAATTTCATGGTTTTGTTATTGGGTTTTTTTTACCACTTAAACCCTATATATACACTTCAGTTGCCTGGAGTCTATGAACACTCTAGGCGCCCTCCTCCCCCCTAATGGGGACATGTGATATAGAACTACTGAAATGGTTACATCATGCCATCTTATCATGTGATCAACTTATCAATTATTGAGAGCAGAGGTGGACATCCTGAACTGTGAGGCCAGTGGAGTGGATGCACTGTTCTTCAGATATAGCGCCTCCGACCACTCTTTTTGTGTTTACTGGGGTGGGGAGGTGGTGGTGGTGGTGGTGGTGGTGGTGGAGGAGGGCAGCCATTCAGCCCTATGAGATGGATAATAGCCTGACTGGCCCTCTCTCTCTCTCTCCCCTCCAATTCCCCTCCACTGCCACTAACTCCCATCAACAAATTCTCCACTTTTAATTGCGTTCCTTAAGAGTCCACGACAGGAGAAGAGGGTGAAAAAAACCCGATAAAAGGCGGGGGGGGGGGGGGGGGGGGGGGAAGAAAGTACCCTATAGTTGGGCGTGGTGGGGGGTTCGTATTCATCCTATAGGGATGGACGCATTGTTTTGAAACAACAAACTGTGAACCCGTAGTACCAGGAAGAAAGAGGCACAGCGGTCAAAAGCGCTGGAGGACTCCACCGGGCCCTGAGAGGTCTCAATGCAGTCGTCCCTGCCTTCTTTAATGACCCATCGGGTTCACAATTAATCCCCCCCTCCCGCTCGTTCGCTGTTAATACAAGTCTTCTCAGAGTCTCAATTGGCCCCATTGGTGGGGGGGGAGACAGGAGTACTGTTGTGTCCCGGGGATTAAAAGGAGACAAGAGGGGGGAATCAAAAGCCACTTTACAATACAGTAATCAGCATGTTTTCGCTCTGAAAGGCCCTCCTCCGCTCCCCCTGGTTAGAAAACACAGAGCATTACCCCTCCCGCCCCCCCCCCCCCCCCGTCTGCAGCGGCACAGAAACCCATTCAGCCGACCTGCTTTATTATTATATCGTCGCTGAAACCTCGCAAGTCCCGCCATCACAACGCATTGTGAGCCCACAGATCACACAGCGTCATATACTCCTGTATGAAGTAGTGCGTTAGATATAAAACATTGAACGTTTGAATCTGGAAATACAAGGTTTCAGCCCGACAGTAACGATATTAAGGATGTGTTTTTGGGAGACCCATGCAGTGGAGGGAGAGCAGGAGGGGGGGCTAAGAACTCCCACAACCAGGCCTCTCGCCTCCTAGGATGCTTTCTCCTTCCCCTCACCAGCCTGGGGGTTAGCCAAGACAAGAGACCATGGTCAATCAGACTACAAGTGGAGAGATATACGTATTTTTTTAAACAGTGTTGTGAGCTTGTCAGTGGCTTATGAGGTAGCGTGGCAGCTTGGGAAAAAGGAAGGTTGCCGAGTGTCAAACTGAATAAGACATATAGGGCCGTATCTTGCATATCGCCTTACCCCTGCCCATGCCGCTTAACACTTCTAAGAATGAAAATGTATTATTATTAAAGGACCAAGCAGTCCTGAAAGGACTCTTTTTGTCTTCTCCTCTTTCTCCTTCCGCCAAAAATAGCAGTTCTAGCTGAACCGTGCAGTCGCAGTCGGTTATTCAAAATTTTGAGATATGGTAGAGGGCCATGCCAAACAGTGAGGATGCAAAGCCCACAACCATTAGCCAAAGGGTGGCGCTATAGCACTCAATTGAAAATGCAAACTTTGACCACGCATAGCTCATGAATCGTTTGACCGTCGGGCAATGAATCTTCGATACACATCCCTCCTCATGCCGAACAAGTTTCGTGCTCTTACTAAAATGCATCTCCTCCCGGGATCTTGGATCAAAATGCACGAAAAGTTCTACACGTGAACTTTGGACCTATACGGACACGGGAAAGTATAGTAAGTGAAAAAATTAAGGTTTTATGAGCCAATGAAAATTGCCGTTTTGTGAAAAATCTTCTTTTGTCCCCATTACATACATGCAGCGTCATATGCTTTACATATGATAGAGGGTCATGCCAAATGAGCACTGAAACCAGCCTTAAAAAAACATGAACAGCGAACACAGTAATGAATAATGCACCAGGGGACACACGGAATTGTCATCACAAACACTGAATGATTCTGCTGTTAACAATAGAACAACTGATTGTGTCTGGACAGCACAGTCGGTAGAGCTAGCTACCGCCTTTGGAACACAAGGTCAAGGGTTCAAATCTGGGCACTGCCAACTCCGTGTATGACGATTAGCTTGGTTTGGTGCTACAAGTTTGCTGGAAGTCCTGGGAACTGATGGTAGGTGTGGTGTTAATTTATTATACCCAACTACAATTACAGCAATTGATAGCTTTAGTAATCGTATTATTGCATATTGTATTGTTAATACAAAAATGGTTACAAAGCTGATCTGTGATGTGACGTGTTATATGAGCATGTGTAGCTGGCTCAGAGCCTCGGCCTGATGGCCTCAAAAGTCTAATATCTCCCCCAGTCCAGAGGGATATCCCTTTAGTCTAGTGGTTAAGATGTTGGACTTTCACGCAGGAGGCCTGAGTTCAAATCCTGGGTGTTACACATGTAGATCTGTTAGAGTACTTATGCGTTGGTACTCAAAGTATTTTTGCTTATTGCCTTCTTGAATGATTTTGCTGTTAACAATACAACAACTGATTGTGTCCGGATAGCTCTAGCTCAGTAGGTAGGGGTCTTGCCTTCGGGACATAAGAAATAGCCCATCTACAAACTGCACAACAAGTTCAAATAGCAGCTATATATTTGCGAAAATGAAGCCATGCATCGTTCTCACGATAATAAAAATAAAGTTATTTTTTTCTTTTAATCTTTTTAAAACTTTCTGAACTGCCCACAACCCCACATCCCTCCTATGAGACAGAGTAGAAAAAACATTGTGGCATTTTAACATGAACATTAGTGAGGACCAATTATATGAAGATAGGTTGAAAAGTGGTGAAGTTGTCCTTTAACTTCTAATTGCTCCTGATGAGCAGTCTCATGCTTTGTATGATTTCCTGGTGAATGATGCACAATGTATATAACCTAAAGCGCTTTGGATAAAGGCACTATAAAAGCACCATTTACAGCATATTCTCTATTGAGTGTAGGAAGTTTATAGGGCTTAAGCGGTTATGTTGTTCATAGAGTCTCAGAGATCAATGACTTATTTTTCTCCTTTCCTTTACCTGTATTTATCCAGGGAGGGAAAGGCTGAGTACACACAACGCACACCCTGCGTCTCCATTCATGCAGTAATACTTTCATTCACACCTGGGCTGGAGGCTGTCCAGGTCAACCAGTGTACTGTACTAGTGCCAGCTGAGCTACAGTACTGGGTAGAGTTGCCATGACTGCTTATTACGAAGTGAATTCGGTTTGTTTTTCTGTAAGTATTGTTAGTTGCATTTTTTTGGTGTAGTTTCTTATTTGGGCTTGTTTCCTAATGTTGTTTAAACCAATGGTTCTCAAATAATTCTCATGTCATAATTTACTTCCCCCCTTTCTCAATCCTAGACATTTGCCTACTCAAAAAAGTTACTTAGGTACAGTACTCAAGTACAGTAACGGTTACTGTGTCCACCACTGCCTATAGGACCACCACTGCATGTTGTGTGGCCGGGGAAAAAAACAAAAAAGAAATGCATGCAGCCGAAAACGAGGACCATCTGATCTGGTGAGACGAGGATGAGAAACCAGACGGATGTGTCACAGCGCTTAAACAACGATGGCGTATATATATATCCCCTTAATAACGCTATCAAAGGAGCTATTATAATGGCCCGCGTTGTTCCGCTATGTCTGGGCCATGATGGATCATGAAAGGCCAACGCAGATCCATGTGTTACGACGAGCAGAGGAAGTGTTTGATTTCCCCCTTCGCCGGGTTTCGCTGATCAAAACCACAACACATCTGATTTGGTTTAAAGGCCCCCACAATGTGCCGCTGGTCACACCATTGATCTGCACCATGAGGAACAGAACACAGTGCACGTCGAGGACGCCCTGCAGTGACGTCCTCGATCCTCTCCTCCCCTCAGTGTCAACTTGACATCTCAGAATCGATGAGAAACAAAAACCGTCAAATGTTAGCCGTTATGTTCCAAACAAAACAACATAATGGCATCCCTCGTTTGGGGAAAAAAACCACAAGCAGGCGAAAGCTCACAGTCTCTGCAGTTTACTTTTTCTCAGACCGCACCCTACGACTGTGCCCAATATTATTTTTTTCTATACAGCCAATTATTTTTGTACCCCCTTTTTTATCCCAAATGTAGTCGTCATGCCAATTGATTCTTGCCCACACACTTTTTTAAGATTTGCTTTGGGGCTTTTTTATGCCTTTATTGATAGGGAACAGTAGTAGACAGACAGGAAAGGGGGAGAGAGATGGAGAGTGACACACGGCAAAGGCCGTTAGGCTCGGGAGTCAAACCCGCGGCACGCCGTCTGGCTGGCTTGGCAGCCTACAGGTAGGTTGAGCTAACAAACACATTTTTATGTTGTTACTCCCCCATAGGATATAGGGCTTTCATCCTACTCCTCATCCTAGATATACGTACATGCAGTGACAATCATCACCCTCCCTGCTCAGCTTCTCCCCCCGAACACGGGTCAATCGTGTCCGCATAGACACCTGACAAAGCCGGCTGCACCACGGTGGATTTGAACCCACAACCTCTGTGGTGGTAACCTGACTCCGCCAGATGGAAGAGATTAATTGCTTCATAATCACATTTGTTTCACAACGTATACTTCCATCTTAGATCTCTGTAGCCCAATCGCTAAAACTACTTGCCATGTGATTGGATGGGACCATATGTCAACAATCCCTGTAAGCAATATACATTTTAACGAAGGCCTGATAGCATTAGGTTCATCACAAAAAAAACCTCACTATCGTGTCAGATGTGTAGGTCATGTCTTCGCTTGAAATACAATTGCAACAAGTGCTTCTCGATGGCATCACACCCATTCTCGCCTAGATCCTATTCAATTAGCTAGCCGCCGCTGATTGGTATGCCTCAGTGGGGGTTGGTTGCAATGCCAATGCCTGCATGCGCAATGAATGGTAAATAGTGCATTTACTGTATAGTGCTTTTATCCAAAACGCTTTACATAGATTGTGCACTAATTCACCCATTCATACACATTCATACACAGATGGCAGAAGAAACCATGCAACGTACCAACCTGCTCATCAGGAGCAGTTCAGTGTGTTGCTCAAGGACACTTCGACACCAACTCTGGGGGAGACCGGGATCGAACGAGCTCTACCAGCCACTCTACCCCTAAGCCACTGCACCCACCCTGCATTCCCAGATGGAGGCTGTATTGTGAACTCAATACCGCCCCCATCTGACAGTCAGGTTACTGTAGTGGGGGGGCAGGGACTTTAACCACTGCCTCACCTGAGCACCCAATATTTTGGGTTAATTTTTTTAAGGCACTCAGGCAGTTATAGGGCAATATCCTACTGTAGATAGAACATACAGTAGGTGCAATTTTACAATAGGTCAGAGGTTCCAAACCTCATTCTATAGTTCAGGACCCCCAGGGCTGCCCCCTGAAAATCAGTCAGTGAGCGCTTTGTGTCGTGTGTCACCGCTGACCTGTCATTAGACTCAGCTGGGTCGTGGCGTGGGACTTCCTGCCACGCCGAAAGGAGCAGGAAACCATTAAAAGGATGAGCGTGAAAAGTGTGTGTGTGTGTGTGTGTGTGTGGGGGGGGGGGGGGGGGGGTTATTTTCCTGAAATGGAGAAGGAAACTGAGAGGGGGATACGAGGTGAATGTGGAGAGAACAAGTTCACAATGAGTACAGTCACTTAGAGTACAGTGGAATACATTCAACATCTTCGCTGTTGGGCAGAAACCTTGTATCTCCATGTTTCATCTTTTTTCCATAGATTTATATTCTATTTTATACTTTTTATCGCCTATACTTTATAGTGTTATATGGCAGTGTTGGGCAGAAAAGTAGCCAAAAACTGCACAAATAATGTGTGAGCCAGTATGTAAAATGTACGCTATTTTTGAATGATTTAGAAAAATTGTGCCTATAATGAAATGCCCATGTGTTGTATTGTAAGTGTGTCTGTGGGACCACAACGGCCACACTTTTACACAGCTTGTTAATTACTAGCCTAATTAATAGCCTACGGAAAGAAATAAATCTACGTAAAATAACTACAAACCCATTTCGGTTGCAGCACAATTTACGGTACACCTAATTAGACATAAGACATAATTAGAAATAATGTGTTCGTTAATAGACAGAAGTTATACGCTAATTATATACAATTACCCCTAAATTATGGTCTATAATAAATCGCATAAGACCTACTGTAACAAAGCCTAATAACATGTGTTCTTTATTATGCTTTTAATTATTTCCGTTTACTAGCAGGGACATTATATCTAATTTAACATCTTCTGTACTGTAAATTGAACATGACCCCAACTTCTATAGATAGACGTTAATTTTCTCTTGAGAGAAATCCAGTCATGTTCCATGAACACTGCTTAGGCTTCATTAGAAATTATATTTTCTTTATTCTGGACTGGATTTCCCTCACAGGAAAATGGACTTATCTATCTAGGCTATAGAAGTTGGGGCTACAGAACTTCTATACTGTTCAATTTACAGTATAGAAGATGTTTAATTAGATATAATGTCCCTGAAATAACACGAGATAAAAGCATAATAAAGAACATGTTATTAGGCTTTCTTATGCAATTTCTTATAAGACCATGTGTGTCACACACACACACACACCAAGTGGACACCCAGCTCAATACCACCATGAGAACCATAACCGCTACACACCACTCCCCTGGCTCCCAGTATTATCAAACATAGCACCCTCACACATCCGGCGAGCAGCAGTCTCTCAAAGGATGCTTCAAAAGGTAAAAAACTCTCCCCATCTACCAATCCATGCAGACATATACAACCCACCCACTGCTCGACTCCCATCTAGACGACCAATTTGGAGGAACCATCAGCTAACTTCACCATCCAATCAGCTTGGAAAAGGGAATGGGAGTCCAATGAGGTCCCAAACAAACACCTGGTGTCGGACCCCAACCAACAGGTCCCTGGCACCACCCTCCCAAGGAGACAGTGGTCTACGCTCAATAGGTTCAGGACTGGACGGTTACACATGGCCCCTGCTTGGCCAGCCTTCACAAATGGGGCAGTAGCCCAAAGCCCACTGTGTGCATGTGGTGAGGAGCAAACTATGGAGCACATCATATAAGTTTGTCATGGTTTGCAGAAAGTTGAACCCAAAAGCAGAGCCAAATTAACACAGGAGTAGTGGAGATGGCTGACAGGTGTGTCAATTGAGGTGACCACAGACAGGTGTGCCAAGGCTGGAAGCTGGGAGGAAAGCCGACACCCACACACAGCCACAGTATGGCAACACAGAGCCACATACTGTGACAGGTATAACTTCTGTCTAATAACAAATTACACCTTATTAGGCCTAATTACTGTAGGTGTACCGTAAATTGTGCTGTGGCGACCCTGATTTCATTGATTTAAAAGGGATTTCCTTTCTCATGGTAAAGATAAAAGTCTATTAGATTATGCCAGAAATGTGATTGATTGATTGATTGATTGATTGATTACTATTTTTTATGTATTGCCATGTTCTTGTTCTTGCTTAATGTAAATCACTCTGGATTAAGAGCTGCTAAATGCTTAAATTGTAAATTGATTGATTCAGCTGCACATTCTCCGTTAATAACAGCTGCCTGTCCATGCAGCGGTCTGTTATCAAGAAATGACTGACATGCAGGTCACAGAATAAAGCTCATCCATGCCGTGTAATAAAAAAATCCAACCAATGAAACGTTATTTTCTCTCTCTCTCCTCCATTTCCTGAAAAGTAACATCTTTGGAGATATGAGGTTTGGACCCGACAGGCAGGCAGGTGCCATGATGGTGATGATGGAGGGTGTCATGTGAAGAAGATTAGGCTAAACACCTCCTAATGTGTAGCAGGTTATTATCAGTGGGTTAATACAGACCATTAAAGTCCCTGTAATGGCATTCAACCCCCCAGCAAGTCCCCCCACCCACCCAATCTGACTCCCTTATACTGGTGGACACCCTGTCATGTCCTGGTGTTATCTCCAACATCTTAAAACAGCTTTTTGTGCGCAGGCAGCACACAGCAAATTAAATCACCGCTGTCAGGTGGAAACCTTGCATGTAAAAAATAAACTTCACTCTTCAGGAAATGGGGGGGAAAAGGTAAAACTACAAAAATTGCAAAACAAATGCTGATCTACAAGCTCACAATGCTTTGCATCGTGACCTTGTGAGCTAAGAACCTGCTATTTTCACTATTTTTGACAGTGTCATACGATGACAAGTGGCACCAAGTACAAAAAACAAAAAGATTTATGGATATACAAGGTTTCATTCCCGCAGCAACAAATCCATCTGACACAGGGGTGGGTGGTGGAAGTGGTCTGAGGCAAACTTTTTATCAATGCAGGATAGCTCCTCCACATTCCTACCCCCGACTCCCGCCCACCCCCACCCCTCCTCAGTGCTTTCTGTGCACGAGGCTTGTTGCAATAACCTCAGTGACGACCTCTGTGTTTAAATCACTGATGAGAAATGCCAAGAAATAAAACGGACGATCTTGTCCAAGTGCTTTTAGCCCACAGAGGAGAGATGATATAGAGATGGTGTGGTACTGTGAGGGAGCGTGTGTGTTTGTGTGCGTGTGTGTGTGTGTGTGTGTGCGTGCTCGCGTGCAGCTTGTGCGACTGTGAGCGAGCGTGTGTGTGTGACACTCACGGGCATGATGAAAGATTGCAGCATCTTTTCTCTCTCTCCTGGATGCTTTTATAAGGATGTGCGTGCGTGCGTGCGTGCGTGCGTGCGTGCGTGCGTACGTACGTGCGTGCGTGGATGAGTGGGTGGGTGGGCGCTTGATAAGAGCTGTCCAACAGAGAAAGAGAAACATGGAGATATGGTGGGTGGGTGCAGAAAAACAAAGGTAGAGAGTGAAGGAGATGGAGAGAGAGAGAGAGAGAGAGAGAGAGAGAGAGAGAGAGAGAGAGAGAGATGGGTAAAAGAAAAATGGATGGAGGAAGTGGGAGAAAGGAAGGGAGAGGGAAGGAGTTCTTGGCGTGGTTGGCAACTTTCCACGGAAACCATTAAACATTTGGTGTGTCCATCCGTGCGTGCGTGCGTGCACAAGTGTTATGATGCATGAATTTGTTCATTTCATCAGCCGAGGTTTTATGAACATTAGAAGGACGGGATGATGAAATTGGGCCTTACCAATGAAGGAAGGCTCTGTTCCATTTAGTGGCATGGGGGGGTCAGGTCAACATATGGAATGTCAGAACAGGTATATCTCCATATATTGAGATCCTAGGGTGGCAGCAGGGGCAGTGTCTTGAGTGTACAGAGTTTGATGAGGTCAGATGAGGTCAGATCAACATAGGGAATGAATTCTGTATTGGACATATATGGACCGTGTCACGAGGATGGACGGACGAGGAAAAAAAGGGGAAAAAGGGGAAAGAACTCATCACAACAACTGTGTTGCACGTCGGCACTGTCCATGGTGTTTTTTGAACAAAATCTGTAGCAATACAGTACAGTATAGTAGCAAGATTAGTGTTTTGAAGAGAATACAAAATGGATGGATTATATAAACTAGTGTTTATGTTGTTCAGAGACACACGTTATCGTGCGCTTTATATACGTTAACAGCCTGCCAATCAGAATGCTTACTTGGGTGCAGAAGAACAATAACATGGAACACGCGAGCACATGCACACACACAGGCGAGCGCACACACACACACACGCACTCCCACTCTGCTGCTTGTGCTGAAGTGCTGTGGGGAGATGAGATGCTGGGGGAGTATTAATATTCTCCATTACTCTCTTGTTGTGCGGCTAGAGGTGAAATGAAACATGGCCCTGATGTGCTGCTATAATCCTGCACACACTCAACACACAAGTTTGAGGTAGCCTACTTTTCCTTTACTTGATTAAGTCCATATTTCAACATTTACACTTTGGTATGCATTAGGACCACAGACCCCCATTTGATAACACTTTTATCTCGGCTCCCCCCCAATGTTCCCCCCATTGTTAAAAACCACGGTGTTAATTTAACTCTGAAAGTGTGTATAATGGAACCCGGATATATATGGACCAGACGTTGAGAACTAGATGAAGAAGTGTGTTATGCCCCCCCCCCCCCTCCTCCCTCCCCCCACCCCCACCCTAAGATGGGACCCACCAACAAGTGGTCGTACACACACAGGCTCTCTGCCAAGAAACCACCATTAATCCCACAGGGCCCTTCGAGTGGGAAGTAAAGTGCGCTCGTGCATGGGTGCCTGCGTGCATGCATATGTGCGTGTCTGCGTGTGTGTGTGTGTGTGTGAATATGTGTGTGCATGCGTGTGTGCACATGGGTGGGTATCTATATGTCGTGCATGTACAGGAATTGGTCTGTGTGTAGGCTATGCGTGCGTGCGTGCGTGCGTGTCCTCATCTGTCTTCAGTGTGTTCACCACTCCCCTGCCCTGGATCCATCCCCATATCCCAGCGGGTCACAATAGATCGTTAAACATAACTACAGTCAACTCAGGACCACCTGGCTCTGCTGGAACCAGACCGCCTCTGGAGGAAGATACTTTTATTTAGGCTAAGTAAACGTAGCAAATAACTCAATGTATAACTCTTGTATTCAACTAAATTACTTGAGTAGAAGTACAAAACCTATTGACAATTAATTGGCATTAATGCATTAAAGTATGACATTTTAAACCGGATCAAAATTGGTACATATTCAGTTTTCAGTGAATATATGTTTTAGAATAATGAAAAGAATCTACAAAGAAGTTTTCATATAATTGTAGTGTAGTAAAAAATTAAGTATACCACATTTGCCTGAGATGTACTGTATAGCGTATAAGTATATATAAATATATAAAATATTGAGGGGGGAAATAATAAAAAGTAAAAGACAGTAAAAAGTACCTCAAATTACATAACTTACACAGTATATACCTGAGTAAATATACTCACTTATTTCCCAGCACTGAAGTACACAGAGCACCACACTTAACAACTCAGGCCTAAATTCTACAGAGATCCATTACATTGGTTAATGGCATTTAAAGAATACATCACATGAGTTATGGAGAGCTTCATCTTACGGTTCAAAGCCGTGTGTGTGTGTGTGTGTGTGTGTGTGTGTGTGTGTGTGTGTGTGTGTGTGTGTGTGTGTGTGTGTGTGTGTGTGTCTTAGCAGAGTTGTTTATACGACTTCAAAAGCTGCTTATGAATTATGTAATTTTATGTAGAGCAACATTTTCCTGTGATCTTAAAACACGGACAAAATTGAAAACAAGACTAAATCACACACAAACCAGTGTGTGTGTGTGTGTGTGTGTGTGTGTGTGTGTGTGTGTGTGTGTGTGTGTGTGTGTGTGTGTGTGTGTGAACAAACTGGATTATGTACAGTAGGAGTCCGAAAGCCAGAATGCACTGATGTCAGACACAACATCACGACACCGGGCCCCTGGGGGCCCCCACGCTACGCCCTAGATTAGAACCTATTCCAAGTCCAGTCCGCCTCGACATCATAAACTACAGCTTACTGAGAAAAGGGCTGCCTTAAACTCTGGCGGCTGAAATGCAAGTTTTAAAGGCCAGAAAAGCTGCTGAAAACAGGCAAGTGACACTGAGGAAGTAACCAATATACTATATATAGCCTAATACTCAAAGTATCAAATGTAATAGTAGTCATTGTCTGGAATTTTCATTTAACATGTTTTTTCTAAAGTTTTCAAAATGTGTCGAAATCTAGGCCTACAGTAAAAGCTTGCACCACATATTTGCAATGCAACGTGTTGTTCGCCTAGTTGCACATAATCCTTCCTCAGACTATCCCATTTAGTTTTGTGTACAACAAGGAGACAAAAAAATGCAAATGTTTAGGCACTCCAGCCCTCATAGATAAATATATGGTTTTCTTTATGTTTGTCTTGAAATTGTGTTTGTTCAACATTGTTAACACTAGCATGTCTGAACTCAACTCACTTACTACTCTGACGGCAAACGGTCAGGATGACCATGTTTTTCGTGCAATTCCATTGGCCACTCTCTCCCTGCATCTCTTCTAATGCTCTTCACACCTCTCCCACCCGCGGCGGGGGGGTTGATGCCACTTTGAGACTAAACATGATCTTGTCAATCAAACGTCATGTGTCCAGGTATATGCAAACTCTGACCTGACTGATTAGTAAAAGAGATCATGGAACATAGGTGTGGTTATGAACAATACAAATATGTTAGAAGTATTTTATTTTGATGGGGTGTCATAATTAAACCTAATGTTGAAACGGCACACTGACTATGAATACATTCATGCCAAAACCGTTGCTTGCGCCTGGTCTAGATTTACGCAAGTATCTACTGACTAAAGTTTTTAAATAATTGCATAGAAAATCCAGTACAGAATTTAAGTAATGTACTTGTACACCACAGATTGGTGTCATAGACAGATTTGTGAGAAATGAATATGTAATAAAGGGTTTCATAACATCACTGATTTCTACCAGATGAGGAACAATAACATAGTGTAACATAAATAGTGGCATCTTTAAATCACTTCTTAAAACCTATTTGTATAGACTCATACTGTTTTATAGACTTGTTTTTGTGTGATGCTGTCATAAGATATACTTTTATTTTATAATTGTATTCTCATATTTTTCTTAATTTCCTACGCTGTGGTACCTTAATTGCTTTCTTGGTTTTCAACTGATTCTGATTTTCTTTTGTTATTCTTGCATGTCAATGACTTTGTAAACGGTTTATATTGTTTTCTAAATCATTTAACATCAGTAATAATCGTCTGTACAACTCTTTCTTATTTTATAGTCAACACATAAAAGGGCCACCATGGCGTGAGTGAACGGCTATGAAACAAATAACTTTACAGCATTATCTGTTGTGTTTCTTTGTCTTGCCTTCCAAGGTGACAACTATAATAAAGTGGTGTTTAAATGGATGTGGTTTTTATAATTAAACACGTACTGGCTGGAGGTGAAGTTCCGCTCGACACAGTTCCTTAGACACAGACAAAACAAAAACAGATCGACACTGCTGGAAAGTAACTAAGTGCATTTACAGTACACGAGTGCTGTATACTAAAGTACAATTTTGGGTGCTTTAATGTGTGCGTTTACGTTGGTACTGTAAATCTATTTTCATGCCAATAGGTTTGTACTTTTACTCAAATAAAAATCAAAATTTTAACACAGGCCTCTTGCTTGTAACAGCCTGGTATTTCTACATTGTGGTAGTGATACTTTCACTTAAGTAAAAAGAATAATAAAAAGAAATAACAACAACACTTGTAGCACTAAACAGACAAGGCTGTGAATAACAGACGTGGCCATGAATAAACACATAGCGTCAGGCCACGACAAAGCTTTCCCACGCATGTCTGCATGACAGACTCCAATATCCAAATGCACCACACACACACACACACACACACACACAGCTTGTCTGCATGACAGACTCCAATATCCTGCGCACGCACACATACACATACGTACACACACAAACCACACAAAGATGAATGGTGCAGACGGAGCTGTACACTCTCACGACACTCAAATACAATATACCGTATGTCAAGGCACATGCACATATAGTGAAGACCAGTGATTCTCAATCTTTTCTTTATTTCAAGGACCCTGAAGCCCACCCCATAATTGTGTTCTATACCGCCAGTCCATAGGGAATCACCAGAGCCGGGCCTCCAACAGGAGGCTGCTAGCCTGCTACCCTCGACCTGGCAAGGAAAGTCCAGAAACATGACTGGCAGTCTGGCACTTGCATGATACATGCACAACAGCGGTGCCCCCGGGCAAACTCAAGACTCAACGACAAGGAGGCACAAGAGCTGCTCCTTTCTATAGGTGGGTGGAGTGAGGACCTGTATAAACCAGGGGTCTTCAACAGGGTTGCCGGGACCCCCTGTACACCACCTATGACTAGTTTTGAGTGTTTGTGTAAACACAAACATTGTGATTGGCCAGAATGAGATAATGTATTATGATGGAGAAGAGCGCCCCTCACTTCACATGGTCGTGATTTTTTACATGAACCGTAGCATCCATATTTAGTGGGAACATTTGCCAAAGATAGCAGTTCTACAAGCTCACAACGCAGCGCGTTAAACCCTTGGTTAGTATATTGAGGGTTTAAGTGGTTAAAAGTCTGAAAATACACATTAACAGGCCAAAATAATGACCGGTAGTAGAAAAGATGACACTGATGATATATGCCTAGTGCTGTCAGTCAAACAGGTCTAAGCTATCTATGAAAAAGTTTAATCTGCAACACATTTGTATACAAATTATGTAGAGTCCCTGCTTCATGTTTCTCTCAGCTAAGGGGTCCTCCTTGCCCCAAAAACATTGAAGATCCCTGCTGCTAACGCACACTCGGAGGGTCGGATGCTTCAACAAATCCAACAACAAATCCTGGAAGAAGTGGGGCCTGGCTCGTTCGTTTGGAAGGGGAGGTTCAGCATGCGAGTGCGGCGAGCGTATAAGCAGACTGCTGAACATATCAATTACCACCTTCTCCCTATACGGACCACCTTTAGAAGCCGGCCTCATCAACGTACGGCCAAAGACAAGGGCATGGCTAACACAACGTTGAACTGGACATCTGGCAATACACAAAATAAATATCTATATTTCAGGTATTCACAAATAGGTCATCACATCTGCTCACAATGCATTACGTTTCCTATTTAGATTTTGACGCCAATACTTTATACTTTTACTCAAGTGACATTTTGAATACAGAACCTTTACTTGCATTCAGTATAGTATTTCTATATTGTGGCATTGCTACATTTAGTATTTCCACCACTGCCAGTTATGGAGGAAATGTTGGCTTCCTAAACCTCGACAGAGCCAATGTGAAACTCTAACCCTAATCAAAATGTAGATTATACAGCCAGGTCATCTGCCCTCCATTAGCTAAGCATGTTTTGATTATATTCCAGTAAAATTAACAGAAGTTCCTATCCTCATTGTCTGTTGCCTTCTTGTTTGCTGAATTTCAACTTCACCGCTTTTCCCCCTGAAAATAAATTCACCATCTCGAGAAAAAAAGAATACGGAATACATTTTGCTCCGTACGCCAAGAGCACACACAGCATTTGCTTATTTGCTAATTATACGTTCAAAACAAAAGTACAGAGTGCATGTTGAGCTCACGGAGTCGACCGCAGGCATGACAAAGACATTAATTCACCAAACATCATAAACCGCGCCTCACAAGAAGCCACGGCTAAAGGCAAACAAATAAAATCTCGTGCGACTGAGTCTCGTTTGTTTGGGAGGGGAGGCTCAGCCCCATGCTCTTAGAATGAACCTTGCTGTGTGAGAAAAAAACACACACGAAAGTCTGACAGACAGTATACAGGTTTCAAATACATGATCAGGCGGGACACCTTATTTCATCCAATCAGGAGAGAGAACACTATATGGTCACGCCTTGTGACATCACATCTCATATATGGTCACGCCTCCTGACATCATGAAGACCCTTAGATCTCCATGTATGGTTGTCAGTCCATCACACCTCGGGACACGCTCCATACGCATGTCAATCTGACATCATCAAACCCTCTACTAATGGATAACCATACATGGAGAAGACTGGATCATCACCTAGATCTGCATATATGGAGTCGGCCAGGGCCGGTTCTAGGCATAGGCGAACTAGGCGGTCGCCTAGGGCCTCAACCACTGAGGGGGCCTCGTCACAGGGAGAAGATTTTTTTTTTCATGTATCCCTTACATGGGCTACTGGCCACATGTGGCCCCCACCTAGCTTCTTAATTTTGATCTCAAAGTGCACCAGATTGAAGCATTTTCATGGCAAATTTACAATTTTTATCCGGCGTGGCAAAGCAGGAGGGGGGGGGCCTCTGTATAATATGTTGCCTAGGGCCTCAAAAGGCCTAGAACCGGCACTCATTGGTCGGGGGGGTAGGACCAAGGGATTTGGGATTTGTTTATAAACATTTTGGTATTTGTTTATAAACATTTGTGATTTGTTTATAAACATTTGTGATTTATTTATAAACATTTTGGGATTTGTTTATAAACATTTGGGATTTGTTTACAAACATTTGGGATTTGTTTATAAACATTTGGGATTTGTAAGTCTCATGGGGGGGGGTAGGACCACTACCAGTTTACCTGTAGTAAGTCTCATAGTCGGGGGGGTAGGACCAAGGGATTTGGGATTTGTTTATAAACATTTTGGTATTTGTTTATAAACATTTGTGATTTGTTTATAAACATTTGTGATTTGTTTATAAACATTTGTGATTTGTTTATAAACATTTTGGGCTCTGTATAATATGTTGCCTAGGGCCTCAAAAGGCCTAGAACCGGCACTGCTGTCACCCAATACCTCACTGTAACTTGCATATTTTCACACTTTTACTGGCCATAGTTCTTTTTTTATCCCCAGACAACATGACAACAGTACATACCTCATCATCCTCCGACTGTGACAGCTGCCTCCGCTTAACCCAGAAGGTGTCCCTACTCGAGGACAGAATCTCCAGTCTGTACAAAATCCGCGACAATGAACTCTTCATAGACTCCATACTCCGAGTCCACATCACCCAAGGACCGACCTCGGACCCCTCCGAGATCTCAATTGGACCCGCTCCAGTGGCGGCTGTGTATGACGACACTCTTCCGGCATGCTTGGATACTCCTGGGCCCGTCCTAGACGTCCCCAGGCGCCCTGCCGAACTGAACGACACCATTCCGGTCCCTCTGGACTGGGTCCGGAAGGATGCTCAGCGCCCGCCCGTGGCCAGCTCTACCCCGGCGTGGAGAACAGCTGGCCGGGGTCGCGGTCGGGATACGATGCCCCGTCCTCGTCCACCAGCATTAACTTTAAAAAATAGGTTCTCCCTCCTGGCCGATGTCCCCGAAACCCCTCCTCGCATCGACACCCCCCTGGAGTCTGGCATGGTCCCTCCAGTCGTCGTAAACTCCTGAGGACGGCTGTCGCCAGGCACTCGAAAGGTCTCAGCTCTCCCTGCCAAACTGACCCCCCCCACGCTGGCCAGCAGCCTCCCAACAACAGGACCACTGTCCTCCTTGTCGCAGCGTCCCGTGTCCACTCCGCTCCCCCTGATCACCCCCACGGTGGCCATCATCGGTGATTCACAGATAAAGTTTGTCCGTTTTCCGAACGTCATTACCACTCTCTCTCGGGCGCGACCACCGCCGACATCCTCACTAAACTCCCCGAATGTCTGGCTTCTCTCCCATCCACCGTCACCAACGTTATCGTCCACGTTGGAACAAATGACACGCAATCGCTAATAACCCGCTCCAACTTCAAATTGATTTTCACACTCCTCAGAAGCACTGGTCTTTCAATCCACATCTCCGGTCCACTTCCCACCTGGAATCGTGGCGACCTGCGTCTCAGCCGATTGCTTCAGCTACATTACTGGTTACAATCTGCCTGTCTCGCCGCTAACCTCCATTACGTCCATAACTTTTTTCTGTTCTGCAATCATCCCTCCTTTTATGTTCACGGGCTACATCCAAGCAAACTTGGCTGTGAAATGCTCAAACGTAACCTTCGCCGTTCCGTAGCTGCCCACAACAACTTTTCACAACAACAACAACAACAACATTGACTCATTGCCTCGGCTCACCTTCACCACCATCACCTGACAACCCGTACCCGCTATATCGCCCCCTTCTGGCCGGGCGGTCCTCCTACCACTCTCGCTTTACCTTCACCCATCATTTTTAATTCCATAAATACTCACACACAGTATTCAATCCCTGTTCAAATCGGCCAACGACCGCACTATAACCCCAAATCCCACGGAATTGAGTTTAACAACCTAATTCATCCACCCTGCCCCCCCTACATAAATCCACCAAAAATAGCCATAATCAATATAGATCCTTAATCACACCATATGTCCCCACACATGTGAAACCCATTCCTGTCCTTGTTTTAGACAGAAAAAATATTAACACTTGTACCTCACACCGCGGTGTAGTTCTCCAGAACCTCTCCACCTTGAAAAGAGAACCCTTACAACCCAAATACCCAACCCTAGTTAAAATGGCCCTATATAATGCAAGATCCATAACCCAAAAAACTGCTTTTATTAGTACACTGCTTTCTGACCATAACTTACATTTTTTATTTTTAACTGAAACATGGCTCAATACAAATGAATGTTCACCACTTATAGCAGCATGCCCGGAGAATTACTCATTTTTCAGTTCACCCAGATCCGGACGTGGTGGTGGCATAGCGGCTATATTTAAGAAACTCTTTAACTGCCGCCTAGTTAACACAGATCACTACCCCAGTTTTGAGGTCCAAGTCATTAGAGTGGACTCTGAAAATCCACTTTTAATTATTCTCGTATACCGCCCACCAAAGTCCAAGGACTTCATTTCTCAATTTTCTGCCTTCCTCTCAACCATTATGCCCAACTTTGACGAGGCTTTGATTCTAGGTGACATAAATGTCCATTTATGTTGCCCTCATAAGCCTCTAGCTAACGATTTTAGTCATTTAATTGAGTCTTTTAATCTTTCACTCCTTAACACCGGTCCCACACACAGGCTGGGTCACACGTTGGACCTAGTTCTATCCTGTGGTTTTAATATAGTTAACATGGAGATAATAGCTCCATGTCTTTCCGACCATTGCACCATTTTATTTGATGCCGCTCTGTCTCTCCCCCTGTCAAAACCTCATCTCCCAACTCGTTACTCACGTCACTTTAACTCCCAAACTGCTGCGATTTTTTCAGAGGCCCTCACTGCTGCCCCAAACACCTGTATTGTTGAGGCCCCACCACCAGAAATGAACACAGAGGAACTTCTTTCCCTATTTAATTCCACCTGCGCCACAATCCTAGATGATATTGCTCCCTTAAAACATAAAAAATCCAAACCAAAATGCTCCCCTTGGCTAAATGACACCACCAGAGCCCTGAGAAGAGAATGCAGAAAATCGGAAAGGAAGTGGAAAAGTGACAAACTTCAGATCTCCTTCGACATTTTGAAAAACAACCTCCTTAGTTATCAGGATGCAATAGACGCAGCACGTAAAACCTACTTCTCTAAACTCATTTCTGACAACTCCCATAATCCACAGATCCTCTTCAAAACCATAAACTCAGTTATCCACCCTCCCCCCGGCAATAACACGGACATTTCTGCTGCAAAATGTAACGAGTTCCTTACATTTTTTATCACAAAAGTAAATAACATCAGACAAAATATCCCCCCACCCACATCTGACCTATCGACCCCATCGGCCTGCACCTCCATATTAGACAGCTTCCCTCCCACCACACTCCCCAGCCTCATCAAGATAATCTCCACCATGAAGCCTTCCACCTGTCATCTTGACATTGTCCCCTCTGCCCTCCTGAAAGAGGTTGCCGACACCGCTGGTCCCAGCATCCTGGCAATAATAAATAGCTCCCTGGCCACTGGCATAGTCCCGGACTGCTTCAAGCATGCAGTAGTTCAACCCCTCCTGAAAAAACCCAACACTGACCCCTCCATACCCAGCAATTACAGACCCATATCAAAACTTCCATTTTTGTCCAAAATCCTAGAAAAAGTAATTCTCTCCCAGTTAATGCCATACCTTCAACACAATAATATAATGGAAACATTTCAGTCAGGTTTCAGACCCCTCCACAGTACAGAATCAGCCCTCCTGAAGGTCCACAACGACCTGCTCCTATCTGCTGACGCTGGGGACTGCGGTGTCCTACTACTGCTGGACCTCAGCGCAGCATTCGACACCGTGGACCACACCATTTTACTGCACCGCCTCAAGTCCCATGCTGGAGTCCAAAACACAGCCTTGGGCTGGTTTGAATCATATCTCAAGGACAGATCTTTCTCTGTCAATATGGGAACTTTCTCCTCTCCCCCTGCCCACCTCTCCTGCGGAGTCCCTCAAGGATCCATCCTAGGCCCCATCTTGTTTTCCCTCTATATGCTTCCCCTTGGTCAAATCATCAGACAATACAACATCTCATTCCACTGCTACGCAGATGACACCCAACTATATCTCCCTCTGAAACCCAACGATCAATCCACACTAAACAACTTAAATAAATGCCTCTCCGACATCAAAAGCTGGATGGCTCAAAATTTCCTTCAATTAAATAACAGTAAATTTGAAATAGTACTATTTGGTCCACCTGACTCCATCACACAAATAAAAAATGACCTTGGCGACCTCGCCCCTCTTGTCAAACCCCACACCAAAAACCACGGGGTGCTCTTTGACTCCGCCTTTAAATTCGACAAACAAATTAACACCATAGTCAAAACGAGTTTCTTCCACCTCCGCTCCATCACCAAAATTAAGCCATTTCTCTCCACACACGACCTCGAAATTGTCATTCATGCACTCATTTCATCCCGTCTAGATTACTGCAACTCCCTCTACACCGGAATCTCCCAGTCATCCCTATCCCGTCTCCAAATGGTGCAAAACGCGGCTGCCAGACTCCTGACTGGCACCAGGAGACGAGACCATATCACCCCTGTCCTTGCCTCTCTCCACTGGTTGCCGGTCCGGTTCAGAATATAATTCAAAACACTTCTCTTCACATACAAAGCACTAAACGGACTGGCCCCCTCCTACATCTCTGACCTCCTCTCATATTCCACCTCCATCAGGACCCTCAGGTCAGCAGACAGTCGACTCCTAAATGTCCCAGTGACAAGGAAGAGGCTCAGGGGCGACCGAGCCTTTGCTGTCGCAGCCCCCAAAATTTGGAACAGCATCCCACTCGCTGTTAGATCTGCCCCCCCACCACTGAGAGTTTTAAGTCTAGGCTCAAAACTTTCCTCTACTCACAAGCCTTCCAGTCCCCCTAATTTTACTCTTGCACTTTATACATAGGATTTTTTTTTATTGTTTCACTGATGTATTGTATTGCACTGTATTGTATTGTTTTCTTGAGTGAGTGTATTGTTTTGATGAGAGTCGTTTTTAAATGTGCTATACAAATAAAATAAATTTGATTTGATTTGATTTGACCTCAAACCCTTCATATATGGAGCTGACATTCCATAATTATGCAGTCTGCCGTCTGCAGCCACCCAGGTAGCTGTGCTGCATGCCCAAAAGGTTGAGGTCGCTTCTCGCCCTAAAGGTTGAGGCCCTCAGGGCATCTTACTGGTTTATGTTGTGCGTTTTGTTTTGTCCTATAATTGTACCTTGCCCGTTGTCCGTCACAAAATTCACACAAAAAAATACTATATTGTATTAAAAAGAAAATCTGTGTGAAGTGAGGGGCGCTCTTATGATCAATACATCTATACATCATCTCATTCTAGCCAATCAATGTGCGTCCTAACCGTCCTTACTTTTCCACCTTCCCTTTTCTGTCCCGACTTAATACGTATACATTGCTCCGCCAATCAAATCATCGCAATGGGTTGCTCAGCCAATGGGCGGCGGTGGCTCAGGGGTTGAGTGGCTGGATGGCAACCGCAAGGTTGCCAGTTCGAACCCTGTGGGCTCCCCCAGAGTTAGTGTCGAAGTGCCCTTGAGCAAGACTCTGAACCCCTAATTGCTCCTGATGTGCTGGTTGGTGCCTGGCATGGTTTCCGCCGCCATCGGTGTGTGAATGTGTGTGTGTGAATGGGTGAATGTAATGCACAATCTATGTAAAGCGCCTTGGATAAAGGTGCTATATACATGCATCATTTACCAATCAAACCATCGCTATGGGGTACACAAAAACACACAAAGATGGGCATATAGGAGCCCCTCAAAATCGAGTGTACGGTATATGCTAGTGTGGTGGAGTTGGAGCCAAAGCCACCTGTTCTCAGGCTCTCAGCCACTAATGGTTCCTAATTCCTTACCTCAGCACTCACACACACACACACACACACACACACACACATCCCACTGACACTATATGTATGTCATAAACCATGCCACCGTCCAGAGTGTACGCTCAACTGTCCAAAACCTTTTAGATCAGTCCATTCGTCACACATTGTACCGTTGGGAGTCACAGCGTTAGACATTCATTACTGCAGGTAGACACAGACACCAGTTTGAGTTGGACCCTGAATTGTGGAGGGGAAGGGGGGGGGGGGGCAATAGTCTGTACAATGATATGTTAGTGTGAGGTTAGGGTTAGTTATAATGTGTGGGGCTCTTGACACAAGACAAGTCTGCCTGATGATGATGGCTCTCCCCCGCACACAGCCTAGATCAAATATTGGAGAGAGAGTGTGTGTGTGTGTGTGTGTGTGTGTGTGTGTGTGTGTGTGTGTGTGTGGGGGGGGGGGGGTACAGTTGTTGAAGCTATAGTAAGTGTAAGAGTTGAGGCATTACATTTTGTTTGTCTCAGTTACACAGAAATATTTTGAAAATAGCAGATCTACAAGCTCACAACACCTCACAAAGATCAGATATTACCACAATATTAGCCTCTTTTTGTATAGGTAATTTGCCAATTTGGGCTGTTTTTAACAGTAATATAGTTGGTTACTTTTTTTCATACAATAGCCTAATGGTCTTATTTTTTCTTTATATATATATATATATATATATATATATATATATATATATATATATAGGGTATATATTTTATATACCCTATATTGCATATAGGGCAACGCAGTGTTTGGCATTTTCTGGTTCCATCGTTCCAGATCACATTCATTTTTCCCAATTTCCAAAAATATTTAAAGATAGGGTGAAGATACTGCAAAGGGCCAAGTGTGCTGAGGTGTAATGCCTGCCTGCATGCCATGGTGCAGAAAACCAAGCGCACCCTGGTGGCCTAAGTGTGCGTACCACACAATGTGTGACTGTGACACTATGGATGTAAGAGATGCAGGCCATGCCAAGTCCTTGCATAGTAATCTGAATAAAACACAAAAGCCCACAGTAAATATGCAGGAATCCAGTGGTTGGCAGGAACACAGCATGCAACAAGTAGCAGAGAAACACATTATTGCTTCGGGGCAGAAATAACATCTCCATATTTTAACCTTTTGTGTTTCTTTTTTCGCCCAGCAAAAACATGACAGACACAAAAGCATCAAAAGTAGCAGATCGGAAAGCTCGAAACACTGTTTTGAGCTTGTAGATCTGCTACTCTTGTTTTTATTTTAATCCTGAAAAGTAATAATTTAGGCTACAGTATAAGATTTCCGTGCACCCGACACAGATGCCAAATCACTGTCCCAAATCCATACAACAGTATACTGTGTAGTGTATTTAATTTAATTTTGAAAGCCCTACTTTGTGTCGAGCAAAAGTGTATAGATAAATATATCGAAAATAGATGATCTTGCATCGCAAAACATTGTAAGCTTATTTTCCTCTCTTCTTTTTAAATACCTATAGGACTATAGGTTTTAATTCAGGAGAGCTGACACGATCTCCTGAAACAGGGGGAAATAAATAAAGCATGTGTAATGGTTGAGTGCTGAGCTGTCATCCGTGTCAGTGGGAGCCCCCTGTGAGGCCTGCCCCAGGCAGCCCACCCAATTTTGCATTGTAGCCTATACTCCAACTCACCCCCAATTCTACCTACTCTCTTAAACCTCTTAAACTCTCTTAAATGTAGTGATTCTCACCCCTTTTATTAATCAAACCCCTAGTTTGATACATGAGGCAACAGACCCCCATTTGATGGAGTGAGTAAAACAAACCTCCTTAGTTATTTCCCCTCTGCACTGATTCACAAGCTAACAAGGCGTCGAGTTGTGACACATGTATTTCTTTTATTTAACCTTTATTTCACCAGTAAAAACCACATTGAGACTGAAGTCTCTTTTGCAAGTGTGAACTGGCCAAGAGAAGAGGCCAAATAAGTAACACAGCTCTGAACTTGTGTTATTGTGAACACTGAACTTTTGAGTGGTGCAGCCACTCCAATGCAGTGTCCCTAAATGTATGTGTCTGTCTGTTTAGAGTAGCAGTAACAGGTGACAAAGTGGCACTGTTGAGCTTCACACTGTGCACAGGTGCATGCTGGGAAGCTAAGAGTTTTTACACACACACACACACACACACACACCTGGGTATTTTGCAGGGTCGTTACACTACCCCTCCTTTCTGAAGCGCACCCCCACGCTTCTCGCTTCCCTCACGTCCCGAGTAGTAGTTATGAAAAAAACAAAAAGTTAAGATATGGAGACAAGAGGTTTCTGCTTCAGAGTCTATTCTTTGACTCAAGTGGCGGGGTTGTTGTCCACCGCTTGCCCCTCGCTTTCCCTTCTTACTATGTCAATCAGGCAGGCAAGGCAGGCCTGCGCACCGTCTTCCCCAGCGGCAGTGTGCGGAGCCAAGGTTGTGAGCCGTGCGGTAGTGAGTCATGCTCCAGGAGCAAGCTGCTGGATGTAAAACAGAACAGTTGTTTCCTGCTGAGTCAAACCCACAGCACTCATTAAGTCATTATGGGGTAATTAGCCTGCGTGTTAGCGGATAGGTAGCGCAGGGGAGAGAGAGAGAGACGGAGACACGGTAGTAGACGACTATGTCCGTGGAGACACTATCCCTTTCATGTAAAGTCAGGTTAAACAGAACTATATAGTTGCTGGCCTGGACTGGCTGGCCTGCCCGCCCGCCTGCCTGCCCGCCCGCCTGCCCGCTTGCCCGCAGGTCCGTTATTTGATCAGGTTCATTGATCCAATCAGTGTGGATTCTTGAGGGGTTGCATGCCCGCGCCCGCTGGATCCGAGCTGGTTGTTTGTGGAGTCTGGCAGCTTACGTTACAGTTCCTCTAGGGTCATCTGGCAACTTTTTTCTATGTTTCTATGTTGGTGTTCTCTTTTGGTTCACGCAGAAACAAATACAGGTGCCAACTGGAAACTGATGCTTATTCAGAGTGGTGCCATAGAATAACCACTTTTGGTTCCGGAAAATGAGTTTTCAGATGGAGGTTCTTTTCAGAAGCATGTATTTTCTATAAAGACCCCCCACCCAATCCCTACTTGCATCGACCGGTGTCTCCCAGGGCTCTACACTCTACACTAGTCCGCTCATTTTCCCCCTCTACACCAAATATCAACAGCGGAAATAGCCATCTACAAACTCACGAGTGAGTCAGTGAGTCATGTTTGCCTATTATTAGTATTAGTTAATAAGTATAAAAAATGCATTGAAATGGTGCCCACAAGAAGAAAACCAAAGAAAAAGGTTCTATGTGAGGAACCGTTCACTATACATAAAATGGTTCTTCAGTAGGTAATGGTTCTTCATGGAACTTTTAAAGAACCATTTAAGAACCATTGCCTGTGTGCATGGCCAGGTTCTGGCAGGACGTCCCCGGCATGCACCGAGTCCAAAGAGGAACCGCTGTGCGCGTCCGTCCGTAGCCTAGCAACAGAGAGAGAGAGCCCATAAATCGCAAACGGAGGGAAGAGGAAAAACAGGCAGACAATACGGAGATAGACTGGGCCCTTTGAGAGTGTGAGGGCTTCTCAAACAAAACACTCCTCTCCTCTCTCCACTCCGTAGCACAAACACTGCATCTATTCTCTGTCCTGAGCTAAGCAAACAGCAATCACACACAGTGCCCCGTCAGCCGAGGAGAGGAGAGTCCCCCCTGATCATTTAACTGGTGGACATTCGTAGAGTGTGAGTTTATGAAATCAGATCATAATTGGACAAATGGGAAGTATAAGATAATCTAAGACAGGATAAGATAATATAAGATCATACAAGATAACACCAGATGTGATCATATCCACTAAGACTAAGTTCACATATAAATATAGGATAATGAACCTCAGTCCCTTAATATAGCCTACTGTACATCAATTCCCTCCTTGCCACTCTGACTTTATTATGACCTAGTGACCTTGCCCTTGTGCCTGGGAAACCCCTTCCATGTGGTTGCCAGGCACACTCACTCAGCCACCATCCATTCTCAGAAAGTTGTTGGTTCACCGATGAAGCCATCTGTCTGTCTGGAACAGGCTGTTCTCTTCTTGGCTGACGGGAGCCAGGGTGTTATTATGAAGTGTAGCTCTGTGATGTGCCATGACCCGGGGGGAGATTTGTCACCAGCCTTAACCCATTCTGTACGGGAACCCGTTTTGGTGTTAGCATCATGTTATGCTTTAGCTATTGAAAAATAGCAGATCTACAAGCTCATAGCGCGCCACCGAGTGGCGCGCTACGAGCTTGTAGGTCTGCTATTTTTGAAAAATCGAAGAACGACTGACATTTTTAGAATCTGATCTCAGGTCAGAATGGGTTTAATCAGACCAGTGTGTGTCCAGTGGAAACCTCGTATGAATCTGATCTCAGGTCAGAATGGGTTAATGTGATGGTTCCCCGCCGTGTGCTGATGACGGCGCGGCGCCCCGGGGCATGGAACTGCACCAAGGCATGGGGCCCATGCCAACAGCGGCAGCTGCTGCCTGCACATGAGGAGCTGATGGCAGGTAGGGCAGGTGCGGCAGCCCCCCCCCCCCCCCCCCCCCTAACCTTATCCCGATTCCCAAACCAGGGCTACTTTATCAAAAGCCTTAATGATACCAGGATCATGATCGGCTGGCATTCTTACAAATGCAAGGACTGGATTCAAAATAAATTACTTGAGTAAAAGTATTAAAATATACCAAAGTAAAAGTGCTCCCATTTTTTCAAAGGTTGTCAGACTTTTTTCTTTTTTTTTGGCCAAAGATCTACACATGCTCGAGATTATAGATTGGATATTTTCGAATATAATGGGGCTTAAGTAATGCATGTTTTCAGTAATGTATGTTTTATAATTATGAATCTAAATCTGCAAAGGAACTTGAAATTCAGTTTTCAAATAATTGTAGGACAAAAAATATACAATATTCGCCTCTGAGATAGAAGCGTAAAGTACTTAAGTATACTGTATACTTGAGAATTAATGAATGATTTCGGGGAAATTTTTAATCCCCACGTGTGAGTGGGTGCCAAGGGGAGAGGTGACGAAAGCCAGAGGAGATGGAGGAGGGGGGGGGGAGAAAGGGAAAAAAAAGAGTTGATTAATTAAGTCTCACACTACTGATCTCCCCAGATCAAAGGTTTAGCATTAAAACAGGGGCTTTTTATAGCCCCCCTGGGTAAAGATTTTTCTTTATTTCATTTGACTTTGTGACGGCCTGCCCTGCATCCTACCCCATCCACACACCTGGAGAGAACGTCCATCAACGTTCATGCTGTGTGAAGCACCATCGTCTCACGCACGCCATGCAGATCGCCACAAGACAGAGCTTCAAACTTTTTCTGCCCCGAGCATGCCGAGGGGAAAGTCAGAACACCTGCATTTTTTTGAGCCTGTATAGATCAGCAATGATATTTGTGTGAAAACAAATTTCAATTAAACTAGATAAGTGCCCCCCGGGGCACAGGTCTCCACCAGGGCAGGTCAGGTAGAGGCCTCCTGGTGGAGCTACAATAGGCAAATGTGAAAAGGGTGTCATTTCTTCTTACGCCTTGGATAGATATGCTTTGAGGCCTGGTGGAGACAAATATATAAAATACTAATAAATGTATCGATTTGTTTTTTGCCTATGTGAAAATTATTGACACCAGATTGAAAGTGGTTAAAGTATTATTCATGGCATATCATATTGAGAAATGGTATTGACATAGTAAATTAAATAATTACACACACACATCGCAAAGGTTCATTGTGGTTCACCTACAGTAGATATTGATAACAATGTTATCTAGGTGTTACAATAGGGTGTTTCAAAGTTATTCTCGGTGTGTGGAGATGAGCTGAAGCACACACACACACACACACACACACACACACACACACACACACACACACAAGACTGTAAAGCTGAAGCGTGACGCATGCCATGTGACGCATAGGAATCTCCAAAAGCAACCTAAGGCTGGTATGAAAATAATGCACGATGATGCCATCCAACCCAGCCTGCACACTGCATCACACACACACACACACACACACACACCCCCGAATGGCCACAGATTATAGGTCACTTCTGGCCTAATTGCTATTGGTTGAGCCCAGGCCATAATCTAGTCATTTCCTGTATGACGCGCTGGGCATGCCGCTCCATTTAGGATTTAGGGGATCCGCTCAACGCGGATGGATCCTTTTTTACTCTTTACCAGGAGGAGGAGGAGGAGGAGGAGGAGGAGGGAGCACATAGCTGTGATTGTTCAGATAAGAGATGGGTCATTACCGCAGAAAACTAACACTGTGTCTCCGTTGCCATCGTGACTCGAGCATCTACAGTACATCTACATACTGTAGATGTGTGTGTGTGTGTGTGTGTGTGTGTGTGTGTGTGTGTGTGTGTGTGTGTGTGTGTGTGTGTGTGTGTGTGTGTGTGTGTGAGCATGTGTGCACACACACACTGTGATCTTTTAATCTATAGGGTGCACAAGTGGAATCAAATGGAGCCTTACTGGTCTGTAACTCTGACAGTGTACAAATGTAACCGATTAACACCTTTCACACACACACGTGAAACTATTAAGCAACAGACTAATGCCAAGACACGCCCCCGTCTGCCTCTGATTCTCCCCCCTCCTAGTAGTAGTACTAGTGTGTGCGTGCGTGCGTGCACGTGCGCTGTGAGACATAGAGAAGCATGGATGGCTTCGATCGTCTCTCACCTCCTTCCAGAAACCGATCAAATAATTAGAAAGAATGGGAAAAAAAGGCTTCATCTCAAGCACCGACTGGCGGAAGGTTTTCTCTGAGGAGGTTACTGAGAACATTATGTGCCCAGATCACAGAGATCATCCAGGCTGCCATGGAACAATTTATACACAGTAAAACCATCATCAAGAAGCCAGGAGATAAACCATGGTTTGATGAGAAGTGCAGTGAAGCTGCAAGAAAGAAGAAGCGCCGTCTCTTCCGACAGGTGAAAAACAACAACCAAACCAACAAGCAGAAGTTTGCAGAGGCCAGACACACATTCAACCAGGCTGAGAAGCAAGCAAAAAGGAACCACAACACCAAACTCACAATAACTCAAGGGCAATATACTTTCACCGGCAAGAGATGGTGGAAGCTTGTTAGCGCGTTGATATCTCTGACATACCTGTCATAATACAACGACACAGCTAGCCCACATGCAAGTGTTGTGCACGGCTTTTACTCAAAAAAGCCAACTCCAAGATGCATCTATCCTGCACAATTGGAAACATCACATTCAAACCAAACCCTTATGGGGACCTCCAGGACACCTTCTTACTCCAGACCTCCTTACACCAGACAGCGAAACACCCGCCTATGCACAGACACACCAGAACATGCTCTCGACCCCCCCGGCTCCAATACACGCACATTGGACAGAACTTTTCTCCACACTGCTGTCCGGGTGTGAAACAGCCTCTATGATTGGCCAATGGATATGTATTTTGTATCTTACTTCTATTGTTCACAATTGCATTGAATAAAAGGGAAATAAAAGGGAAATTGAAAGTGATTGCACTAAGAAATGAGCAGACAAAATTGGAACTGGAACACTATACATTTTAAGCTGATTGGCTGAAATTGAAGCTATTTCCTGATTGGCTGAATGTTCAACCCTGCAACTGAAAATATTTGTTTTGTTGGGGAGAGATGGGGAGACAGGGAAACCTTGTTTCTGAACAAACACACTATGACAATGATTAGTATCAGATTTTTTTGTGCATTTAAAAAAAACTTTGTTTTAAACAAAACATTACACTTACCATACCTTTAATGCAAGAACACAGCATGTTGACTAAGTAAGAGAAACGCTGTCGTTTTATTAGCTTTGAATCCCCATCGATGATGTAATTGGTGGGCAAGTTTCAACTGTCCACGTGTGAGTAGACTCACACGTGGTTTTTGCTGTGATTTTGCTGTGTAGATCTCAGAGGAATGTGCTAGCTGTAATCATCTATAAATGAGCCTTAATATAAAGATGCGGGTTTTAATCCCTTTTATAGGGTGTTTCATAAGAACATGAAACAGAGGACGGCTGCCTGTTTAATTGATGAATTAATTGTCTATGACCAACTTCAAACATTTTAATTACCGATGACATGTACGAGTCTTTGTTCTATTGCACGCTCTGTTGATTGTCAAGGGGGACTTTCAGTTGCGGCACAAATAGTTATAGCATTACTATATTCTCTAAAAGAAAAAATGTTCTCTCATGACAGGATCTGCAGAAGTGAAAACCAGGGATCTACATCTTATTATCCTGTCTGTCATTTATTGAGAGGGTTTCAAAGTGTGCAATAAAGCCACGCAAATATGTTAAGATGTTAACAGTTCTTATTGCTTTACTGGCTGGTCAGTCAGACTCGACACTGACCCCTAGTGTGTTCAGTCCTTCTATCCTTGGAGCCCCACCTTCCTATATCTGACACAAGACCTAAACCATTAGACCAGTGGTCCTTGAGGGGGTTCCAGGTGGTCCCCAGCTAAATGATTGAGAGTTGGTAACCAAATCGACCCTTGAGTGTAAAATGAAACCAAATGACCCGGGTTTAGAGTTAAATTATTGTCAAACATCTGCATTACTTAATTTACAAGAATTAGCCACAATTAGAGAATATAGAAAAATTGTTATTATTATACATTTGCCTGCAGTGTTATCTCTCTCCAATGGTACAAACACTGCATGGAATTGTGAACATCATCTTATCCACAAAATATCCTTTAGTTTTGGGTCTGAGTGGCTCAATATGGACCTGAAAACGGTTGAAAACCGCTGCTTTAGACCAAAAGTAGTATTTTAAATTCATTATTTTATATACCAGGGAGCCACACAGTAGTGCAAGGATTTAAGAACTGGAAGGATTGTGGTCCACGTTCTTGGTATTAGTAAGACTTGTAACAGCGTTGAACGACTCTATACAAACACAATCGGCCCTTTATGTCATTTGTCGTTTTAATCCTGTTCTGTGCAGCACTTTGGAACTATGTTTTGAAAAGCGCTATACAAATAAAGTTCATATCATATCATATCATATCTTGCTGGGGCAACCTTTTCCGGGAATCTGGCCGTTGCAGCATTCAGCCGCGTGGGTGGAGCTTCTTCTCCATCCACCAGCTGTCTAAAAACCCAGAAGAGACGCCAGCAGACAGCAGCTTTTGGCCGCGCATGGGATCCTAGGTGTGCTCATACCCAGAGCGAGAGAGAGAGAGAGAGAACTCCTGCAGTCCCGCGTTTCCTAAAGTAATGCGTCTGTTTTGGAAATATACAGAGTAGAAAGTACAGATACTTGTGTTAAAATGTAACGGGTAAAAGTTAAAAGTACTCAGTAAAATAAATACTCAGTAAAGTACATTATACCTGAAAAAACTAAGTTTTTTTAAACTACTTAATAAGTACAGTAACAAAGTACTCGTGGACCACCATTTGATGAAATGGTACCCAAAACGAAAAAAAATTGTTATAGTTGGATATGATTTTGTCGTCAATTCCATGCTGTATTGATGCTGGTATCAGAGAAATAACAGGCAAACGATCAAAATGAATCCACACACACACACACACACACACACACACACACACACACACACACACACACACACACACACAACACAAGTGGTGGCACTACACAACACAAGGTAGAACAAGGCGTCCACCACAGGGCCGGTGAGACGGCGGTGTTTCCCACGCCAAATTGTCAAAACAAACAAACGAGGCGCCAGAACCAAAATATGAATTATCCAGGAGGTGAGTGATACTGTTGCTAATGCTGTTTAAGCTGACAGGCTGCCCCAAAACACTGCGACCGACACACACACACACACACACACACACACACACACACACACACACACACACACACACACACACAGACTATAATGTTGGGGAGGGAGAATAAGAGATTTACACACACACAGACTATAATGTTGGGGAGGGAGAATAAGAGATTTATTGGACTAAAACACTTCAGATGACTAAAATATGACTATCATTGCTGTCAGAATTAACACTGGATTCATGAAATGACCAAAGTGGGTCTGTCTTACTGTACTGCCCCTGTTGGACTGCATGAAGTATAGGCTAAAGGAACACTTTGAAACCACAGAAGTGGGTGCTTTTTTTTCTCCTTCCCATGGGAATTCCAGGAGCATGTTTTTCCCCCTTTGTGCAGAATGTTTATTCTAGTAGCTATGGTGGTGTGAAATCTGAAGTGCAATGAGCCAAGACTGGGCCCATGCCGTGAAACACATTCCTGCACTACGTTGATGCCGATGAATGCTAAGCATGAAGGTAATGTGAGTTCTACTGCTGAGCGGACAACACCTGTCTGTCTGTCTGTCTGTCTTTCTGTCTGTCTGTCTGTCTGTCTGTCTGTCTGTCTGTCTGTCTGTCTGTCTGTCTGTCTGTCTGTCTGTCTGTCTGCCTGACTCTCTCTTGAGCTCAGCTCAAGACACAAAAGGATATATAGTTTTAGAAAATAGTGGAAATAAAAACAAATATATATTATTTTTAAATAATATATATATATATATATATATATATATATATATATATAAATAAATATTCTGAGGTATTCTATAGTGACTCATAGGAATAGACTATGTGATCACAAGGTATAGTCTGGTGACCACCGGAGAGACGGGTGACAGCCGGAATGTAGACGGCACCCCGGGAGCAGTATGGGTTAGCGCCCCAGCCTGCATCCTCCGTGAGGAGGAAGCCCAAAAACCTTCGATGAGGCCTTTAGGAGGGCCATTCGAGCCACAAGTGGAGCCTGCAGTGCTACCGTTGCCCAGCGGTGGAGCCTGCAGAACCACTGCGGCTCAAGAATCCACCACTCCTGAATGGAGTGTCTGGTGCTGGGAGTCTGGGTGCAACGCACAGGTCCTCACTGTATCCTGGTGAGAGCAGGAGTGGACCTGGTGAGACGTAGGAGGGGCCCGGACAGGAGGCAACCCACAGAGCCTAGTCCCTCCACATGCCAGAATTGTACCTCCCAGTCCCGGCAGAGTATAGTTCCGGAGTGGTTCCAACGGATTGTGTGGCCCTGGTCTTTCCCTAGTGGGTCTGATCGAGGGTAGCTACTGGGACATAAGTCGGGGACTTGATCACCCGGCTAGGTCACCCGAGTGAGGGGTGATGGCGAGACCCGAAACCCAGATGACCTATATATATATATTTATATATATAATATATATATATATACAATTTCAGAAATGTTCATGAACTCCCAAATTCCATATACTGTATTCTAGATAGTAAAAATAGCAGATTTGCAGCTTTCAGAAATAGCTGAACTGAATAGTTACAGTAAGTGATCTTCACTTACTGTAACTATTCAGTTCAGCTATTTCTGAAATCAGGCTTGAGTGTATAATCTTGGCATGATGCATGTTTGTAAATGTGTGTCCCGGGTGGCGGAGGGGGAGACACCTACATTTCTCTTTTGGGTCTCAAGCTAAAAAAAAAAAGAAGAAAAAAAAAAGTTTGGGAAGCCCTGAGTCTGAAGGGAAACCACCGACGTCCACCACACCACTGACACCACACTGCGCTGGGCTGGGATGTACATACTGAGCATCAACATCTGGGATGCCGCTGAAAGGGGGGGAAAAACAGGACTGAGCGAGCGGACACACAGCCGTGTCATCATGTCTGCCTGGGCAGATGAGAAAACAATCACAAGAAGGGCAGGGCGATGGTTAACGTCTGGGTGGCGAGGAGACGCACGGAGCATGTCCGTCAGTCAGTCTATGTGAGGAGGAGGTGACTAAGAGGTGTAGTGGAGGAGAAACTCTGACCCAAGTCTAGACCACTGCTTTTAAACTGTGGCTCGGGACCAATTTTTATGGGTCTATAAAAAGATTAGACATTTTTTTCAGTTTAAACAAAAAAAATCATAACTTAATTTGTCATGAATAATAAACAGAAATCAATTTCCATAACTAAATAAATACGTCTAAGAAGTAGTGAATAACAGATTTTCACTTAGTTTGGGGCCTGGGAAAAACGTTTAGGTAGAACTGGTCTAGACCAGGGGTTCTCAACCAGTGGTCCGGGGTCCACCAGTGATCCTTGAGGGGGTTCCAGGTGGCCCTCAGCTAAATGATGGAGAGTTGGGAACCAAATTGGACCCTTAGATTTTTAACTCTTGAGAGCGAAAAATGAAACCATTAATTTTACACTCCCAAAAGTAAAATTATTGGTAAAATTCTGCATCAGTTAATAAGTCATGTGCGTGATATATTAAATTGGTGTGCAGACTTTTTTATTCTTTATCTTTAGCAGGCTGGATACTGGAACAAAGTATATATTATATGACTGTTTGTTCCAGCATCCAGCCTGCTAAAGTTGTAGATAGTGCATGTCTTTTGGCTGTTTTTCAGCCTCCTTTGCCAATTTACCAATAACTAGTTTTGCCTGTTATCTCTCCTGTGGTACCAAAATTAATACAGCATGGAATTGTGGACAACAAAATATTCGACATTTTGGGTCCGAGTCAGGCTAAATAAATTTCATGGTGGTCCGTGGCTCAAATGCCCAATAAACAATGGGACTTGATACAAAAATGGCTGAAAACCTGCAGGTCTAGACAGACTGCTATACTGCACAGTTTTGTCTGGGTCGCAACTTTCAGCGCCACCGTCGCCTGTGCAAGATGACAGTGTGCAGGGTGAGCAGATTAGGCACTTTGCAGATATATACGGTATGTTTGGTTACTTTCACATTATGTCATGGTTGTTTAAATAGACATTCTTCTTTGCCCTGACCACAAAGGCTATAGCATGTTTAGATAACATGTTGTTTAGACCACTAGTTCTCATTCAACGCCGGCTCCAGGGACCACCAGGGGTCCCTTACCTAATGTGGCCCATATAGGGCAGAAGCCTATACATATACTATACTGTAGGTCTGTGTAGACTACAAATAGATCCACATGAACCTGTTAAAGGGTTAACATTTTACACTCTCTGGGTTAAATAAACACTGTTAAAACTGGTATCAAATGGGGGTCTATGGCCTAATGGTGGTCCGTGGAATCTCTGAGAACTATAGACTTTATGCCATTTACTTTGATCTTGCACTTGTTAAAGTGTCTCTGGATGAGAGAGTTTTTCTACATGCATTGTAATTGTAACATTGTAAAAGAAGGGAACGAATAGAATGGAATGGAATGAAATGGAAGCTTAGGGCAAGGAGATCCAATTCCTGTTAAATCATCTTCTGTGGCTGTCAGACAGTGTTGCAGCAGACTTATCTGTCTGTTATCTGTTAGTCTTAAAATAATGAATTCCCTCCCTCATCATATCGTTGCTGTCGGGCAGAAACCTCTTATTTCCATTTTCAAACTTCCAGGCGCATGCACATATACAGTAGGCTCTGGCCTACTGTAAATGAGTGTTCGAGTTCCGTTCATGGCGACATTGAGCCTCCATTATAACAGGATTTTCAAACACTGTATCTCAAAATGTTCGAGCGCTGACCATGGTTTTGGGAAGGTTTCCACTACACACCAAAGACCCTTAAAGTGGCTCTGGATGAAAGCGTCTTGCTACATGCCTACATGGCACAATTCGTCTTAGTCGGATGCCGGGTAGAAACCTCAAATGTCCAAAACTTTTCAGGATTCAAATTCAAAACGGGCAAAAGTAGATGATCGACAAGCTCAAAACGTGTCACTTCACTCTGCATTTTGAGCTTGTTAATCTGATACTTTCGCTACTTTTGTGTGGCAGTGTAGTACGATCAAGTACGGCGTTAATTTATGAACAAAACACCAAAAGTTAAAATATGGAGATAAGGGGTTTCTGACAGACGGCGACGAATTGTAACATTCTAAAGGGAAAGGGAAGGGAATGGAAAGGGAATGGAAGCTTAGGGCCGGGAGATCCAATTCCTGTTACATCATCCTCTGTGGCCGACAGACAGTGTTGCAGCAGACTTATCTGTCTTGTGGTGGCGGGTGGCATTCTGCTGGGACCCACACTGGTGAGTCACACTTTCTGTTTACCCCAACTGCAGCGACAGACCCACTCCCTGATGCTCCCCACATCCAGCATCCATCCACCGCACCGCACCGTGCCGCACCACACGGGGGCCGAGCCCTATAGGCAGGGTGGCTGCTGCTAGCTGCTAGCTGCTTCCACCCCGCGCGGCTGGGCTGGCCTGGCATGCCGCGCTAGGAATGTGCTAGCTGTGCCCACACATTGCCTATTAAAGCGTGACACCTTTCCTGTGGTGCGCACAGGCAGTGGTATAGAAGAAGTAGGCTACGCCCCTTGTCTCTCTTTTTAAATGAAAGTAAAAGTACAGTAGCAATATATTCTCTATTCTCTATTGGATACTCATTTTACTTATGTAAAAGTAAAAAAAAATCACACCCGTGTGAAGTGAGGGGGCGCTCTTATCATCTTACAACATGATGATGTAAAACAAACATTGAGACAAAACAAACATTAAATTCTCTTTCTCTAAATTCTCTATCGTCACTGGCGTTTTTAAAACAAACATTGAACTAAAAACACACATTAAACCTGTATATAGGAGAGGCTAGCTCCCCTCAAAAATCTGACCAGTCTGAAGTGAGTGGCGGTGCACTCCAGCACCCCCTTGTTGGCACCCTAAACATACATACTGTAGGGACACAGCCAGGGACGGACATTGGTGTTCCTTGGAGTGGCTGCACCACTCAAAGATATTGGCCTGTGACCTGACCTATAGATTACTATTTCTATGCATTTGATGTATTACCAATAAATGCTTACCATTTGAAAATTCTAAAGTTAAAGTATACTTTAAACTTGTATTTGCCTACACTAGCTGTATACTTGAGTAAATGTAGGCTACTATAGTTACCTTGCACCAGTAGGTATAGAGATAATATGGTTTGTCAGAGAGCTTCCATTCTGGAAGCGGGGGAGTAAACATAGCCTTCCCACTCTCCCCACAGTGTCACAGTGACCTGGCCCAAATTGAAAATACGCCTTTTTTAACAGTGTATTTTAGGTTACCAGCTGGCCAGGTGGCTGGGCTTCGCCAACATAGACAATACAAAATGAGCGGTTTGGAGTATCTCAGGACAAGCGTTCAAAAGTGTATCCGCCGTACTTTCCTGTGGTTGACAACTACTGTACCTGTCCCAAACACTCCTCCAGAAAACATAACCTCGCTGTCGGGCGGAAACCTCATATCTCCATATTTTTACTTTCCAAAACATAACCTCGCTGTCGGGCAGAAACCTCATATCTCCATATTTTTACTTTTGGGCTCTGAATGCCCTACACTTGATCATACTACAGTGTCACACACACATGTATCAAAACTAGCAGATCCACAAGCTCGGAACATTGCACAAAGCAACACGTTTTGAAATTGTGGATGTGCTATTTTTGAGGGGCGCTATAGCCCCTCCTATATACAAGTTTAATGTTTGTCTTTAGTTCAATGTTTGTTTTAAAAACGCAATTGACAATGAAGGGAACATTTACATCATCTTGTCCCTAACACAAACATATAAATGCCATTAACAATAAAGAGAATTTAAGTTTAGTTTGTTTTGTTACCGTTTGTTTTACATATACCATTACATCACCTAATCATAGCAACATGAGTTAGACATTAATATAGGCCCCTCACTTTACACAGGTGTGATTTTTTTTTTTAAGTAACAGTTTTGGACGTATAGTGTATGAGGTTTCCATCTGACGGGGGATGATATCCTGCTTCAGTACAACTATTTCGCGCTTCTGATCCGTGTAAAACAATTCGGAGGAATTGTGATACTAATAAAAAAATTAATTGGCGAGCAATTTTGTATTCAGTAACCCTTTTACGTCGCCAGACTTTCACAGTTCTCTGCCTTCTGATAAGTCCGGTGATGTTTTCATTCTGTGGGGCCATGCAGGCCAGAGGTGAGTGGGAACAATTCAGAGATAATAAAAATAAATAAGAACCGTACCCCGTCCCCTCCAAACGTACGTCATTACAGAAAGTGAAGTTTGGGTATTTCTGGAAATACCCAAACTTAATAGATTATAGATGCTTGCTGTTACTTTGCTGTAGATGTTTACTTCTGCTGCTCTCACACACACACACACACACACACACACACACACACACACACACACACACACACACACACACACACACACACACACACACACACACACACACACACACACACACACACACACACACACACACACACACACACACACACACACACACAGTGTTGCGTTAGACAGACAGACATCATTCGTCCCGGTTCCTCCCACACAGCTTGGACTCGCGCTGACCGCCCATGAGCAAGGCCAATGGTAACCAGTGATGACAACATCCTCAGGATGCCCCATCAGAGAGAGAGAGACACACACACATGCACGCACGCACACACGCACGCACACAGATTAGTGACTCATCCACTCTGAAAAGAGCAGCTGGCAGCATGCCACCTGACCTGCCCCCACACATCCAAACCAGCAGCACTCAGTCTGCTGTGGATGGATGGATGGATGGATGAGAGAGCCCAGCCCCCCAGTGTGAGATAGCCCACCTGTGGTGGAAGATGTTTTTATTTTGTTATTCTTTTATCAAATCGAAGAATCATTTCAGTCAGTCAGTCAGTCAGTCAGTCAGTCAGTCAGTCAGTTGTTTGGTTGGTAGGTAGGGCTGACACAATTCACCTAATCCACGAGTCATGTTAATTTAGGTTTTTGATTTGTAAAGAAAAACACTTTCTCTGCAATAAGTCACTTTTATTTGACTAATAACAAATGAGAATGAGAATAGCATCAACAATATAAACGTTGGGTTTTATGTCTATCATTTTGAGATGTTTCTTTAAGATGATGATATAGATGACAACATTATTGTTAAGCTCTACTCTAGGGGGGGGGGTCCGTACTCGAGGCAGTGCAAGAACAGACCCTTTACTAAGTCTAGCCTAGAGGGCTCGATTGACTGTATGTGGTGTATTTAGTCACAGTCAGTGTGCAGTACAGTAACAACACTCCAGCATGTGTTTACTGCCCGGTAATCTGACTTCCCAGAAGTGCCCGGTAGAAACACATAGACAATCAGACTGCAAGGCCTTGTGCTGATTTTACACCACCTCAACATGAGGCTCAACACACCCCACCATGAGGCCAGTTGAACCAGTGGTTCTCAAAGATTTTCAAGTCAAGGACCCCCAAATGTACTGATTTAGCCACAGAAACCCCATCTGAAACAATTTGTACCAGGGACCCGTATAAGAGAACTTTTCGTATCTTTTGAAACTAGATGAACGAACAGGGTCAAAATGTGATACGTTGGGACATTTTAGATCTAGATTCAACTAGCTAAAGTATCAATTAGGGCTAAAGTGGTTAACTTAAACTGGTTTTCATGCTAACTACTTTAGTAGGCTACCAGTAAGATGAGGGTGAGAAGCGAACTCGCCCTTTAGGGTGCACGCATCCGCCTGGCTGACGGCAGACTTCATAGTAAATGCGACCTGAAGTCGCAATAACACCTTGAACCCCCTCAAGGACCCCTGGGGGTCCCCGGACCTCACTTGGAGAACCACTGGCTTAAACGACAACATTTACGACAAGTTATTTATAGGAGTCTTATCAAATTGAAACAATCTTACTCTGATACAGCACATAAGAATAATATGTCAACTGCTCACAGATACATGTTGATAAAACAAGGAGCGTATATAGAAATCACGCGCGTAAAAAAAAAACATGTTGTGCAACACACAACATGCCAAGAATGAATATCATCAGTGCAAGAGTGCCAATATTGCCTGAAGGGTATTTAGACATTGTGTTTAGGTTAAGACGGATCAGATACAAGTCTAAGTGGCTGAACCATCCAAACTGTAAATCAATAGCCAGTGATTTGTGATAAAGTACACAATGGCTCCTGGCAACACACAGCCGGGCCAATCAGAGTAGAGTATTATTGTGCGCGCGGAACGGACGGAGCGTGCCAGTTTCACACCGAAACATAAGCAAATATCCAATGAGCAAAGATCTTCTGACTTCCAGGAAAAGCCGTGGCCCACTGGAGATAGCTGCTAATCTGAGCGCGGAGCAGAAACCCAAACAGAGGGCCAACCGCAAGGGCAAGCGGCATCAGGCCGAATGCATCAGACACCTTTGGGCAATACCAAACCGCATGAGACATGCTGATGCAGGGAGAGGCCTCGGAGAACCCGGCAAAGTTTTAGAAGACTTTTTAGACTATTTGCTCCAATACATCTCAGAGGCACATATTGTACTTTTGAATCCATTTATTTGACAGCTTTAGTTACTTTGCAGATTTAGATCATTTTACTCAAGCTAAACTTTTAAAACCTGTAACAGAGTATGTTTTACATGTTTTACAGTGTGTTGTTACGTACTTCCACCACTGGAACTAGCTGTGAGTATGACCACACAGAGTTAGAGGGACATGGCGCGGTGCAACCCATAGCCACCCCACTGGGCTGAACTATATACAGTGGCACACTCTAAACACAGTGGAGGATGTATAAAAGATTCACTGACTATATACCACTGTAGTGGAATTTTAGTGCCGGTCGGCGTTTCAGGCAATATTTCAAAATCAACAAGGTTTCAAACTGGCATTAGAGCACCCAGATCTACTACGAAAGTCTAAGGAAAAGACTGACATTATTAATAGTTTCTTTGCCAAAAGAGACCCACATTGTATTGTGTAACTGTTAGGACTCATACTTTACTCAACTTCATCGGTTCACCAGAACATTACTGCCAGTTAAATTTTCACTCAAACTTAATCCTTGTTAGATGTTAGAACAATGTTAGAACAGCGCCAGGTGGTAAGGATGGCCAACAACAGCTCTGCCCCCCTAATCCTCAACACAGGAGTTCCCCAGGGATGCGTGCTGGGGTCCCTTCTCTAGTTCATGTGCAACCATGGCAGTGTGGCCACGGTTACAGAAGGGAAGTGCCAAGAAAACAACCTGCATGGCTTTCAACAGTGACAAGTCCAAAGTTTGGTATGTGCCCCAAGCCCCAACGTCTTGCAGGCCTTCTAAAGAGGCACCCCCAAGAGAAGCCTGACTGGCTGCATCTGCATCACTGCCTGGTATGGAAACTGTACTGACCTCAACCACAAAGCAATACAGAGGTCATCCGGACTGCCAAGCACATCAGCGAATGTCAGATTCCATCCATCCAGGACATACAGTATATGACAGACATTGTGTTAGGAAAACAACTAGCGTCCCCCAACCACGGACTGTTTCAGATGTTTACCAGGGGACAAGAGGCTTCATAGCCTCAGAGAAACTGGCAGTATAGATTGCTAATAGCTTCTTCCCCCGGACAATTGGGCATATGAATGATCTGGCCCGAGAAAAATAAAATAAGCTTGGAAAACACTAATAACCAAAGCTTGAAGCCAAAACTGTCCAGTTCACTTTTGGAAAATGTTTTGCCATGTGTGTCTCGAATCCACCCCGGTGCACCCGGTTTGGCAGAGGATCTATAAACACATTTGGTCGTGTTCCCGGGTGGGAAGCCAGGCGGGCATCACTATCGATGTGCTAGAGAAGGGACCGCTACATCATCCCGGTGAGGTTCCTCATTGGCAGGTGAGCCAGTGCAATACAATAAAAAGCAGTACAATAGCAGTACAACACAGAAATATGTGGGGAGGCTTAAACTCAATCCTCGCCAGGATTCATTAAAGAATGATTACTATATGCCAAGATATATTGAAGATCCAAAACACCGCAACCGGATGTTGTGTCAGCTTAATGGTGTGTGTTGACTCTCGACTGGTTGTTGTTCTCTGCCTGGAGCATGAGAAGTACAGGCCGGCGCCATTACTACGACCGCTAGGCTCCATGCAATAAGCGTTGTTTTGACCAGAAATGCCGCCTGGGAGGGGGATTTGGAGTCTAAAGCGACTGAAAGCGTGTGTGCGTGTGCACACGCACGCGCACACACGCACAATCAAGATGGCGCAGTCCAGTGTCTAAAGCCAGCTAGCAACAGATAGCCATCCGAAGCTATAATGTGAGCAGCCTTTTAATTCCACTAGATCGGATCAAACACATTTATACAACTGAATTAACGCATCTTGCGTTTTTCGGCGGTGTCACTTCCCGACAATTAACGCAACGTGCGTTATTTGGCAGGGATTGAGTTCGACTTTTTATAATTGGCTACTCTAGATTTTAAGAAGGAAGTCAATACCAAACAAATAATGACACATACAGCTACAGTCCTGTCACGGTGGTCAAAATTTGCACAATGTTGCATACAGAGTTGCTTAAAAAGCTGAAAGGGCGAAAACATTTGGGGAAAAAAAAAATGTCATTCATCATCATCCAACCAAACTTCCCCTCAGCAAAAGTCCAAAGTTGTATGGGGATTCCTTTCACAGGGAGAGATGGCCTTTTATGGAGAGGGAGAGAGGGCAAAAAGCGCCGTCACACAACCGTAATTCATATTGACAGGAAGACAATAACAGTGCGGTCAGTTCACAAACAAATAAGGAAAACACAAACGTGGCCTTTTCCCATATTTCTGTTTGTGGAAAAGCCTGTTTGTCCTCAACATGTCACATCCTTGCCATCGGCGGCACGGCGACACCACACATCCTTGACCTCATGTTGTGGCTTTCCTTGAGCCGTAGGGAGTACTGGGCAAGCACACAGCCGTTCACATGCACATCACCGTCGGACTGATAAGTTCCTATACTACCATCAAAAACTCATTCTCTCTCCCTCTTTCAATTTCTATGGAATGTCAAATCTGACCCGCTTGACAATTATAGTGTGTGGTGCAGTGTGTTTGTACTGATGTTAATGTTCATAACTCAACACGCACATTCTGTGCGCACACACGCACGCAACTATGCAATCTCAACCCCTGAACCTATAAGCTCTAAATGTCTAATCGTAATACAAACCCCAACCTGAATGTGTTCCAAATAAAACAACACTTTCTTGTGAGGACCTGGAAAATGGCCCTCACAATGCACGTTTCTCAAATTCTACTATACGTGTTTAGTCCTCCTCACAAGTATAGTAATACAAACAAACAAAACACACACACACACACACACGCATATGCGCACGCACACATGCACACACACACGCATGCATGTGCATCATGCAATGCCACTGCCGCCCACCCAAAAGGAAGTGCAGAGCACCACATGAGAAAATAATACAGTAAACAGGAAATATGGGCGTAAGAACACGAAATACATTCTGCCATTTCAACTGCAGTCTGCCATATGTCTGGGCAAATTGTCTCCAGCGCAACGGCGTCTATTTCTGGGAAAGGACCATGAAGCCAGCCAACAGGCTATCACAACTGCAAACATCAGCTCCATGGTTCAGGCAGGGGTGGAAAGTAACTAAGTAAACTATTTTTACTAAAGTACTGTGTTTAAGTACAATTTTGAAGTATTATTTACTTTACATGTTTTGGATACTTGAAAGTCTAAAGGCTCATACATAGTCTGGATTTTCGGTGGTGAGGTGACCACCAAACTACAACATGACGTCACGAGCCGCGGTGAAGAGCAAACCACCGCCACTGCCCCAGCCCTTCTCTCTGTTTTTACTCACCACCGCTCAACGTTATTTCAGCTCCGGTGGTCACCTCACCACCGAAAATCCAGACTATATGTTATATGAGCCTTTACTCCACTACAGTACTTTTTTACTCAACACTACACTTATTTGACAGCTTTAGTCACGAGTTTATGTAGATTTAGATGATTATTACAAAACATGCATTAACCGTGAGTTAATACATTTTATTTTATACCATGCATAGATTGGACGATTTATACAAGCGCACAATGTCTCAATGTGACGATTAATACAGCATGTTTTCTTGTTTTAGTCCCTGAAAAGTATAATGCTTTGGAACATACAAGGTTTCCTCCCGCCTCCCTCATCGACGAATCGCGTAATGAATATGCATGTCTTGTTTCCATTAATATATTACGCTATTCAAGTGGGCTCCTGTCAGTGGCATCCTTCCATGCCCAACCCAACTCTCCCGGTGTCACAGAAGAATTATGTTGGTTCTCAAAAGGCTATAATGATTCCACGAAGAACCATCACCTACTGTAACTAGAGAACCATTTTTTTTATCATGTTCCTCATATCGTCTGTTGGGTGGAATGTCCAAAACGGTTACTTTTCAGGGTTATTACAATTACAAAATAGCAGACCTACAAGTAACATGCTTCGAGCTTGTAGATCTGCAACTAGATCTAGAGCTTATACTGTAGATATGCTAATTTTGATACGCTGTTGTATGACCAAGTATAAGGTAGATTGTGAAAAAACACAAAAATGTAGAACATGGAGATATAGAGGTTTCTGCCTGACAGCAACGATACGGTTCTAGAGTACCTTTTTGGTATCTAAATATTGAACATTCACAGAGAATAGCAGATCTAGAATTGGCTTTTTTACGAAGAGATCTGGTGTAGACTATAGAGGGACGAAAGGAGTGGACAAAGTATTGACACTTGAGGGACACGGGTGGATGAAGTATACGGTTTAAATGGTTAAGGATTATTTATAAAATCATTCAAAATGAATGGTTCTTTAAAAAACCTCGTCTGAAAGATTCTTGTTTTTCTCCTAGTATCACTCTGAAGAGCCAGTTTTGGTTCCAGTTGGCACCTTAATTTGATTTTGTCCTGCTTGTAAGCTGCTTGCAGAGCAACTGGCCAAACGCTGGTGGAATTTTAATTGTTTGACGGGAATCAACTAGTTATCCATTCAGTGGGGCTGGTGTGGGACAGAGCTCTGTGAAAGGATGAGCTAAGCAGATAGGAAGTGACGGGGTTTAGGAAATGTTTTAATCCCTGACAAATCACGACTTTGGGACATTTTTGTGTTGTTGAAATGGACCAGTGAACAGAACAGAGTGAACATGAAAAGAGCATTTGGAGGGAGGATGGCGCAGCGCGCGCGTGTGTATCCGTGCCATGTGTGAACGATTGTGTTTGTGCCTGTGTGTGTGTGTGTGTGTGTGTGTGTGTGTGTGTGTGTGTGTGTGTGTGTGTGTGTTGTCGGCTACTTTTAAAGTTTCGCCATAGGGAAGATTCATCCTTTTGAGTCTCAGGGAGATTAGAGATTTCGTCCAGTGACAAAACACCTTATTAGCCTCTCGCTGACCTCAGAGGATTGACCTTTCACCCTTGACCCTGGCACCACTGCTCTACTCCCATTGTGAATGGCAGGCTTGAACCTTTTCCACCGCAACTAATGGTTTTACTGAGACATGCCAGAAGGCCATAATGTCAGTAGTGGAAAGTAACTATATAACTACTCAAGCACTGTATTTAAGTACACTTTTGAGGTGATTTTACTTTATCATTACCATTTTCAATCCTTTTTAAAAAAACTTTAGTTACTATAGTTAAACACATACACGTGCATACACAACAATCTGCTAAATTAAGCCCTGACACCATCATACGCTGAAGATCTACAAGCTCACAACAGTACGACGTATAGGACATGGACAAGGCCTGATCACCGCTTATCACCAGGCTGGCCTGTCAACTGGAACTTTTTACTTGAACATTTTTCATTGTTTTCCTCCCTTCTGTGCAGACTTCACTTTCCCTGCAGATCTGCCATGTTTTTTTTTACCTGCAAAGTTTCTGCCTATAGTTTATTACAGGTACATACTGCAAGAAGCAGGAGTCTGCAACCTTTTTGACACAAAGTGCCATGTTTTCCTTTCTTTTCATTTCGGAAGTGTAATATTTCCATCTGATTTGGATTGTCCATAGGCTATAGTCAAACTAGTCAGTCAAACTATTCCACAATCTCCAAATGCTATACACTGTATAGCATTCGGAGATTGTGGAATAGATCTTGTTGAGCTTGTCATTTTGAAAGTAGCTCTCAAGTCCAAAAAGTGTGGCCCCCTTGCTATACAGAGTCTGGAACTAGAGCTCCTAAAGTGTGGGCCCCCTTGCTATACAGAGTCTGGAACTAGAGCTAAAGTGTGGGCCCCCTTGCTATACAGAGTCTGGAACTAGAGCTCCTAAAGTGTGGGCCCCCTTGCTATACAGAGTCTGGAACTAGAGCTCCTAAAGTGTGGGCCCCCTTGCTATACAGAGTCTGGAACTAGAGCTCCTAAAGTGTGGGCCCCCTTGCTATACAGAGTCTGGAACTAGAGCTCCTAAAGTGTGGGCCCCCTTGCTATACAGAGTCTGGAACTAGAGCTCCTAAAGTGTGGGCCCCCTTGCTATACAGAGTCTGGAACTAGAGCTCCTAAAGTGTGGGCTCCCTTGCTATACAGAGTCTGGAACTAGAGCTCCTAAAGTGTGGGCTCCCTTGCTATACAGAGTCTGGAACTAGAGCTCCTAAAGTGTGGGCTCCCTTGCTATACAGAGTCTGGAACTAGAGCTCCTAAAGTGTGGGCTCCCTTGCTATACAGAGTCTGGAACTAGAGCTCCTAAAGTGTGGGCTCCCTTGCTATACAGAGTCTGGAACTAGAGCTCCTAAAGTGTGGGCCCCCTTGCTATACAGAGTCTGGAACTAGAGCTAAAGTGTGGGCCCCCTTGCTATACAGAGTCTGGAACTAGAGCTCCTAAAGTGTGGGCCCCCTTGCTATACAGAGTCTGGAACTAGAGCTCCTAAAGTGTGGGCCCCCTTGCTATACAGAGTCTGGAACTAGAGCTCCTAAGAGCCCAGTAACGGATGCCGTCTCTGCTGCTCAGATCGGAAAGATATTCGACCAATCACGACGTGGCGCTCACGGACCTGTAGTGTCGTTGGAAACACAACCGAGACGGGAGCATAGAGTCATACGAGCGGGAGATACATGTTATTTGCGCGCGGATAGTTTAACACAGAAAAGTATCATGGGATTAACAAAACTAGTGAAAGAAATAAAGCAGAAAACGGGGAAAAAAGTGAGGGGATGCGTCACATCCGCTGTATCGCTTACTCATGGAAAGAGCTTCGGTTCTCCAGACTGTACGACGGAACCATTTGAAAATTGCGAGAGGCCACGCGAGACTAGGCTATACAGTGCATATTTTTTTTGTAACTTTTCTAATACTTTCACATCACAGGGATGTAATGATCAAGACACAATAACCCACCTATCTCCCAGACTCCCTCCCTAGTCGAGAGTTATTGGTTTGAATGAATGTAGAATTATGTGCAGGATGTAATTTGTATACAGATGTCAATGGACATTTAAATATTTAATTTTAATAGAAAATACCTCTCTCTCACACTTATGCCAGTGTGCCAGTGATCACCCGACCCTTACCTTGCAACTATACTGTATCTGCTGGTCTTGTGTACTGTACCGGTGTGTAGAATGAATGAATGAATGAATGAATGATTTTATTTTCGTGTCTGGCTGCCTTTCACAGCCCATCCCTTACGGGATTATTCAGACACGTACAATTTACAATACATTATATTTCCTGTGCCAACACGCTGACACAAATACAAAAATAAATGAATATCACACAACTCTGATCGAGAGTACATTCAAGTAGTCCATTTGTCGAACTAAATTAAAGATCTTGATCTTCTCATTGCTAATTTAATGTTAAGGTGGTTGCACACTGGTGAGTTTTTTCTGTGCGTTTTACGGATCCAAAGGCAGTATAGGCTAGCTGTACCCTAGACTCCATGACAGCTGCGGAAAACGGATAAAACAGACCTCAGTCAGAAAAAAAAACGTTATACAGACGAAATATTTGGCGGCAGTGTGCAAACGTGATTGATAAAGTGAGGTAGATTATTTTGTTTACATCCTCCAAAAAAACGCACCAGTGTGAAAACACCTTTAGACTCTCTTCTCGCTGCGGTCCCTCTCTGACCTCTCCGTCTGGCCTGGAGTATAATATACTTTGACTCAAGTGCTGCAGGGTTGAGTACTTCTTTGTCCATCACTGGGTTAAGGTTTGGGGCCGGGGGAGGGTTAGGGGGGGGGGGGTGATTAGATGATTAGAGATGGAACACCTCCGGTCATCCACACTCACCCTCCCATTCATAAAAGATGAACACATGTAGTCCGGGCAGAGGCACGCAGGGGGGAGGGGTGTGTGTGTGTGTGTGTGTGTGTGATGTTTTTTAACAAGGGGGTCAGAGGGAAACGTTGGCTAGGAACTTTATGCGCCTTTATCAAATACCACTGACAAATCCACAGATTAGCCCAGCTCCATTGTTTTCAGGAAGTCCGCTCCCACCAGCCCACAAGACAGGGCGGCGGATTTAGGAACCGAGCGAGCGAGCGAGAGGCCGGCTCCAAGCCACTGAACTGGATGGCAGTGGTATGTGTGCGCGTGTGTGCGTGCGTGCGTGCATGCGTACGTGCGTGGGCGGCTGGGGGTGGAGGGGTTGGTGAAGGGGGGTGTCAGTCAGCTTCGGCCTCAAACACCAAAGCTCTGACCAGAGCATTCCTCTGGTCACTCTTGACTCTCATGGACACCAACAGCAATGCAGATGGAAGGACTTTCCAGCATCCCCACTGTGACCTTCTCCACAGATAATATGTACTTTGGACCCTGTCACTGCTCCAGGTTTAATTAAGCCATGGTTCCTTTTTTGTCATGCTTAACATGGCCCGCTGTGCCCCCCCCCCCCACCCCACCCCTATACTAAGATTTGATTTAGTCCAAATTCTTCCCCCCTCCGTGGACAAACACGGTGCTATTCTTCCCTGCGGATTCGAACTAACCGCGAGCGACGGGACGGCCGTTTTGATTGAGCTGTTATGGTTCGCGGTGGACAGAAATAGAAGATGTACTTGGTGAGAAAATGTTGCAAGTTGCAAAAACCACACGTCCTTTTATGACTCACTCTGTTATCTATCGTCGGCGCTGTCGAGGCCGGAAACCTTGAATATCCAAGACTGTTGCTTTTCAGGAAATGGGGGGAAAAAAAGAACCTGTGTGTTCCTATGGATCCAATGTAGTGTTTAGTCACATTGTGGCACGTTGCATCAAGACGCCACGTGTTGTGAGTGCTTGTAGATTGACTATTATATTTGTGCTACTTTTGTGTTACACTGTTGCACAACAAAGTAGGACATTCATTTACGAGAAAAAAACAACGTTAAAAAAAATGTAGAAATATGGAGATACAAGGTTTCTGCCCAGACAGCGATGCCATCAATCTGTCCGTCTCTCTATCCGTCTCTGTCATGATCCCTCCGTCTATGCCCTTTAACAGGACCATCTCTCTTTCCTGCCGCTTGCCTCTTATGTGTCTCCCCAGCGCTCTCTCCTTCCATACCGCTATTCAACCTAGCGCTAATGGGGCATCGGGGCGATGACAGCGCCGGGGGTGCGATTCACTCACAAGTGCCGAGGCCATCGTCTTCGCACACCATCTTCACTTGAACTGCTTAAAAGTACACCTCTTTCAACCCCTTGCCCACTCAAAAAGAAACAAGAAAAAAGAAAAACGGGGCCGGGGCCAATAGCGAAAACACATTATCCAACGTGTTATAGGCAGACAGCCGAGGACAACAAAAGACAAATGATTTATTACAGCTTTCAGCAGAGAATACCATCAGTGGAGATGTGCAGGCCCTCAGGTGCTTCTCTGTCTGGCGGAGGTACAGAAAGAGGGTGAAAGGAGTCGGTGCTGAGAGACACACTGGAATGAGGAGCCAGCCCCGTAGGGCCATACCTGGCTGGCTAGGAACACTGCAGAGTCCTCCTGAGTCTCAGTTCAACTCAAATGCTGCAGTGGTGTTGGAATTAAGCTAGAACTCTATTATTGGCCATTCCTTAAGTTTAAAAGCAATATTAAAAGTACAAAAGTGTTGGCATCAAAATAAAATGCCAAACGTACTCATCATGAATAATGTCCCACTATACAGATTGGAAATGATGCTATACTGTATCATGTTATTGGATTCGTTACCGGTATTGATCATTAACCGCTATTACTTCAGCACTAACAGTACCTCTGCTATTTTTTTAAAAGGTTAAAGATTGTTATTATTTGATTAATAATTAATAAATCGTAGTAAAAAAAAATAGTAAGCTGTCAGATACTGTACATGTGGTGGAGTAAAAAGTATAACATTTGCCTCTAAGATGTACGGGGGATTGGGGGCAGAGTTATCGAGAAATGGAAATAGTACCGTGACATTGTACTTATGTGTCTGTCGGGTGGAAACCTCATACTGTATGTCCAAAATGTTACGGTTAATTAACATTAACACAATTTAAATTTAAAAGTAGCAGATCTACAAGCTCAAAATGTGTTGCTTTGCGCCACATTTCGAGCTTGCGGAACTGCTACTTTTGATGCTTTCGTGTGACACTGTAGTGTGACCAAGTGTATACTGTAGGGTGTTAATCTACGAAAAGATATAAGAGGTTTCCGCCTGACAGCCACGATATAGACATAGTACTGGAGTATTTGGCAGAGGTGGGTAGACCAATGGTAGCATGCTCTGCAGGTGTGTGTGAGTGTGAGTGTGTGTGTGTGTGTGTGTGTGTGTGTGTGTGTGTGTGTGTGTGTGTGTGTGTGTGTGCGTGTGTGTGTGTGTGTGTGTGTGTGTGTGTTTTCTTTTTTTTAAGCCATAGCGAGAACTTGGTTTGTTTTCCTAAAGCGTCTGGGATTGGCCGCTGGCATGCTGGTGCTTTCTTGCCCGTTTGTCTTCTCTGATTGCTATCTTGAGAATCCATGATGGCCTGAGGGCTGCATGAGCCATGGAGAAAGTTGTTTTCAACTTGTCAGTTTTACTTTTTTTTCTCCTCCTACTCGTGATGTTTTTATTATTATTAATTTATCACAGTGCATTGTTCTCAAAGTGTGGTCCGGGGACCGCCGAGGGGTCCTTGAGGGGGTTCCAGGGTGTCCCCAGCTAAATTCGGTAGGGTATTGAGGGGAGCGAGTCATTCACTTCCTATACCTTCAAATCTGCACTGAAAACCCACCTGTTCAGAATCGCATTTCCAAGCTGATGTGTTTTTAAACTAAAGTTGTCCTTTTTCTTGTGTCGTCCCCCCCTCCCCCCGCCCCGAATTTTTAAAAATCTTATCTTATCGGAGAGAAAATATTTTCCGATGGGGGTCTGCAGCTAAATAAATATCAATTTGGGGGGTGCATGGCATGAAAATGTTTGCTAAGCACTTGATCAGACCCCGGTGAATGTAACCACCTCCAGGAGTATGGTCCCCAGGTTCCTATACTTGTATGTTTTGTATCGTTATGCCGGCTATTGCATGGATTGATCTTTTATTGTTCTCTTGATGTAAAGCACTTTGTGACTTCGTCTAGAAATGTGCTATATAAATAAATTCATTATCATTATCATTACTTGTAGACATTGCGCATCTCTGCTTACTAACTCCTATAAAGCTCCTTCCCCACTGGAGCCAAAATTGAATTCCTGTTTATTACACTTTGTTTATTTTAATCACGGTGTGGTTGTATTAATCACCACAGATTAATCACTACAGTGGGTTAATCACTATTACAGTATATAAAGCTGGCAGTGGGTGATTGGGCCCACCCAGGGTATGCAATAATGGGAAGCCAAAAGGTTTACGAACGTGTGTTGTATATTATGTCGTGCCAGTCTCAGTCACAAATGTCTGTTTTGTTGAGTGATTTATTGTCTATTTGCTTTGTCACTTTGTGCTTTATTAGAAAAAATAATCTGTATGATCTGCCTGATACCAACCTGCAAGGATGGACTGTCAAATCCAAAGAGAATGAAGAGCTCTGGTCATTGTTTTCTGTTAGCCAGATGGTCAGACTAAAGTTGACCCTCAGTGACTCTTGGTAAACTAGCGTGTTGCACACTGTATGAGTGTGTGTTGCAACGGTCCGGGTTCCATGCCACAGTCAAATTCATCGGGCAAAATTCATCTCATTCAGGAATCCCAACCGAGCCAATTATGACCCACCCTGTGCTGGGGCTTAACGAACAGACCGCTTGTCTGTAGCATCACATCACGTTCCGCTTCATGGAAATTCCTCGTCAAGCCGCGGTGCCAAGCCCAAAACAGAAACCATTTCCATTTGTTGCCAACTTCACTGTTGTTGACCAACTATTCTTAAAGCCATTACGGCTAAAGGAACCATACATTTGGCCCTCTGCTGCCACAGCGCAAAACCACATAGGCTTTTTTTTGTTTGTTTGTTTGTTTTTGATGGCTTCCTGCTGTAATAGGGACCGAGTTACAGCTCAGGACAACAGGCAAACAAACAACCACAGTGCATTACCTCTGCTGATTATGCCACCCTGCTGCACCCGCACCCTGTGGTAGGGTTGCATACATGGGCCATATGACTTCAATCATGTTTCATTTAAACTCCATTACGATTAACCACTTACACCCTATATGGTTGACCAGAGTACCTCTTCACCAAAACGGTGGTTTTGATGGCGGTGCTCATAATCCATCACTGTGCTCATATCTCCTAAACTCCATGGCCAACAATTCCTCAAATTCGTCCATCGTTGTCTCCACCAGGCCGAAGGCATGTGGAGAGAATGTTTTGCACTCGTGTGTCCGTCTGTGAACAGCTAATCTCTGGCACCGTTGGCTTGATCACACTCTGCATATAGTAAAAACAGAGAGAAGGGCTGGGGAGAGCGGTGGTTTTCTCTTCACCGGAAACTGTAGTATGACTATGAACTATGAATAAGCCTTCAGGGTTCTATAATAGTGTATTTTCTGTATAGCTATTTTCTGCAAAAGCTTTCCTCACAATACGGATGCTGGGGTTCAAGTGGTTAATCTACGAATATTTCATACGCTTTTTTACACTGTTCTTGTAAATATTACGGGTGCGATAGTTATTCAAACTAATCTATTTAATTGATTATAAAAAAGATTTAATGAAAACTATTTTAATGAAATAAAAAAAATCATACAATAGAAAAAGCAACTATAAACTCACGACACATTGTGATGTGACGCATTGTGAGCTTATACTGTATATGTCAGCTAATTGCACTATTTTTGCACACGACCATTGTACAGTATGGCTTAAGTGGTTAATCCAGCTATTCAGTTTTGTTGATTATTATTTTTATCATAATTTTTGTGATTGCCAATTACTCCATTAACCGACGAGCGCAAGATCTAAAAGTCTCGCTTGGATACATTTTGGGTTAATGGCCCAGTCAGCCCTGGTGTACCCGGCCTGGCTGTGTGTGTGCCTTGTTGTCATGGCTGGAAGGCTGCATCAGGCCCTGTTATGTATGGCAGTGAAAGCCATGCAGCTAAACAGAACACTGCCCACAACACAAAGTGTCGGTCAGGTCTGGCTAAACAAACCTCGCTTTTTGTTTGGGTTTGTCCATGATGCCGACTTAACCAATCTGTTATGTCTGCAGCTGTGTTTGTGTATCTGTGCCCCATGCAAAATTGCAGACAATGTAGTGTTCAAAGGCCCGTCAGAAAAATAGAACCCAAAATGAATTAATGATCTCAATTTGTAGTTTCCCCTGTTTAAGTAAATACTACACCAGGCCGCATATAATCGCCACTGTCGGCTGGAAACCTTATAAGTCCCAAACTGTTATACTTTTCAGGAAACAATGGTCACGAATGTTTACGCATGTGAGTTGGTTCAGTCAGCACACTTGTGCATTACTATGTGGGTGTATACAGTGTTCTGCAAGTCCCATACGTCATACACTGACATGGCAATAAGCTGACCAATTGGGCGGTAATTAAGCTCACCTAAGTCTGTGTTCATTATGTGATCCTTCTGCATATGCGTTCCTGTTTTGTTGTTATGCACTGTTTGTTCCCACTGCCACCCCAGCACCACCAGTGGGCTCTGCTATTAGTTCTGTTATCTCCCTGCTCATGATGGTTAATGATCGTTATCTAATGTGCTGAGCAGGGAGAAAAATGCAACAGAGCCTGAACGCCAAGATAAAATATATCCACACTTGTATTCACATTCTGTAGTAAAATACTGGTTCATTCTATTCGTGAGTTATATCCGACTTAGCCTGGCCCAGCCTGTGTGATTTCTGGTCTAGAGGGGCGCGTGCCGGTCGAAAACAGGCGGTGAATCCTATTGGTTCACCGATCTGAGCACCCCTCCCCCTCCTCCTCGCCCCTCTACGGTAGAAAACAACGGCTAACACTGGCATCACCAAATTTGGAGCAACGCGCCTCTGCACGGTTATGTTATTGGTTAGCGAAATACACGGAACTGGGCTTCCTACGGTATATGCCAGATTTTCCAATGGGTTTTCCCAGGCTTTTCTTTGGGGCCAAATGCAAACGAAAATAAAAGCCTGGTTACCGAGGCTATATCTGACTGAACTTATAACAAAGTTTATGCAGTGCTGGTCATAATGCGGCAGTGACTCAGAAGGTTCCCAGTTTAATCCTGGGCTCCCCCAGAGTCAGTGTTAAAGTGTCCTTGAGCAAGACACTGAACCTCTATAATGAGCAGGTTGGTGCCTTGCATGGTTTCCTCCGCTCCGCCATCAGTGTATGAATGTGAATGGGTGAATGTAATGCACATTGTAAAGCGCTATATAAATGCACCAATTACCATTTTATAAGCTCTGCAGAGGACCAGCACATTACAACTACTGTACAATATACATTGTCAGTTATAAGTGTATTTATTATATATAAAAGCACTATAATGCATTATAAATGGGATTATAATGTATTATAGATCCGACCCGCTACCTTTAGTCACAAGCTTGGTTCAATATTTATGAAACTGACTTTAACCACTTTATCAGCTAATTCTACTATACTTTTGTGTGACACTATAGTAGTATGATTAGAGTTGAAATATGCAGATACAAGGTTTCTGCCTGACAGCAACGATTATGCCACTTACGCTCTCCTTCCCAGATTTAGTGTTTGCGAAGAAAAGAAAAGGGGTTTGCCTGGCTTGGTCACGTGATCACAGGTTTTCATTCACTTATTCATTCTTCATTTTTACACAGTTCCCACCGGCCCGATGACAATCCTCTGCGAGCTCATTCTAAAAATGTTATTGGCAACTTGAAGGAAAAGCAAATATTGAACTAAAACTTAAAATAAAAAATAATGTTCCATCCCACGGAACTGGGGACCACACACACACACACACACACACACTCAAGTGTCGGATGCACAGGCTTTCGTATAGGCCTGTTGGACTGTTCTGGCGCTCTCTTTTCAGCCGTGCGCACGGGCACGGGCACACACACACACACACACACACAGTAAAGCCACATCCTCTCAGCCTGTACCTCATGTTAGACGGTTTACACTGTGGTCAGACTGCAGGTACACCGTGGTGAGCTCTGTCTAACAGCTTCCACTCTCTCAAACTACCGCTTTTCAACCTGTTTTAAGCTCTCTGGGGGAACCAGGATACAGGAAGGTCGACACGTGCGTATAGAGGTGGCCATATATAGATGAATGGGTAGAGAGCCTGCATGTCTGGGAAGCAGGAGGTTCCGGGGTTGATTCCCGGCCTCTGGCAATGTGTCGAGGAGTCCCTGTCTGAGCAAGACAACCCCATGGACAAGTCCAAACACGTTCAGCCTATCATGAATGTCAGGTCCAAATTAGGTACACCAAGATATAGAATTTGTACTGGGAAATGACTGCGCACAAAGTAGTGCTACTGTGTGTGTGTGTGTGTGTGTGTGTGTGTGTGTGTGTGTGTGTGTGTGTGTGTGTGTGTGTGTGGTGTGTGTGTGTGTGTGTGTGTGTGTGTGTGTGGTGTGTGTGTGTGTGTGTGTGTGTGTGTACAAACACACACATGTATGTATATCGCAATATATAAAAAAATCTTCATTCACCATCTCATTCTGGCCAATCACAATTTGCACCCTCATCGCTATGGGGTGATCAGCCACTCACAAACCAATGTAGAAAGATGGCATATAGGCACCTGTCAAAAATCACAATCGTTTGAAGTGAGGGGCGCTCTTATCATATCATATCATATCATATCATCTTATCATATCATCATACATCATCACATTCCGACCACTTTTTAAGCCCTCGGCCAATCAAATCATCGCTATACATGGGGTACACAGACACACAAAGCTGAGTCCCTCAAAAAATAATCCCAATGCACACCTGAGCGAATGTGGACAGATTCTCAGAGAGCTCAGAGAGACAATAACAAGCACACATGGGGAGAGAGGGTAAGGCTGGACAATAGGAGCTCCCGCAGCGTCATGGTGGAGCCTATAGGCTCTCCATTGCTTGGAGCTCCTCTCACATTCCTGGGCATGTGTCCAGCAGGCAGGCAGGGTCTGAGGTGGTGGTGAGGGGTTTAAATGCAGCTGGTGGAGGGCAGCCAAGGACAGGCCACTGCACTGGGCGAGGAAGTGGTGGTGAAGGGGGGAGGGGTAGGCTGGCAGGCACATGATCCAGGTAAACTATCCTTGCTGAGCCTCTATCATTATGGCTGGAAGAAGCAGCCTTGTTGGTCCAAAAATGTTACTTTTCAAGGAAATGGAAAAAAAGTAACAACCCGCTTTCCAGTAGATCCAGTGTAGTCACACAAGCCTCGCAATTGGTAATGGACAGGTTAACAGATGAAGCCAAACAGGAGGCACCGTGGACTATGATGTCTGTGTGGAGGTACAGAGAAGAGGAATGTGTGTGTGCGCGCCGTGAATGAGATGGAGGACAGTGGAGCGGTGAGGATTAAACATGCAACGATGCATGGAGTATATGGAGAGTTTGGGGTCAACTATTCAAAGTAATGGGGAGTGTGGAAGAGAACTGATGGAGGAAATAAGTGTCCAGTAAACCACACAAAAAATACTAAAAGGGAGAATGGCAGATTTACAAGCTACACAGAACCAGTCCCTGCTAAATTATAATACAGTCCTTTCCAGAACCCTATCTAACAAGTACAGACAGAGGGGGGACTAGCACAAACATATGTGTTGGGCAACCAAATGGTCAGCGACTCCCCTGCTGTTGGGTCCCTGGACCCAACGTTGTTGAGAACCAGCAGTTATATAGTTATCATTCTTGAAGTGGAGGGCTCGTGTTGCTGTGGGCCCTGTGGGGTTGTGAACTTGTGAGGAGGATATTACTTGAAGCCCACCAAGTAATATCCTCCTCCTCCTCCTCTCTGGCATGAGATGGACAACATTCTTCAGCTTTCAGAGATGTGTACTGCGTATTCCGTTGCAAATAACGTGGCATATTACAATTGCAAAACTCTCAGCAGAGGCCCGGCTGGAGGCAGCCAGCCTGGATGAGGTGCGGTACATATTTGCAATTCCGATTTGGTCATTACGTTCAATTCAGTTCAAATTACGGGTACAATTTGACCAGTCGTTCTGTGACGGCTCCCGTTGCAGACTATTGGCTGGCAATAAACACCAGCCAACCACCCACCCACCCACCAACTGCCGCTAATCTGTCCAATAAATCGTTGCTGTCGCGCAGAAGCCCTGTATCTCCGTATTTTAAACTTTAAAAGGTTGTTTTCGTAAATGAATGCCTTACTTCGTCATATTATACCACAGTGTCACACAAAAGTATCGAAAATAGCCCATCTACAAGCTCAAAACGTGCCATACGCTGCATTGTGAGCTCATTATCTGCTATTTTTGCTATTTGAATTTTGAATAGTAACAGTTTTGGACATATGAGGTTCCTACTCGACCATTGACGAAATGATGCTTTTGGGCTTCCAATGCGGCTATCGTCAGAATCAACTTACACATCATCAGCATTCCTGAAGGCTTGCCCAGTGCAAAGGTCTATTTACACTGCTGCCATAATAACACAATTGTTCAAATGGGCTCGTATGAAATATAAAATGAAACCGGAGAGGGATGGAATCCAGTGTGATATGCCTAGTTTCAGGGGGAGGAAGGAATCGCCTGTCTCGCCTTGTTTACCGTACCCAGGCAAAATAAATCATAACGCTGACAAACGTGCGTTTTCTTTCCAATCTGTGAGCGTATAATGGCTCGGTGTGGTTTCTTGTCACAGGGCACGCTGTCAGATGTAATTACGCACAGAGAACCGTGTTCTCACAAGTAAAGTATTCACATTCACAATAGGGCTAACAACGCACTTGAGGGTTAAAATTGTTGCCCTTTTGGGCCGCATTGAATGTTGTTTATTTTGCGATACGGGGCGTGTGTACAGTAAGTTATAATAACAATGTCAGAGATTTGGCAATTTTTACTGACCTTGGCAATAATACGTTGCCCAACCTACGTAGCTAGATGCCAGCACGCCTGTGATTACTAGTCAAATACCGTCGCTGTCAGGCATGATCCTTGTATCTCCATATACCGTGTACATAATTTCTGGTGGTAGTGGAAATAGCCGATCTACAAGCTCACAACACATCACATCGCAACGTGTTGGGAGCTTGTACTGTAGATGAGCCATTTTCAGTATTTGTGAATGTGATAGTGAAAGTCGTTCTATGAATATTTAACCAATGAAAAGTATTACGCTTGTAACAACAAACAAAAATTGATTCAGGTAATACACCATGGCCCTTCCTCAGAGTGCAGAGAAATGCTCCTCCTACAGGAGACCTCCATCCTACACCATGGGACTGGTCTCAGATCAGACTGCGCCAGTGGTCTCAGCAACATAAACAATTACAAGAAGTGTGGTGCCCCCCTCCCACATGTCATCGTTTTTGTGAAGCAAATGCTTGGACTTGAATAAATTCAACAGTTGCATGGCTGGTTAAGACCGCTAAAAAAACTAAACAGAACAGAAAGAGAGAAAGAAAGAAAGAGAGAAAAAAAGAAAGAAAGAAAGAAAGAAAGAAAGAAAGAAAGAAAGAAAGAAAGAAAGAAAGAAAGAAAGAAAGAAATGCATGTCTTAGTCTGTGGTATTTCTGTCAAGAAGCTGGGTGATAAAATCAGTAAATTGTCTGACGGCAGAGGTATGCGTGACCTTCTGGGTGTTGAATAATGGAGAGCACCACAGACCTGTTGCTAAAATAAAAAGCCACCACCACAAGTGATGAAGCTGCCAGTTAAAGAATCATGAGTGTGACAATATTTGGATAACCGGGCAAAAGCAGAGTATTTCTTCCCCATTTAATGCTTGTTGTGACATGTGGTCCTCTGCAGCTCGATGGGCAGAGCAATTAAGGCCCCAAATATGCACGGTCATCAGGGGTAGAATTCTGCCTGCTATGGAGCCGCCCATACAAGAACAAAAAAAAGTCTTCACCCAATACATAATGTTATGTGATGTCACAGAGGAGAACAGTGCGTCTCAAACTTCTGCCTCCCTGACATGCCCAAAATATGCAAGGTGGAAAATATTTAGGAAAATAATTAATACATAAATAAAACCTGGGGCGAGAGCATCAGCTTGCCATGAAACAAGGCTTCAGGGGCCAAAATGTGAGTAGATTAGAGGTAGGGGCCACACTGTATGGGCCATCACACACATGTGCCCTGATCTAGGACCACTGTCTGTGTCCAGCGCTGGCCGGAATGGAAAAACATCCTGAGGTCAGGGAACTATAACTATAATGCACTAGCTGGCTTTCCCACAGAACAGTTTGTTTTCCTTAAAAGGCCGTTGTGGTTTTGGTTTTCAACTTAAACTTCACCCCTCACCACCTCCGCTCTGCCCCTCTCCATTCACTACAATGGAAGTCCCAGGGTGTGTGGAAGATGATGATACTGACATTTTGCCTTTCAACAACACGTGACCAATTCTGTTTCATCTCTTGAGTGGAGTTCTCGTTTTGGCCAGTGTAAATGTCAGTTATTGCTTCTCAAAATGACCCTGCAGAGGAAAATATTAACCAGGAGAAAGATAATATTGTCTCCATTATTTCTTCATAAGTTAAGGCCATACTTTATACTTCGTCATGTCAGCGTCAGCCGTCAGGGTTTCACCCACCCCGCAAAAATAGGGGGAAATTTACAATTTTTGTGATGACTTGCCTATATAGGCCTAATGATATGACCGAAACCAGGATGAAAGTGGGGCGCCTGCTTGCCTAGCGGTCCAGGCGCATGCCACATATGGCTCTGGCCTGCCAGCACGTTGTGTGTTCGAGTCCCGTTCATGACGACCTTTGCTGCGTGTCTGTCCCCTTCTCTCTCTGCCTCTTTCCTGTCCGTCGTCACTATAACTATCAATAAAGGCACAGATGCACAGAATAGAAGCCAAAAACTAATCTTTAAAAAAGAAAACGTTGAAAGTGGTTAAGCGTGTCAGTAGGTTTTATAATTGAACAACTGAAAAGAGCGTGTGACTAAATAATACATCTTCTAACTACATCTTCCTGTTCCATAGATCTGTCGATCTATGGAACAGGAACAAAGTAACGTTTTTGAACGTACTGTACAAGGTTTCCACCCGACAGGCAGCGACTATAACGCAAAGAGCCGTTGAAAACATCAACAACACAAAGATAGTGGCTTCTTTAGTATATTGGCTATGATATTGGCTCGTGGCTCCTGAACAATATGCGTCACATTTGCAAACAGTTATGTTTTCACAAATCCGGAGGAAAAAATAACGGACAGTGAGTTCTTCTCAGATCACGGCGGGCAAAAACAGCAGTAATCGTCAACCACGGAGGAAGAAAGAAAAGAGCCAGTTTCATCCTTCATAAACAATAGCATGGAAAAGCTCTGATTGCTTGAGACATTTCAATTCACGAGGCTATAAAAAAAAGAGTCTGTTTTTCCAGGCTTGTTTCACAAAGTCGGTGGCTCGCTCGCTCGCTGCAGGGGAAGCTCGTGAAAAGCCATGGAGTGCAGTCAGTGACAGATGAGAGTAAGTCACTCGGCTGTCACGTTGGGAGATTCCACTGGATTGTCGAGTGGACTCTGGTGGCTTGTTATGACAAAGGCCCCCGGTCCAGAATAGTTAAAACTGTATTGGGTGTAATGGCTGGTAATGGTCAGTAATGGCCGGTGGTTTTGGCTGGGGCCTGCCTGCCGCGCTCCGTCACACTGCTCTTCTCTTCCTGTCTGCACACTAGAACACTTTTTCACTTTTACTTTTAGTAAAAGTGTGTTTTTATGTCGTAGAATCAGTACTTTTACTTTAAAAAGTAGCCTACTACTAACCACATTGAGAATTTGAGACTAACGTCTCTTTTACAAGTGTGAACTGGCCAAGCGAAGAGGCAAAGAATGTTACACAGCTCTGCCAGTACCAAAAAATACAGGACAACATTTAGGACAGACACTTAACATTTGTAAGCGCAGTACCCACTACCTATGTATAGGAAGCTCAAGGAAAGAACAGGAATATCTATTAAGATGACCAATACAACTGATATAAAGACTAATGACAGTGTTTGCTACTAAACTAATATAGGACTATAGAGAAAACATTTCCTATACCTCAAAGGCAAAGCAGGAGCAGTGTCTGAGAAATGTGTCCATGATAATGCATTTAAAACTCACTATAGGGAAAACAACATTATAATTCAATTCAATATTGAACAATCAAGATTTCAAAATACAAATGTTAATGTTCCAACTCCGATTTTTGTCCCGCAACATGTCTCCAATGACAATGAGTAAAGTAAAGTGTCAAAAAAGTAAACGAACCAAAGCAATCCATAAAGTCAGCAAAAAAAAAGGAAAGGTAACAGGTACGGTCGCCCCTTTTCCATCTCGCCCCACTACTCTGCTGTAAATAACAAACATAAACTCACGTTGGTGATTAGATAAAAGGTATTATATTAATTTATAATTGTCAAGTTCACTCTGTATATCCATGGGCATAATATCATCATGATGCCATTACAAAACATGGGCTACATATGGAAGAAATGTGCTAAATAAAACGAAATTAACCGCTAGAAGGTCCTAATTTAACTTAATTAAGCAGTCACCGTCTCTGTTATTCGTCCTTGATTTTACAGAGTACAGATCGACTACTATACAACCAAATAAATCTATATACAAGATAATTTCAGATTTCAGGAGTGAAATACTAAATTAACTGTTAACTACATTAACACTTGTCGCGGGGCGAGTTGGTAAAGGGGCGAGTCGTCTGGTATTCAAAAGGAAATGCATTGCTCAAAAAGTTGAAAAATATATTACTCACCAAATTAACCTTCAAGTCAGGAGGGCACAGCAAGTTCCCCTTTGAAATGTTTGACCAAACGACCTTTCTTTCCCACTTCACAAAGTTCTTCGGTCAAACTACTCAGTGCTTTATAAATATCTTCTTTGACAAACCACCACCAAACACTCTTTTTGATACCTTAAATGGAGCCTCCAGCCGGCCTCACTTGCTGTACTTTTATAGCTGTTCCTGGTACCTCACTTCCTGGAAAGATTGCATGCTAACATGCTTTTTCCCCACAGCTCCCCCTATGAGCAAACACTGTTAACAGCAAATGAATGACCATAATTCATCTACATGAAACAAATCATTTTTCTCCCGTACACTACATTTTGGGGTTTAACATTCAACCATATTTTAAACAATATATTCCCTTTTTATCAGTTATCACCCAGTATGCTATGTTTCATTTTCTTTCAATAGCCACTTTTCTATTTTGGGATAACATACCAGACAGAATATGGACTGAATGCAAGATACACGGATTATACCAGGACAGGAAATACATTTCTTCACAGTATGTGGCAGTGTCACAAACATTACAGGTAGAAGTCCTTTATTCAAAATGTATGTACAATCATAAAAGGAGGAAAGTACAAAATTATTGGCATATACAAACATTGAATAGCCAAAACTATAAAATAGGGCTTAGGTGGTTAATGTATGTTTTGCAACAACAACAACAACAACAACAACAACAATAATAATAATAATAAGGGTAATAATAATAATTATAATTATTATTATTATTTATAATTTAAGTTTAAGTATAAACCATATAGTTTTCAAATAACTTTAGTGGAGAAAAAGGTATACATTTACAGTACCTCTGAGATGTAATGGAGTAGAAATATGAAGTATTGGGGAAAAGTAAGAAGTAAAAAAGTACATCAAAATTGTCCTGTACTCAAGCTCAGTTTACTTTCCACCATAGCTGTCTATGTCTTCCTCTCTCTCTCTCTCTCTCTCTCTCTCTCTCTCTCTCTCTCTCTCTCTCTCTCTCCTCCCTCCCTCCCTCCCTCCCTCCCTCCCTCCCTCTCTCTCTCTCTCTCTCTCTCTCTCTCTCTCTCTCTCTCTCTCTCTCTCTCTCTCTCTCTCTCTCTCTCTCTCGCTGCTGACCTTCCCAGGCCGCTCTAGCTGGGTCTTTATGTTTCTAGTCTTTGAGGCTACAGTACATCTGAAACAAAAGCAAAATTATGGGTCTGGTGCTTGGCGTGGAGGAGAGCGCAGTGACCCCGGCCTGTGGTTTCCTTCAGGCTCAGACCAGAGAGAGGTGAGGTGGGGAGAGGTATTTGTGTGAAACTAGGCTGTGTATTTGAAGAAAAACCCTGACCACAGCTAATTTGAATGTGTCATTAACAGGGGGTGGGTGGTGGGGGTGATGGAGCGAGGGGGCTCGATCTAAACTTGGGGCTGGCCAGCAGTGGAACAAAAGCCACATATTCCTCCGAGACACTGCTTTTTTTTCTTTTTTCTCTCTTTTGTTTGAGAGATTTTTCTTTGGCGGGGTGGTGGGGCTGCAGTGCAGCATGCAGTATGCAATGCATGGGGCCCACAGGCTAGAGGGTTTAAGCGCTGTACTTATCACCTTATAAATCTTCTCTGGTGGCTCTTCTCTCTCTTCCCCAGGCATGCAGACACAAAGACATTGTTTCCTGCAGCGTCGACGGTGACCCCAGGGGGGTTAGTGTGTGGGATGACAAATATATCGTTGCTGTTGGGCAACAACCTCTTATCTCCATATTTTTACTTTGTGTTTTTCTCTTTTTTTGTAAATGAAAGAAGCAGATCTGCAAGCTCAAAGTGTGAATTGAGCTTGGCGATCTGCTATTTTTTGCCGTTTAGGATTTTGAAACCGTTTTGGACATATGAGGTTTCCACTCGACAGAGACAATATATATTATGTCATATTGTCTTTGTTGTGACAAAAAAATTACAATTTACAATTTAGGCAATTAGCAGACGCTCTTATCCTGAGAGATCCTGAGTAAACTACAGGATCACATGCAGGTAAACCACTTATAACATCAGTCTAAAGCAAACCGATATACACAATGAAAATAATAATCTGTACATTGAAACTATATGATCTAGCGGAAGAGGGACAGCACGCGAGCACTGCTCAGATACACTCTGTGTCCACCACTCTGTGTCCACCACTCTGTGTCCACCACTCTGTGTCCACCACTGTGGGTGGGGAGACACCAGTAAATATGAAATAAATGCTTAAACATGTAGCTAGGTGTAATGTTAGAGTCCACAGATGTGAACCTGTCAGGCCTGTTTTCTCAACTCACTGTTTTCTGCAAGACATTGCTCTATAAGCCATATCTCCAAAACTGGTGGGTCACATTGAACAACCAATAATATGTCAATTTGAAGCTATGATTCCCTGCTTTCATATGAAAGAAAACGAAAATTAAAGAAATCCAAGTCTGGTCACATTTGTATACTTAGACTATAGGCTATTAGGCTTGCTTTTTGCTGATTCTTGACCACAAGGTTAAAATGTATTTAGTTAGCTTGTTGTTTAGACAGAAGGTTCATTGATATATAGTTTCAATATACAGATTATTATTTTTTATATATTGTTTAGACTTACTGTATATAGGTTCTTGGTTTACCTGTGATCCTAGTTTACTGAGGCACTACTGTACACTGTCTCTCTGCATTGAATGTACAGTATGTGTATAACTTGCTAATTGTAAGTCGCTCTGGATATCTTGTCTGCTAAATGCCATGAATTTAAAAAATGGTTATTGATATTTTATTGAGTCTGTGTGGGGATTTAGCAAGTTATTAAAGCGTGGGATTTATGAATATTGAAACAATGAAAAGTATTAACAAGAGCTTGTGACTATAGAACGTTAACTTCTCTGTCAGATATAAATCTCATTATGTCCAAAACACTTTTCAGAATTAAATTTTTTTTTTAGCAAAAGCAGCAGTTCCACAAGCTTCATCATCTATAATCAAGTAGGGCGTTCATTTTCGAACAAAACAACAACAACAAACGACATTGGATCCATTGGAACAGCATTTTTACATTTCCTGAAAAGTAACAGTTTAGGACGGACATACATGGTTTCCACCCGACAGAGATGGTATAATATTCTCAGCGGTATCCGCTGCAGCCCACCTGGCTTATGGCTGATTGTATGATGCAGCATGAATAACATAATTATAAAAAGCCATGTTTATGGAAGTGAGGAGTCTCAAAGGGAAATACTTACTACATGCAAGGCTGAAAGCTGATGCACCAGATGGCCAGTGGCGAACACCAGACCTCACCAGAAGTGTATGTTTTTGGAGGTTGTGATGATTGTGTGTGTGTGTGTGTGTGTGTGTGTGTGTGTGTGTGTGTGTGTGTGTGTGTGTGTGTGTGTGTGTGTGTGTGTGTGTGTGTGTGTGTGTGTGTGTGTGTGTGTGTGTGCGTGTGTGTGTGTGTGTGTGTGTGTGTGTGTGCGTGCATGCATGCGTGCATGCATGCGTGTTTTGTTTTGGTTAGAAATAAGTTTAGGGTTATAGTTTTACTGGGGTTAAGATAAGGAACAGGGTTAGAAATTGGCACCGTTTTACTGAGGTAACGTTTAGGAATACCAGGCTGAGTAGTTCCGCCCGGATGAGGCGAGCTTGCAGTATTCATTGAATAGGACCTCAATGGAAACATGCAGGGCATTTTGTGTTATCCTTTTAGCATTATTGTATAACTGGGGTGCAGTACTTATTTTTGGTTTAGACTAGTCATTGGTTAGACCAGTCATTAGTCCTACAACCTATCTCAAACCCTCACCCTAAACCTTACCTCCCACTGGGCAACACACCTAAACCTAACCTTAACCCATAACCAATGACTATAGTCTAAACTAAGTATGCGCCCCGTATAATTGTACCTCTGTACCTTTTGAAAAGTAAAAAAACAAAAAACAAAAACAAAAACAATCAATCAATCCACCCCTGGGTATTAATGATCAATAGCGGGCGAGAGGGGAAATCAGACGTCATTTCTTTTTTCTTTTTCTTTCTTTTTTTTTGCTCCCTGGAGCCAGATGGTGGCATCATGTATCATTCACTACGGGGGAAAGTATACTCACTCAGAGAGCATCAAAGTGCAGGGAGGTCTCACATCCGCCATGGAACTGTTGAGAGGGGGAACCAGCGGAGAAAAGAAGCCACAACTAGAGTGGCATGTTAAAGCCATTATTACACAGGGAGACTTCCCTCCGCGCTTCAGGCGCCATCCTATTGACGAATCACTCATTCATTGTTCAGTGGTGGACAGACAGTATGAGCTATACATGTTCTTGACTGTAGTAGCTACTTTATTTGAGTATTTGTAAAATAATGTTTTTGAGGGCATACTCACACAAAGATTCCAAGGGGGAGGGGGGGGGGGTGGTGATGTGTTTCTGAGCTTGTAGATTAGATATTTTCATAGCCCCTCCTATATACAGGTTTAATGTTTGTTTTTAGTTGTTTTAAAAAGGCCATTGACAATGAAGGGACAATTTAATTGTTAGACTATCACCTAATCATAGATAAGAGCGCCTCACTTCACATGGGTGTGATTTTTATACTTTTGGGGAAAATGTGCATTTTGGGGGGAAAACGTCAACAAAGATTGATTGATTTAGGGGGACCAGTAGGACCCACGGTGGAGGAGCGTTGTTTCAGTGGGTGGGAGGTTCTATACTGGGGACCAGTAGGCCCCACGGTGGAGGAGCATTGTTTCAGTGGGTGAGAGGCTCTATAGGGGACCAGTAGGCTCCACGGTGGAGGAGCATTGTTTCAGTGGGTGAGAGGCTCTAGGGGACCAGTAGGCTCCACGGTGGAGGAGCGTTGTTTCAGTGGGTGGGAGTCTCTATAGGGAACCAGTATAGGCCCCACAGTGCAGGAGCGTTCGTTCAGTGGAGGAGGACTAGTAGGCCCCACGGTGGAGGAGGAGCTGCCGCTGTTCTGATGAGGTCAGGCCTGCGAGTCACTGCCGCTGTACTGATGAGGCAGCTGCCTCATCGCCCTGCAGGCAGTCCAAACGGACTCATCCTTGAGACTAAGCTGTAGAAACCGCCACGGCCGCTTTAGCACTGGCCAACCAAAAGCACTGGCTTTCTCAGAATCCACAATGCTGCCCAGACCTTCTCGCTCTCTCTCCTATACAATTACCATATACCACACACATACACACAGTCCGTTTCAAAAATACAAGCCACTGTTCCGTGGAGAGTGCTGAAACCATCCGCTGATTGGCAATACGGGGGCTTTTCTCAAATGACGGGGTTTCTCGTTTAAATCAAGCTACTTTGCCATTCAAAAAAAAAAGCAGAGGCCCGCTTGGACAGCTTGGTGAAAGAAATGATCAGAGGATGATAGATTACAACCAGGACTCGCCGCTTGAAAACATGTTTTATGTGCTGCTCACTGACTCAAAATGAGGAACAAGACAGAGGATTCAATTTCTTCCAGCGAGGACAAACTGTACTGTCAGTCTGGGGTTTTAAATGCTTAAACCCTACATACTTTGTTGATGGGGTCCCACAGGGGTCTATACTTTGGTTCCCTTATATTTTTCCTCCCTGTCTGCATGTGGTTCGCAAACTCTTATATTTTCTTTATTTCAAATTACTGCAGGTACACATTTGGTTCCATTTGTATACTCTCAGAGTTGACCGACCTGTAAGGGTCCATTTTGGGACGCCTTCAAGGAATCCCATTTTGAGAACCACTGCCCTGTACACCAAATTATAAGCTCAAAACATAAACTCAAAACATCGTTGTGACCTGTTGCGAGCATGTACATCTGCCCCCCCCCCCCACCCTCTCTCTCTTTTTTTCCTTGACAAATGTTTGCCAGAGAATAGGGATGCTTGGGTTTCATGTGGTAAGATGTAGGAAGGCGTTCCTGGCTCCGGTCACAGTTTGGTCCAAGAGAGTGACCAGCCGGACACTGTCGGTAGTACCACCGTCTTCCCACGCTCGCTGTCTCTGCGAGTGGGCAGTGACCGGAGCGTGCTTGGGGCAAGGTGCTGTGTGTGGTCCCCGCCGCTCTCTTCATGGGACAGTCCACAACGTTGTCCAACAGAGAGCCAATAGCCTGTATAGGGCCAAATCCACAATGTACGCAACAAACCAAATAACACTTTCTCAAATTCATGGAAATCGTATTTTGAGAAATATGGGAACAGGCATGTAAGCCTGGCTGCTTTACAGTATACACCAACAAATTCAGTGATTTGTGGCTGTGTCGGCATCGCTGTCAAACTCATTGTCGTTTCACCTCCTTTGTACAATTTCTACGTTTGGCATTGGAACACGGTTGTAAAAGTACATGGACTTTATGTTTTTTTTTAATGATTATCAATAAAATAAATAACATGGTAATTAAGCAGAACAATGGGAAGAGAGCGTCACATTATGGATGACTTTGTTTTGTAGGCTACGAGGTCCTGGGGCCTCCATGGCTAAGTCATCATTGTCTTCACGGCGAGGGCAAAGGCTGTCTCTTCATCTTGTGCGATCCGCAGCGTACATGCAGCCAGCCCGGGTCTGCTCTTAATTGTGGTTGAGCAGAAACATCGGCACGACTCATTCTATTCTTCATTTCATCCCCACAGACACACCAGAGGAACGGCTATGCAGTCGTTTCGGGCAGGCTGCATTTTCCACGGGAAACAGCCCACAACCAACCAACCCCCCCCCCCCCCTGTCCAAAAAAGCGAAGCGAAAATGTCATCACACAGGAATCCGAGAAATACCAGAAAGTCTGAGTTTTATTACAAAAATCATTTGTGAGCACAAACAAATGTGCAGCACAAACATGCCTTTTAATTGAGAAGGCAGATGGGCCCGGCCCGGCCAACCCGGCCCATGCAGGCAGGAGACCGGCAGGGAGCGGGGTGGGGGGGGGGGGGGAGCAGGGGGGACTTGTGGAAAACAAAGCGTCTGGAGACGACCACCACCCCTCTGTCTCTGTCGCTGGGACTGGGAGACGGGGTCTGGGGTTTTTGGGAAACCCGCAAGAAAAGACTCAAATAGAAATCACCATTGTTGCCTCAGTGGGGAGCTGGGAGGGACAACACAGACAGAGCAATTCACGGGAACAAGTTGTCTTGGGGTTTCCGGGAGGGGGAATATTGTTTATGCAGTTCATCACCACGCATGGTGTTTTGTCATTGTTGCTGTCTAGGTAGCAGACATCTTGAGGATGTTGTGTTGAGTGGCTCTGAGAGCTTAGACGGTGGCTTCAGCTTGGACCTGTGGATGGATGCTGATAGATGGGGTTCTGTTAGGACCTGTGGATGGATGCTGATAGATGGGGTTCTGTTAGGACCTGTGGATGGATGCTGATAGATGGGGAGGTTCTGGTAGGACCTGTGGATGGATGGATGCTGATAGATGGGGTTCTGTTAGGACCTGTGGATGGATGCTGATATATGGGGAGGTTCTGGTAGGACCTGTGGATGGATGGATGCTGATAGATGGGGTTCTGTTAGGACCTGTGGATGGATGCTGATAGATGGGGAGGTTCTGGTAGGACCTGTGGATGGATGGATGCTGATAGATGGGGTTCTGTTAGGACCTGTGGATGGATGCTGATAGATGGGGTTCTGTTAGGACCTGTGGATGGATGCTGATAGATGGGGAGGTTCTGGTAGGACCTGTGGATGGATGGATGCTGATAGATGGGGTTCTGTTAGGACCTGTGGATGGATGCTGATAGATGGGGTTCTGTTAGGACCTGTGGATGGATGCTGATAGATGGGGAGGTTCTGGTAGGACCTGTGGATGGATGGATGCTGATAGATGGGGTTCTGTTAGGACCTGTGGATGGATGCTGATAGATGGGGTTCTGTTAGGACCTGTGGATGGATGGATGCTGATAGATGGGGTTCTGTTAGGACCTGTGGATGGATGCTGATAGATGGGGTTCTGTTAGGACCTGTGGATGGATGCTGATAGATGGGGTTCTGGTAGGACCTGTGGATGGATGGATGCTGATAGATGGGGTTCTGTTAGGACCTGTGGATGGATGCTGATAGATGGGGAGGTTCTGGTAGGACCTGTGGATGGATGGATGCTGATAGATGGGGTTCTGTTAGGACCTGTGGATGGATGCTGATAGATGGGGAGGTTCTGGTAGGACCTGTGGATGGATGGATGCTGATAGATGGGGTTCTGTTAGGACCTGTGGATGGATGCTGATATATGGGGAGGTTCTGGTAGGACCTGTGGATGGATGGATGCTGATAGATGGGGTTCTGTTAGGACCTGTGGATGGATGCTGATAGATGGGGAGGTTCTGGTAGGACCTGTGGATGGATGGATGCTGATAGATGGGGTTCTGTTAGGACCTGTGGATGGATGCTGATAGATGGGGAGGTTCTGGTAGGACCTGTGGATGGATGGATGCTGATAGATGGGGTTCTGTTAGGACCTGTGGATGGATGCTGATAGATGGGGAGGTTCTGTTAGGACCTGTGGATGGATGCTGATAGATGGGGAGGTTCTGTTAGGACCTGTGGATGGATGCTGATAGATGAGGAGATTGGAGAGAGAGGACGAACCCGTGTACAAAAGTCAACGTCCAAACATCCATGCTGGCATTACGTTTTGCTCCTTCATCATTTGATTTTCTGTATCCGTATCTGTCGATACCGTTATTTCTTGATTCTAAATTCTTATATATCACAGTAGTACAATATCCCAAATCACCAAAAGTCCCAGGTTCGATTAAAGGTCAGACTCTCAGCAATGTGTTGAAGTGTCCCTCAGCGGGACAATGAACCCCTATAACTTCTCTACAGTGCTACAACTATAGTAATTAGGCCTACGGATAAAATGCAGAAGACAATTCAGATTATTAAGTGCAAATAATTTGAACAGTGACAAAAAAACACCCCAAGAAGTGGGGACCAAATTATTATTAATAGGCCAATTATTGTTATTATTATTATTATTATTATTATTATTATTATCATTATTATTATACTAAACAAACCAAATAAATATAACCAACAACTCAGGAAGAGATGGATGTACACTACAGCAACTGTTTAATATCCCTGCCAGGAGCTCATTTCTTGGTAGCCTATATACAGTATGTTGCTGCAATATGGGAGGATTCATGCAGGGTGAAGTATTGTAAGCGATCGTGACAACTCGACTTTGAAATTACTTTGTGGAGTCTGCACGCTGGCTGGAATTAGAGGAGCATTGTGAGGAGCTAAATAATACAGTCTGCCCCCCTTCACCCCACTCCACCCCACCCCCGCTATAGCTGGCAGTGGTGGAAAGTAACAAAGTACATCATTTTACTTACAGTAAGTAGCCTACAATTTTGAGGTATTTGTACTTTCTAATGTCCAACACTGTCCAATACTACATTTATTTGAAAACTTGAGTCACTCACTAGTTACTGGAAAGTAACTGGATCTTCTGGATCGTCGTTGTTGTCGGGCAGAAACCTTGTAACTCCATATTTCATTTATTTTTTCCAGCTTGTGAGGCGCTGTGTTGGAAAAGACAAGACAAGTGATAAGTCACACGTACAGACAAGTGTGCATCGTTTCCACATCCGCTCTAGATACAGACGGATCAGCAGCCTGCAAAACAACTCCATCCAAACCCAGTCTACCATTAATAAACACTCAAGCCCACAGTACCACCAAGGCTCGTGAAAATAGTACTAACAAGTTACTTATGGAAAATACTATAATTAGTTATAGATAGGCCTACTGGGAAAAGGTAATAATTTTACTTTAAGTAATAAGTTCGTTTAGTTCCTTTCCAATGCAACGTTGTGGGCTAGTATTATTTGGTACTGGGCTATATTTTTTTTACTATTGTAACTACTTATTTGTTTGAGGAACGATTTTGGACTTACAAGGTTTCCACCCATGCAACAGTAACGGTTTTTAATAGTTTACCCTAGCATGCAGGGGGGGCTGACTCAGTGAGTGAGTGAGTGGTTTTCATTGGGGCTGTGTGCTGTAAGCCATTGTCCAACACACTCACCACAACAAAGACATAGAGATGGAGGGAAGAGGGTGTGGGACGGGGAGGGTTACCCCCCCCTCCCCCCTTGGCAGAGCCTGGTACAGGGAAACCCTGAGATACATATTTGCTTCAATGGCTTCCAGACAGCGGTGGACAAAGTACTGCATTTTAAAAGTAAAAGTATCAATACGGCAATGTTGTAGAAATACTCTGTTACAAGTGAAAGTCCGGCCTATAGTATGGTATGCGCCTAGCGGTCCATGGGCGCATACCACATATAGACGCATGCCTGACATCGTGTCGCAGGTTCGAGTCCCAATCCCGACAACCTTTGCTGCACGTCATTCCCAGTCTCTCTCTCCCTGTTTCCTGTCTCTTTAGAAAATTAGAAAAGCCCCAAAAATATAAAAGAAAGTATTGGTATCAAAATAGTTTCCAAATCTCCTTCCAAAACCTTTTGAAAATAGCCAAACTACAAGCTCACAATGTGTCGCACTGCGACGCATTGTGAGCTTGTAGATCATCTATATTCAGAGGCTAATATTTTCTTTTTACAAAGTAATTAGTAACTAAAGATTTCACATATTGTAGTGGACTAAAAGTACAATATTTGCCTCTGAGATGTGGAGTGGAAGTACACTATAAAAGAATTGAAATTTGGAAATACACCAATTAGACAGAGGCAGACAAAATATACTCAACCCCAGTCCCCAGAGTCAAATATTTGTACAATGGGGAATCGAAGCGAATAGAAACGGCAGACTTTCTATTCCTGGGAAAGTTAGCATGATATAATAGAAGCCATTGTTCTCCTGTTAATAAAACAAAACAATTGAAAACTTGTCTGAAATGACCAAACCTGCCTAACAATGATGTCACCGGCAGGCGGTGCCATCTATCTATCTATAAATGCACCATGTCTCTGTCTGTCTGTACGTACGTCTGTAATGCAAGTAACTATAGAGAACCGTTCGCCCCACGACTTCAAATTTGACACACACGTTACACCCCACCCCACCCCCGCCCCCTCGCAGGGAGTGCAGTGCCCGATGTCGAGTCGGTCAGACCCACGGCTGTCCAGAACTGCCACACAAGGCCTCTGCCCGGGCTCTGATAGGCTCCATATATGGAGGTGGCCTGTTCTGACATCACAACACTCCATATATATGGGCATAAAAGGGACACAGACAGATGGGTACAACGGGTATTGCATAGCCGGGTGGGGCACATGGATCTCCAACTTCCATCTTTACCGACTCTGTGCTCTACAGCCGGGCACCAGTCTATTATATTATAAATGCACAATACGTCTCTGTATGTATATGTACGTCTTTAATCCACGTAACTCGAAAACTGCCTGTCCCACGACTTCAAATTTGACACACGCGTTCTACACCACCACAGGGAGTGCAGTGCCCTGTGTCGAGTCCGTCGGATCGCCGGTTGTCTATAGAACCAGCACAAAAGCCTCTGCCTATAGGCTCCGGGACAGGGCCAAAATCCAGATCACCCCGAGATCTCCATTATATGGAGCTGGCCTATTCTGACATCACAATGATGTTCTGACATGACAATAATGCGCAACCTTGCCCTTTATTAGCCGATTGATCACACTGGTGTCCTGGGCATGATGTTATACTGCTCTGTTGTAACTACCACCGTAAATGTAGTCCGGGTGCATATTTAAGATGCATTTGCAGCCTCTGTGGACTCAATGCGCCGCCGCTGCTCACCAATGGAGTATACCAAAGGATAGCCGATGCCGCTACCGGGAAGAGAGGCCTCGGCCCTGGCCTTCCGGTGTCAGGCCGCTGTTGGAACAACATTGCATTTCGGGCCCATGGGATACACTACGGAGAGCGATATAAAACCAGGTGGCAGTGCAGGAGTGGACTGGGAACATTTGTTTCTTTGGGTGGATGCCTGCATGCCCGCATGCCCACATGCGGCGGACTGGTTGTTGGAGCAGGTTACACTCCTTGTGCCCATGGATGATGGAATGCTGGGTGGCATGACATGCTTGTATCGTGAGTCGTGACATGCCTTGATTTTGTGGATGTAACTTTGCTGCACCTGAACTATGTATGTCCTTGTCCATTATCTCCTTGCGTGGGCACAGGAGAGAGGACTGAGTCAACAGGGGAAAGACAGAGGTGCTGGTGTGATGTATTATCACCACCTGCACTGCGTGCCCCTCAGCCAGCCCATATGCATACAGTAGAGAGGTTAATCATTCACCAGACCCACTTTGTGTGACCTAGCACCAAAACAAAAACATTTTGATTGATTCCTCCAGCCCTTCTGCGGTTAGCAGCACAAACACCCCGGCAGAAGCACGCTATTGAGAACCAAATGTGACACATTAGTCAGTTATTATCCGCAACGGTTGAGCCACGTTTTTCCGTCACACAGGAACGCCTAATAACAATTTCTCCGGTTCAAAGGGCCCTGCAGTCATTAATATCACAGACGACCCCTGTCTCACTGTGGTTCCTGGAAAGCTACCATCATCGAGATGCAAGATGTGACGGCGCGCAACACGCGGGAGATGCGACGGCTTGCTGTTAGAAAAGCAGATGAACACATTGCGACTGTCACGGACGCTGAATATTTGCGCTCTTGACGCCTTAACCCCTTCCCCGGGGGACACAGCTGTTGATGCGTCTGTGCGATTGGATAATTCATCCTCTGAATCTCAATTCCCAACGTCTGAGACTATGCAGAGATGGTGGTTTAGGGAACAATGACATGCAGATGTGTTCTGAGGGATCAAAACTCCACAATTACCAATCTGTGAAGAGTATTTATGCCTATCTAACAACTTTTTTCCTCTCATGCAGCTTGGGGAGATCCAGTGATTTAACTCCCCGCAGTTGGAGATTCCGCTTGTCTCTTGTCAAACAAGGTTTGTTTCAGACAGAACATTTTGAAAACCAGCCGTCATTAAATTTGAGCAAATAGGCTCGTGTTCAGGCCATATTTCTGTACGCTCAAGCACGCGATACGACCGTGGCAGTACCAAGGCCGAGGGTTCTTATTAGATCTTATTAGATTTGTAGTTAAATGCTTGTGAGTGATCCAAGTGCATGGTTGGCTGAAATATCTCCCCGCTAATGTGAGTTGTGCGTCCTCAGCAGTTAAAGTATGGGGTTTATTACCAGCTCCGCTGAGTGATTTAGTGATGAATTGCTGGGTGTGAGTCCCCAATCGTCGGGAAGTGTTGATTGTACGTGTCAGTCGCCGAGGGCAGGTGCAAAGTTCAAGACGATTGCACGCATGGTGTATCAAAACACGCGTTCAAGTAATGGTTTCCCTTGTAATGGGACGCCCCGATAACTCGAACCGAGCCCCACCGCGGTAACCGGCGAGACGTCACGTCAGGATATGCGAGACGGTGTTGTGTCCGTCGAGGGCTTGGATGGGTGACTCCCTGGGTGTGTATACAGCCTCGAGACAAAACAACACACTGGCAGACACAACCAGCGCCACTCTTTTTGTTTTCACTTTGCAAGGGAAACTAAAGAGGTCTCTGTGTCAGAGGGTCAGTGACGTCATCAGCGATGCCTTTCGTTGGCCGTCCCGTGAGGCTACGGTCAACACTAGACAGCCAGGCTGCTGCGGTCCTCAAGGTGGGACCCTGGGTTCACCGTGTTGACAGCCACGGTACTTTTTAGTCTCAACGTCTGACACCATAAGAAGAGTTCAATTTGTGAGCAATATTGTTTGTTTAACCACTTAAACCCTTTATACTTTGTTACCCCAGAGGACCTATAGCCTACTTGGTCTTCTCCTTAACCCCCCCTCTATAAAAAAATATCTTAACCGAAAATAGCTGATCTGCAAGAGAAGGGGTTTATATCTTTTCAGCGAAAATAGGCGATCTACAAGCTTATAGTGAGCTATTTTCATTTAATGTTCGCCCCAGAATACAGATGCTATAGGGTTAAGGGGCCGCGAGTCCGCGACCACTTTGAGTCTGCACCGTCCATTTGCCATGCAATTCTATGGCAAAGACGCTCCTCTTCCCAACGCCTTGGCAAAACGTTCGTTCAAAACCGTCATTTTTTGGCGCAACAACCCCAACTTTTGGAGAGGGAGCACTGCTCTTTTGATCCTCCTGGCTGTGTCTGTATAACCCAGCAATTTCAATCAATTTGAATTGACCCAACGTTGAATGTTACCGCAAGTCCATGTTTACGTTGTATCAGCTAAGATATCCGTGCTAAGAACATGGATTAGGACATTCGAGCACAGCAAGGGTTGATCGGTTTGATCCTCCAAAACTGTTGCTTTTCAAGATAAAAAAGCAGCAGATCTACAAGCTCAAAACCGCATCACTTCGTGGTGAGTTTCGCGCTGCATTTATTTCATGTTGCGTTTTGAGCTTGTAGATCTGCTACTTACGCTATTTTTGCGTGACGTTGATCAAGTAGTGCATTCATTTACGAAAACACACAAAAGATTAGAATTTGGAGAATTAAAAAGTATAGTGGCTGCAGACCTTGAAATGTTAACCGTGTGTGCAAGAGTTTCAGTGTAGTTCTCGACTTCTGTGCGGCCCGTCTTGCTCCGCTAACTTTGCATGTTTAAACATTGGGTTGAAGTTTAGCCTGTCCTCATTCTTCCTCAATCCTTCCAATTTATGAGCCTCGCGATGACAATCGCCTGTCTGCTGCTTGATTTTCCCCTCCTGAAATAATAGGCCTTCAAAAATTTCTGAACTCATGCTTCAAGAGAAGCCTTTGTTGGATTTTCTTTTAATTCCTCTTTTTTATTTTTTCAACAGACAAGTCCTACCACGTCTTTGAAGTGGCATTTCGCATTATTGGCTATTTACAAACCTCGCAGCCAGTATGTCATTTGGCACACAAATACTTTCCTCCATAAACAATGTCCTTTTATTCTTATGAAGAACACATTTGTTTTAAATGTCACTATGGGCAATAAAATGGGAATAAATATGTAATGAATAAAAAGGGCATGCTAAAGTCATCCATCCCGTCCCGTCAGAAGACGAAAAAAGATGCCCACACGTACGGTCACAGAGCCTTAGGTCACTGTCTATTTCGGGTGGTGGTGGAATTCTCCTGTCTCCATCCGGGTGCTGCTACGCGTCGCCCTTTTATTTAGACCCTTTTCGGACGTCACGGTGCGTCGTCTGACACGGCGGAGCTGCTTGTAACAACAGAGAGAACTGCATGCTGAATTTTCATGAGTACGAGTCCCGTTCCATATTCCCAAATGTGATTGATCCACTGTGTACTCTGGCAAGCAGGCTGCATTCGGCAGGGCTTATAGGTGGTTTTGTCTAGACCAGTAAGTTATGGAGGGTCACACTTTGTGTGTGTGCCTCGTGTTTTTCTTTGGGTCAAGGTGGAGCCCCTGTGTAATTGGTGCACTGTCTGTCAACCTAAAACCTCAAAGTGTTTCATTGATTTTAAGATGGTTGATATTAGGTGACTTAGGTTAAAACTTTTCGTAAATGAATGCCCCTACCCGATCATATACAGCGTCACACAAAAGCATCAAGTAGCAGATCTACAAGCTCGAAATGCTGCGCGAAGCAACATGTTTTAGGCTTGTAGATCTGCTACTTTTGCTATTTCTGAATTTGAATCTTGAAGAGTAACCATTTTGGATGAGGTTTTAACCCGACAGAGACAATATGGCAAAAAGGTTTGTATACTTACAGTATATGCTTGTCCTTGAGTAGTGTCCCACACTGAAAATAGCAGATCTGCAAGCTCACGACATGTTGCAGCTTGATGCATTGTGAGCTTCGTATAGACCTGTTGTAAACAAGTGTAAATCTTTATGGTGTCGTCCACAGTTAACAGTTTTTGCATTGAGTTGTGCTTGAAATGAGTTGTGCAGCCGGCCGTAAGAACACAATACAGTACAGTAGGCATACATTTGCTGCAGCAGTTCATTTGGCACAGCGGCACAGCCGTCAGAATGCAGCACAACATTATCAGCAGCAAAGTAAGCAAACGTGGCCCATCAGAACACAATACAGAACATGTTGGGTCGTCCTCCTCTTCCTCCACAACACACAACTCGACCAAAGAAATCAGATATCCGTTTGTAGGCCTAAGTGTAAAGTGTAATGCTTTATGGTGTCGTCCACAGTTAGCAGTTTTTGCATTGAGTTGTGCTTGAAATGTTCTGTAATTCTGAAAACTGTTAATAAATACTTCAATCAATCAATCAAGTATACAGTAAGTCAAGCTTAGCCTCATCTGAAAGAAAATCTCATATTAGCTCAATGGAAGCAAACAAGCATTGCTTTCGTAACTGTGCTTGCTGTGCAACTTGTTAATAAAGTATTCAGTCAATCAATCCAAATTGTTTGACTATTTCAGCACTTGTAAGCCGCCAAAATTATACTACTGTATGTAATTATTTGTTAGGATTTACTGATGGTTCCTCCAAAAGACTCAAATTTCAAATGTTTCCCATTTTACTGGAAAGCTTTATCTTGTAGGGTCAAACATTTTGCCACCTGACACCTCAACGTCAGAGACCTCATAACTGCAGTGAAGAGGGGAAAAACATGTGCTCTTGGGGTCGAGTGTTTCCTTTCCACTGTGTGTGTAGCATGTTATGTGCACTGCGGTGACACACACTTCATGAAAAGACTGTTGTAACATCCATGCCCTCATGCACACACACTGTTGTGTTGTGTTGTGCTGTGTGTGTGTGCCATCTATTGGACTTCAGGGAAACACCACTTTTGAAAATATCTTCACATAGGACATGAAGGATTAGGGAAAAGACCATCTGAAGTGGTACGTACAGTATAGGTAGGTAGGTAGTAGGTACTAGTTAGGTAGGTAGGTATAGGTAGTAGGTACTAGTTAGGTAGGTAGGTATAGGTAGTAGGTACTAGTTAGGTAGGTAGGTATAGGTAGTAGGTACTAGTTAGGTAGGTAGGTATAGGTAGTAGGTACTAGTTAGGTAGGTAGGTATAGGTAGTAGGTACTAGTTAGGTAGGTAGGTATAGGTAGTAGGTACTAGTTAGGTAGGTAGGTATAGGTAGTAGGTACTAGTTAGGTAGGTAGGTAGGTAGGTAGTAGGTACTAGTTAGGTAGGTAGGTATAGGTAGTAGGTACTAGTTAGGTAGGTAGGTATAGGTAGTAGGTACTAGTTAGGTAGGTAGGTATAGGTAGTAGGTACTAGTTAGGTAGGTAGGTATAGGTAGTAGGTACTAGTTAGGTAGGTAGGTATAGGTAGTAGGTACTAGTTAGGTAGGTAGGTATAGGTAGTAGGTACTAGTTAGGTAGGTAGGTAGGTAGGTAGTAGGTACTAGTTAGGTAGGTAGGTATAGGTAGTAGGTACTAGTTAGGTAGGTAGGTATAGGTAGTAGGTACTAGGTAGGTAGGTATAGGTACTAGGTAGGTAGGTATAGGTACTAGGTAGGTAGGTAGGTAGGTAGGTAGTAGGTACTAGGTAGCTAGGTATGTACTAGGTAGGTAGGTAGGTACAGTAGATAGGTACTAGGTAGGTAGTACTAGGTAGGTAGGTAGGTAGGTAGGTAGGTTATTCGTCCCAGAGAGGAAATTAAGGTGTACATGAATACAAAAATACCACTTTAATAACATTTAATATAATTGAATAGATTGACTATTCTTAGATGCCTATTTTAGATGCTTTTATTATAAAGTGGTAAATCACAACCAGTTGTCAAGACACTTTACATGTAGAGCAGAGACCCAAAATTGTCCCACCCTGAGCAGGCAATTTTGCGACAGACTAGTGCCAACGAAAAACTCCCCCTGGAAGAAACGTCCGGCAGACCCAGGCTGGGTGGGCGGCCAATATCTGCCTATTGTGATTTGCATAGCCGCAGGAACTTCCGGGAAGTCATTTACAACAGGGGGGAGAGGGAATATTTGTTTGTTTGTCTGTTTGTTAGGTTTTTTTACCTAGATTTTTGAACACAACAGAGTAGGCATAATATAATAATAGGCAACATTTGCAGCACGTCCCAGGCCGGCCGTAAGAACAAGGTGGTGGGCGGCGGTGGCTCAGGGGTAGAGTGGCCGGATGGTAACGGCAAGGTTGCCAGTTCGAACCCGGGCTCCCCCAGAGTTAGTGTCCTTGAGCAAGACACTGAACCCTTAATTGCCCCTGATATGCTGGTTGGTGCCTTGCATGGTTTCCGCCACCATCTGTGTGTGAATGGGTGAATGTAATGCACAATCTATGTAAAGCGCCTTGGATAAAGGCGCTATATAAATGCACCATTTACCATTTAACACAGCCGTCAGAATGCAGCACAACATTAGCAGCAGCATAGTAAGCAAACGTGGCCCATCAGAACACATACAACATACAAACATAAATTATAAATAATCACAATGTTTACATGACACCTTCTCTCTTAATATAAACATCTCCAAAGTAATTGCACAGAAAATACACAAACAAACACAAACACAATACCTTGTTCCCGTTCTAGCTGGGTGCTAAGATATAAAACTGTTGCTGCTGCTTCCTCAAACATTTTCTTGATCTGATCCTGAGCAGCCAGGTGAGTGCAATACCTAATCAATGCAACCCCCAGTGGAAAATTACCAGGCTCTAGGCCACACACTGAACTCAAACCAAAAAACCCTTTCAAAATAAAAGTATGACACACAGTGCCTTGGGTCATTTACACAGAACATGCTGCGTCTTCCTCCACAACACACAACTCGACCAAAGAAATTAGATATTAGTTTTTGAGCCATGCAACCTAAGAGCGGACAATGTGACAGGAGAGATTTGTGCGCCCCACAGGTAAAAGGAAAGGTGAAACAGAAACAGCGTTGTCAGACCCTGATTCGTGGTGACGATGATAATAAAAACAAAAGTTTAGTTTAAGAATATTTATTTCTAAAATAGGCCTATTTTCTTTTATTCCTCAACCCAGTGGCATTTTTTATTTGTATTTTATTTTATTTTTTCATCATTCCCCACTCCTCCGAGGTGGGCGCGGTGCCTGGAGGTTGTGACACTGTAGTAGTACAGGGCGTTAATTTACAGGAAAAATAAATATGAATATGGAGATAAGTGATTTTCTCGACAGCAACGATGTATGAGGGCCGAGGGTCCCTGCTTTGTCTCTCTCTCAGCTAAGGGGTCTTTGAGCTGAAAACCACTGAAGAGCCCTGCCCCTACTTTAACAAGAGATGGACTGCAAAGAGCTATATTTATTCAGGTGACCGTGGGGGTGAAGCAAATCGGTTCATGTGCCCATCGAAACTAAAACAAAACCAAAAACATTGTGTTGATGGTAATGACAAACAGTGGTTTATGACCTAGGGGAAAAAAAGAAAACACGAAATACCCCCAAATTTATTAAAAGAACTCACTTAGATCCTATAACATGTGTTGCGGTGGAGGCCAGTGGAGGAGCCAGGAAAAAGCGGGTGCAGTTGGTGAGTGCAGGAGTCAGCCCAGCACGTGCCTCCACGCACAGTCCCTCCGCGATGGTGCAAAGGAAATAAGTACATTTACATTTACTCAAGTATTTGTACTTAATGCAGCACTATGACTTTTGTTATAATTAACCTGAGGCAGATTCTAGAAATGCTTTTAAATCAGTAGCCCACTGAGCAATAGACGGCTCGTCCATCTAAAAATGGGTATAACTGTTCTAAAAATTAGTTTTTTTTTTAGCAGTTTAAGCTTAGTTTAGACGTTGATTAGTAGTTCTACATTGAAACGACGTTGTTTCAACATCTAATCTAAGCCTCATCTAACCATGAATAACCATGGAGAAGACCGGATCAGCTATTTTCAAATAGAGCTGAAGTATTTTAGTGGACTAAAAAAGTCAAATATTTGCCTGCAAGGTGTCGTGAAGTATAAGCATGTAAAGTATAACGTCTCTGTCGGGTGCACGGAATCCTATATCCCAAATCCCAAACTGTTACTTTTCAAGTATCAACACACGTCGCTTTTTGCGCCGACTTTTGAGCTTGTAGATGTGCTACCTTTGATCTAGCCGCAATTTGCAACTCTAGATTTTTTTACAATGGGCTGAATCCAGAGTTGCAATAACCTCCATCAACTTCCTATGCTTGTTTTTTGGTTTGTGATCTCCTGGTCTTAAATTACGTTAAACTCACCAACTTTGCAGCTGCAGTCCAAGCTTGAATTATCCTCTTTCAATCTGGTGTCGCTTGTTTATCATAAAAGTCCCCCGTAGACATGTTATGAGCTACTTTCTGTCCAAAATATTCCAAGAGTGACAATATCGAGCCGCCATTTTGATTTTTGCAACGTGCCGTAAAACAAGATGTGAGGGGGAGCGCTTGTTTAATAGAATCTTACCTGCGCAGGTAAGACACCCAAAGAAGAGGCCGACGCCCTAGGGAGGGAGGGAGGGAGGGACGCTATTAAACAAGCACTCCCCCTCACATCTTGTTTTACGGCACGTTGCAAAAATCAAAATGGCGGCTCGATATTGTCACTCTTGGAATATTTTGGACAGAAAGTAGCTCATAACATGTCTACGGGGGACTTTTATGATAAACAAGCGACACCAGATTGAAAGAGGATAATTCAAGCTTGGACTGCAGCTGCAAAGTTGGTGAGTTTAACGTCATTTAAGACCAGGAGATCACAAACCAAAAAACATGCATAGGAAGTTGATGGAGGTTATTGCAACTCTGGATTCAGCCCATTGTAAAAAAATCTAGAGTTGCAAATTGCGGCTAGGAGGTTTCTGGCCATCTGACAGAGACAATAAAGACATGGAATCAAGTAAAGTAAAAGTACATCATACTCAAGTACAGTAAATGTAGGCCTACTTAGTTACTCCTGTCCCCTGTTCCGTATAGCACTGCAGCACTCGGTGGGCCAGACACCACTGTGACCGCTCAGCGCCGCAAGCCAGACCGCCAATCTTATAACAAACAAAACACACAAACAAATACAAACAAACACAGACCAGACACACACACAAACAAACACACACGCGGGCCCCCCTCCAACTCACCACCCGCCATTATGTCGACTCATCAAGTCCACTCGCGGGGGCTTAGTCATCCGGTAGTGTATAGGGCTTCCAGTGAGAGAGAGAGAGCGGCTCAACTCTTCTTGGCTTTTGTTTTGGAGCAAATCTGGCAGAAAATATTTGCTCAAATTTGTCCCCACACACACATGCATGTGGTTTGGTAGCAGCTAGCAGGGCTGTAGCTGCTGCGAAGGGACTGCAGGCCTTATTCCTATACTGTCCACATCCACAACAGGCAGCCAGAAGTACTGTGGTGTTGTTGTAAAAAGTATCAATACCGGGGAATGTTATACAGTACAAGTTTGCATTATGTAAAAGTGCATTATGCAGAATGTACCATTTCACAAATTTGCTCTAAAATGTACAGATCTTTTGAAAATAGCCCGAAAGAATATAGTGGCAAATGCATGTTTTGTAATAATAATCAAAATTGGCAAGGTAACAAGTAATTAAGCTGTCAAATAATTGGAGTCAAACGTACAATATTTACCTCTGAGATGTAGTGGGATAGATAAAATGGACATACTCAAGTAAAGGGGAGAAAATAAATGTACTTAGTTACTTTCCACATGCAGAGGCAGCCATGCAGGCCTGGCCAGGCCAGTCGCCTGCCTGCCTGCCTGCCGGGGTAATGTCCTCCCACACAGTGTGAGCCTGAGCCATACAGCTATTATGTTGGTCATACTCTGCCCTTTGTTTAGGAAGAAACCCCTTCCTCTCCGGTGTGTTTTCTCCATACAGCACCGACTGAAACCGGACTGTCCATATACTCAGAGTTTACAGCATGTGGCTCTCAAACGTTTTCATGTCAAGGACCCCCAAATTTATATTAAATTGGTCATGAACCGATGCAATTCAACCAACCATTCAACCAAATAGCTGAGAATCACTGCTAAGATCTTCTCTTATATGGGCGTCCTTGGCGTATCTTTTCAAATGGGCCAGGGTTATAAAGTGGTTGAATTCATTTTGTTGGGGATCCCGTGGAGCCCGCTCTCACAGACACCCTGCTTTGGTTTACAGTACAGGATCACTGCAGTTTAACGATTTCATCTTAGACCCTTTATACTTATGTAACCCTGGCAGAAATATAATAGATCTGGACATTCAATTCATTCATTGGCTCTCAGGGGCCCTTCAGGGAAATTGGACTGCGCGGTACTAGGTTTGACACCCTGAAAAGGGCTCCTGATTTTGTTAAATCAAAAAGATGATAAAAACACGATAAAGTGACGTGTGCTATGGGGGCCCTGCAAAGATTACCGGCCCAGGGGCCCTTGTGGGGATTAATCCATCCCTGACTGGGTGGAATATTAGGGCACACTAAACAGACACAGCATGCGGTGAATAGAACGGACAAGAGCCATCCAATCAATTCTCCAGCCCACAGTAAACGACTGCCGTTGCCTCCAGCACTTATCTGAGTAACACAGGAAATAACAATTAGCAAACAAATAACAAATAAGTTACCTCAATAGTGAAGGTCTGTTACAGGGCAGGGGACTCATGGCAGGATTGCACAAAATGAACATAGCGGAAGTACACACAATTATATTAGATCTACAGTATGAAGTCACAATATACACCAGTTACACAACGTACAGTTGATGAGGTTTTGGCACTATACTTGGTCTACAAACTTTGGTCTTTATTTGATCCTCAACACTGAGGCATAGAGGAGGGCACTGAGGAACAGTAAAAAAAACAGTAAAAATACACAATGGTCTAAACCAGTGGTTTTCAACCCTTTTCACATCAAGGTCCATTTTTTCTCTGCATTTGAGCCACAGACCACCATTTGATGAGATGTAGCCTCTCAGACCAAACATTTTGTATGTTTTGAATAAGATTTTGTCCAAAATTCCATGCTGGATTTATGTGGTATACCATTAGGAGAGATAACAGGCAAACATTGATCAAAATTGCAATTCTTCTACATTCTCTAATTGTGTAAACTTCTTGTAAATTAAGTAATGCAGATTTTTAACAATAAGTTAACTCTCGAGAGCGTACAATAAAACCAAATAAAGTAGGGGATTATCGTCACAAAATGGCCAAATCGTTACGCGGTGGATATGGGTCATCCTAAAATATCCCAGTGCCCAAAAAAAATCTCAAAATGGCCACCTAAACTGTTGACAGTTGACGCAAAAGACACCAAAAGAACACGTCCCTTGGGTCACCCTGAGACATCTAGAAGGGGTGCCCAAAATAATCTGAAACAGGAAGTGAGTTATTGATGAAATTGAAGTGTTGACAGATGATGAAAAAGATGCCTAAATAATCTCATAAAAGCATGAAATGTGATATAAATGTACCTTGGTTGATCTTAACGCATCCTACCAGGGGTGCCATGCATTTTTTAACAGGATTGAGTTAGGCTAAATTCAAAATGACAAGCATAACAAGCAATGATACAAAAGAGTCATCATAAAAGAATATAATTTGGTAGTCCTTATTTTGGTGACCCAAGGGACATGCATGGCACATTTTATGCTCTGGAGATTCTTTTGGTGTCTTTCGAGTCAAGTTAGTCAACTGTCAGCATTTTAGGTGGCAATTTAGAATTTTGTCCATAATTTCTCATTTCTCAATTGTGGATTTCTCATTTCCTTTTAAGATTTTTTTTAGGCACCCCTTCTGGGATGTTGACCCAAGGGACATCTATATCAAATCATCAGCCATGCTTTTATCCACCACATAACGATTTTGACAATAACATCCCCATTAGGGTCCATTTGGTTAACAACTATACATCATTTAGCTGGGGACCATCTGGAACCTCCTCAAGGACCAATGGTCTAAACAATGGTTTTACATCAAAACGATTCAGTGGCAACCTTTCTCAAACAAGCCAGTGCATACCAGGAGCCAAGCAGAAATGAATGAATGATCACCAGGCTTTATAGGGGAGGGGGTAATCAGTAACTACTTACACCTGAGTAATTGGGGCGTGGACATAGAACCTTGTAAGTAGACAGGTCTCCCTGTTACACTAATTAGGGCGCGTTATTGAGCTTATTGATACCGGGTACTCAATAAGCTTATTATCTGTTTTCTCCGGGTTTCGAGCTCCATCCCTATTTCCAACATGTGACAAAGTGTAAATAATGGCCTAAATCTCTGCCTTAATCTCTTGAGACTCTTAACAGGAGAATCTGTCAGCACCTGCACTGCCATAAACAGGCAGTGTTGTTGTTTTGGAATGGGTTCCCAGATTGGTCGCAAATCCTTTGTCTGAACTCAGGATGGATTGCAGATTCTTGATTCCTACATTATTGTATTGTAGAGTTTGTAACATTACTCCTTTAGTGCGTGCAGAGCTAGGTCATAGTGTCTGTTTTTGGCATGTGTCTCTTTTTTTTTAAATGCCACTTTGGTGTGCTCCATTCAACAAAGACGGTCTGGCTTCTTAACACAGGCAGGACATACAATAGGGACGTGCCAAGTGCACGGACATTCTTCACTCCATGCACTGGTTTGTAACCACTAACCAAACTCATCCAGAGCATAGAGGGCACTTCTTAAACGGTTTAACCCTTACTGTATATGCGTATAGTCCAGGGCCCTATACTAGTTCTGCTCCTTTACTTAAGTTACTCAGGAAGAGTAGTAAAGTTACTAGTTTGTAATCAATAATGTCCTATAAATGCTTTACTGAGTTAATATGGATAGTGGACTTGTATAAGCCCTTGGAATGAATTATGTATTGGAGCATGTCTTGAGTGTACACTGTACAGGGTTTGATGAGGTCAGATCAACATAATTACAGGTCAGCTCCATATGAGATCTAAGGGTGGTAGAAGGGGGACATTCTCTTGAATGTACAGGGTTTGATGAGGGCCCAGGTAGGGCCGGGCCTTCATTTTCGGGCCTGTTGAGAACTCAGATCTACAAGCTCAAAAGATATCGCTTAATGCCGCATTTTGAGCTTGTGGATCTTTTGTGTGACATTAATTTACGAAAAAAGACAAAAAAGTTAAAATATGGGCATAAGAGGTTTCTGCCCAACAGCGATGATATTATAGTATAGTATATTATAATGTAACACTTTATAACTCGTGCTATACTGCCCAATTAACACGACTCTACACCAAATCACTTCAACAAAATGTGCAGCTTGTAGATCGGTTATATTTTCACCGAATGTCGTAATGTTCATAGGGACGTGCTAGGCTTCATGTGGTTCTAGCTGTTCCATGGAACCCATGTCTGTTTGGGATTTACTTCCTAAGCTGGGGCGAATTCAAGCTCTCATTAGCATAAGTTTGTATAATTATACATGAGGCTTTCTTGTCAGGGCATTTAGTAGACAATGTGTACCGTATCAAATGTGAACTTAAAAGAAAGGTCTCAGCAGTCAAACACACTGACACACACACACACACACACACACACACACGCACGCACGCACATTCTGTGTTTCCTTCTCCCCTTTTCATGTCGACCACAAGGCTGACCTGCGGCCTCCCATTTCCTGGGAGGGGGATATCCCCCCCTTCAACAGGGCCTTAAAATCCATCAGTGTAAGACGACTGCAGACCCTGATGGATGTCCCCCTCCTCCGTACCATTGTCTTTGAAGCCCCAGGAGGCCTCTCTCCTCTCTCCGGCTGCCTGGGATATAACCTTAGTTTGGGCCGTCCACCACGTGCCTATATCCACTGTCTGATGTTGTCCCCTCTCAGCCCAGAGGAGGTTCTGCTTCACTGACACAGGTAATTAGAGAATGAATGGCGTCCATGGTGCAGTACCTATAGGAGATACCGACCGACTGGCCGCTCTCCTTCCTCCCTTGGTAACTCTACCTGCCACCACTCCCACCGACCACAAAAGGAAAGGGTAGGTCGTCAGGCAAGTGGGTCCCCAAATAAATAGCAGAAGACTAAGATTTTATTATAATATCATAAAAATCGATGTAAAAAAAATGCATGGCATTATTTTCTTCCATTGTTTGTGATACAATAGTGAATTCCGTGTTAGTTCCATTGATCTACGGCGGCATGCAATCAATTGATTGACCATGAAGTTGAATGATACAAATAACTCTTCCCCATGTCCCCAACTCACAAGAAAATGAGATATCGTAACTAAAAATAATGTTTATTCCATAAAAAAAAACACACCTTAGGCAACGCATACAGTTAAGAATAGAAAAGGTAAATGCCACAATAGGAAGTGATATAATTTCACTTTAAAATAGTGTTGCATTCAATCAACATATAATATGGCTTCAACATGTGTTCAAAATGCATGCATTTTGAGTTTATACAACCACATTCTGGATGCCTCGTTGTTCAAATTGAGTTTTATAAGTTCTTTCACACATTTCGCTCCGTTATGCCGCTTTGCAATACAGGAATGCATCCGGGGCGCCGAGCTTGTCATATTTAAATGAAAACAGAGTGCTCTCGTTATTGTTATTACAATTAAAAGCAGCTAGTGGTCTGTCAACAGTGGAAAGGCCAGAGGGTTATCAAACGAGAGATTGAAATATAGGGCTGCAACTGTCGATCATCTTCTTAGCGATTATTGTAGAGATAGCTTTGTATTTTCTGTTTTCTTACAGCAAATCAGGACTCTGCCAGTATTTTCTTTTTGCATAATGAAATCGTCATGAAAAAATCATATAACTTTTTTATAATTTACTAAACCAATTAATCTAGTTAACCACTTAATAAGCCCTGCATTACACCTCAACAATAAGAATAGCGATAGAAAAAAAGCTATTTTTGAAAATCTGTTATTTCTCCGATGATCAATTCGCTTTGTATAATAAATTAAATCGATTGGTTAGATCGACCGTTGCACCCTACATTAAACAGCCCTCCCTCCGGTGGTCTATATCCATTGACGTAACAATCATTGTGTGCATGCACATCACCGGACACTCCAAACAGAATCCTTCATTTTGTGTGTTTGGTGTGTCCTCCGTTAAGAGAAGGTGCGGGGGAAACAACAAGGCGATGCGTTGGTGCATGTGTCATAAGGTGGCAACGGACGCATGATGCATGGGCGCAGCAGCCTAGAACCAGAACTCGGACACAAAGACATGCACGTTGACCACGTTCTTGTGAGACACTCCCTGGGCTCCCAGGTTGCTCATGGACAGCTTCAGGATGAGGTTCAACGGACCGATCAGCGGCTTCACTTGTCTGACCACACCTATAGGAGAGGAGAGACACGGAGGCATATGGTCAGATCCCTAGAAAGTCATTAAAGTTAAGTGTTAGATAGCGGTGACGCAGTGGTAAAAGTGCCTGCCCTGCACGATCCGATCGGGACAACCCTAATACGAACACAATTGGCCCGTGTTCGGGGGAGGGTGATAATGCTCATTGCACATATTCCTACGGGCTGCCAGCAGAGTGTTGGGCGGGCAGAGTAGAACAAAGGCTCTACGTCCTCCCGGTGGAGGCTCCTCACTGGCAGGTGAGTCAGTATAGGATACAACAGCATGTGACAACACAACACACAGAAATGTGCGTGGGGAGGAATTGGCAATGATACGTTTTAGGGAGAAAAATAGGTAAAAAGTATATAGTGATCATTACTATAGAATGTTTGATTAGTACAGGGTCTCCCCGTCTGTCCAAAATACATTTTCAGGACGGGATACCAAGGTTATCCAATCTGGAGAGAGAATTCACACAATGAATTATAGGAGAAATAAGTTAAATTGGAAGCGATGAAAAGAAAATGGAACTGGAACAATATGCAATTAATGAATGGGTTCTTTCTCCTGATTGGATAAAATTGGTATCCCGACTTGAATATGTATTTTCTGTTAAGAGCTGGGGAGATGGGGGGACCCATGTTACTGAACAAACACTCAGTGATTACAATAGGATTGTAGTCTTAACATTATTTAAAAAAAAAAAAAAAAAAAAAAAAAAAATCACTTACACTACCTTTAACCACTTAAACTCTATTCCAAATGTTTTCAAAATTAACCAATGTATACATGCAAGTTTTAATGCAATTCTGCAATGTTTTGATGAGCATGAGCAAGATTAAGTTGGTTATTGGTCCTAAATATGGATTTGGATATATGGTTGGTTAAAAGCCTTAATGTTACATCGGTGGAAACCTTATTTGTCTAGAACTGTTATACTTTTCCGGGTTCAAAAGTATCAAAAGTAGCACATCTATGAGCCTACATGCGCATCTGCTACTTTTGTGTACTACGGTAGTAGGCCTATGATCAAGTAGGGCGTTAAAATTTACGATAAAAACAGAACAGAAGTTAGAACATGGGGACGATATTGGACCGGCTGAAGGACCAATCGTTGCCATCCACAGAGCACCTCCCCTAGAGGGGCCAAGCATGCAGCGAAGAGCCACATCATGGCTTAATGATGCCCTGCCAGGAATGGAGGACAACTCCACCAGACTCTTTAACAGACATTACTCCACCCGCTCCGTCCCACCTTCCACCCTGTCCCTGGGGGAACGAGACGACACGCACCCCCGCCCCATCCAGGAGCAAAACCACACACACACACACACACACACACACACAGTGACACACACACACACACACACACACCACAGCAGAGAGAGAAACCAAAGTATGACCAAATACCCGTGGAATTCGTTTGCATGGGAGCTCTTTTTTTTTAAGTTGAACATGCGATTACAGGGTGAAAAAAACATCAGTGTTTATACAGGCTGTCAGCGGGCCCTTTCTGTGCAGCAGGCAGGCAGGGCTGCATGGTGACATCTCTCAGCTCACAGGCCTGTTGGAACAGCCAGCGCCACAGTCAGTCAGTCAGTCAATAACAGCCAGCATCACAGTGCAGTCAGTCAGTCAATAACAGCCAGCATCACAGTGCAGTCAGTCAGTCAATAACAGCCAGCATCACAGTGCAGTCAGTCAGTCAGTCAGTCAAGAACAGCCAGCTCCACAGTTCAGTCAGTTAGTCAGTCAGTCAGTCAGTAAACAGCCAGCACCACAGTGCAGTCAGTCAGTCATGCAGTCAACAGCCAGCACCACAGTGCAGTCAGTCAGTCAGTCAGTCAGTCAGTCAGTCAGTCAGTAAACAGCCAGCACCACAGTGCAGTCAGTCAGTCAGTAAACAGCCAGCGCCACAGTGCAGTCAGTCAGTCAGTCAGTAAACAGCCAGCACCACAGTGCAGTCATTCAGTCAGTCAGTAAACAGCCAGCACCACAGTGCAGTCAGTCAGTCAGTCAGTAAACAGCCAGCACCACAGTGCAGTCAGTCAGTCAGTCAGTCAGTCAAGAACAGCCAGCTCCACAGTTCAGTCAGTTAGTCAGTCAGTCAGTAAACAGCCAGCACCACAGTGCAGTCAGTCAGTCATGCAGTCAACAGCCAGCACCACAGTGCAGTCAGTCAGTCAGTCAGTCAGTCAGTAAACAGCCAGCACCACAGTGCAGTCAGTCAGTCAGTAAACAGCCAGCGCCACAGTGCAGTCAGTCAGTCAGTCAGTAAACAGCCAGCACCACAGTGCAGTCATTCAGTCAGTCAGTAAACAGCCAGCACCACAGTGCAGTCAGTCAGTCAGTCAGTCAGTAAACAGCCAGCACCACAGTGCAGTCAGTCAGTCAGTCAGAAAACAGCCACAACACACAACTGTATTATGCATGATGGTTCAATGTAAAGGTCAAGGTGTCCTGGATTGCAGGGCCTATAGACACATCCTGTTTCAGCCATCGTCCAAACACTGTGCTCTAAGGATCAGAATGAGATGATTGAGGGGGTGAAGAGAATCCTGGCCATCAGGGGAGAAGGAGACCCAGACACTCAGCTGGGAGAAATGAGCAGACAAAATTGGAACTGAAATTGATGACAAGCTTGCAACGCATCGTGAACTTGTAGATCAGCTATTTTCAAAACTCTTTTTTTATATGTGCCGCAAAATATATCTTTTTAACATTGTTTTGGCTGAGGGTGGGCAAAAGCTCTCGTTTCAAGGGACAGCGGGTTTAAAGTGGTTCATGGTTTCTGGTATAGTGTTCTGTTGTTGCTTTAAAAAAAACACTACATCAGGGAGTGGAGTGTTCTGCAGAACCGCAGGCAGCGCTCTACGATGACCCAACAGTTTAGCCTCTGGTCCAACTTCCAGATTAAATTGATGACATATCACTGCATCATTCCCTCTGAGTTACGAGGTGCCTCTGTGTGCTGATTGTTGAAATAAAGCAAGAAGCCAGCGCTTTCATTTTCTGGTTGTGGTGGAAAGTAACTAAGTACATTTTGGTTACTGCAGGGCAGAAACCTCGTATCTCCATGTTCTAACTTTTGGTGTTTTTCGTATATTAATGCCCTACTTGTATAACTTGATCATCATACAGCGTCACACAAGAGCATCAAAAGTAGCAGACAAGACTCGTTTTGAGCTTGTAGATCTGGTACTTTTGCCGTTTCTGAATTTAAATCTTAAAAGTATAGCAGTTTTGGACAGAGATGATTTATGTACTGAATTTAAGTACAACATTGCGGTACATTTACTTGAGTATTTAATTGTTTTTTTTGTAATCGTTATATATCTACTCCACTATAGCTCAGTATTATAGCTCACATTAACCACTTAAGCCCTATTGTATATTTTGGATAGTCAAAAGATAGCAGATCTACAAGCTCACAGCAGCGCATGAGCTTAATTATAGCACGTGCCAAAAATAGAGCATCTACAAGCCGTCGCTGTCGGATGGAAACCTCAAAAGCAGCAGATCTACAAGCTCACACCACCTTTCCAGCTTATGGATCCGCTATACTTTATACAATGATTTATTGTGTGACTCTGTAGTTAGTATGATCAAGTGAGATAAGAGTTTTCTGCCTGACAGCAACGATACTGTATAAAAAAAAGAATAACCCGAGTACTTCTTCCTCCAGTTCACCACATGCAGGTCAAGTGATGATCGATACATGATGTGCTCATATCCTCTACATCCCGCAGGACACTGCATGGTCTCTCACTCTCTCTCTCTCTCTCTCTCTCTCTCTCTCCCTCAGGCAGGGGGGGGGGGGGGGGTTGGGCTGATGTTTGTGGCACCATCACTGTGGCCCACAAGGGTAAATGAGTCCCATGTGTTCAGTGGCGGGGAGCAGTCGCAGTCACGCGATATAGCCATGGAAGGCATTCCTCCAGGAATCCATCTTTTTAAAATGTGGAGGAGCCTTAGCTATAGGAGGCCCAAGCCACTACCGCTCTCTGTCTGTCTGTCTCTTTCAATCTCCCTCGCTCACCCTCTCTCCCTCTCCATTGGATCACTGTGGGCACACTTAAGATTCCAGAAGATTCCGGTGATAAGCGGCCCCTGTTAGAGAGGGAGAGTGGACTGGGGCCCTAGCTGTGTCTCTATAACAGGGTTGCCCCCTCTTGTTTTGGTGTTTTGAGACTCTGTTGCGTAGTGACACTCAGCGGCGGGGAGCGGGGGGACGGGGGCTTTTTTATTGTTTCCAAAGCGTCAGCGCCACCAGAGAGGAGACAGAACCTCTGCCTGAACCCGACGACAGAGGCAGTAAATGTTTCAGAAAATAAAGGACGTGGAAAAAGAGATTGGCGGCTATACGAGTCTAGAAAAATGATTTTTTTTACGACGCAAGCCAACGGTGGGGTGGGTGGCATGCCTTCCCGCAGTGGCGCGCAACAGTACTACGCAACAGACTGGAATTAGAAGTGGAAATGACTTTGCATAATTGTTGCTGCTGAGCGGAAACCTTGTATTCCCAAAACTGTATTTTTTAAACTTTTTAAATACTTAACCCATTTGTCGCCATTGGCATTATTCTATGTCAATTAAAGCCAATTAATCAACGCTACGCTTAACGCCATTGGCGTAGCTCTACAGCAATTGGGCTTTTATAGTGCTTTTGATTGATCAAGACATAATTCTACTCACGTTAGCGTCGGGTTGCTAGCTGGTGCTGTCAACACTGCATCGTGCCATTATGATCATCGTGGCCATAATCACCCATTCTATCTTTCTTATAATCACCTGTAACTGCTATTCCTTGTCCCAGATATTTTGTGAAGCCACAAGGAAATCGGGATTTCTTGAAAGTTCATATAATGGCCTGTTGTGGCGCTGTCATTGGGCCCAAAAAAAAACCCATAGCCCCATAGAAGTCCATGTATTTGGGCCCAACTTCACCTAGACTGTATTACCTTAATAAACATGGTCATGAATACTTTCTGCTTCCAGTCACTAGTTTAAAGTCTCATTTCTAAAATTATGGTCCCATTTATTAAAACAATGACCATAAAGTCGCGTATGTTCTGAGGGGCGGGGCTACCGTTACAGTCTATGATCGGGATTCCCCACCCACTCGAGTCAAAATAAAAACCAACTAAGAAGAAGGGGGGGGAAGTCCCGCCTCGTTGTCTGGGCCAGCCAATGGGCCAGCTGGGCCCAAACGGATCTAGAAAGATGGCAATGTACAATTCAAGCACTGACAGGCTTCATTTTACGTTCATGTTAGACCCGGGGAACGCTTTTTCCATATTTTTTACAGTCTATGACCCCAACATAAGATCATAAAATGAAAGTTGGAGATACAAGGTTTCTGCCCGACAAGTTGGATATATTGAAAAATGTCAATAGGCCTGCATAACCCCAGTAGCCAGTCCCATGAATCAGTATAACTATAAAAGGTTCACAAAATTTGTCCCTACGCTCAAATTGAAACTCGGTTCGTAGGGTTCAAGAAATCGATGTGAAACATCCAGTGAAGATGAGCGAAGGCTAATAAAACGTAATTATAAGTTCACTAACGGACCGCCGCAAAGGCGGGTATGGCTTTTTCAATCCACAATAGTCTTGTTTTATTGCAAAAACACGAAGAGTGATGCTTTCAGATCAAAAATGTGATGCGAAACCAATGGAGACTCTCTCTAAACACACTCAAGTAATCAGGGTCAACTGAGGCTACGCACTGCAACAGGGTTTTTCAAGTGAGTTTGAAGAAAAAAGCAATGAAACAATTCTCCCATAAATAAAAATGGCAAATGCAGAAAACAATGATGTTGCAATAAATAACGTTTCACATCAGTCAGTGGTGGGAAAAGAGTGTTTAACAGCTTGTATAGTACTAAACTGAACACATCTAGTGCATGCAAAGATTCCACTTTTCTACTCCACAGCACACAAATCAAATTAGTGGTGGACAAAATATCACTCGACTACAAGTGAAAGTTGCTCACAAATTACAAAGCACATTTTGTGCTCTGTACATTTGACAAAAACATTAAAAGATTTTCCTGAAATTCTCTAAAAATGACGTGACGTGTTGTGAGCTTGTACATTTGCTATTTTCACTCAATTTGAAATAGGGATGAAGTGGTTAATTAATTTATAATGCACTTGTTCCCTTCTTAGAAATGTATTGGAGTGAAATAAATATACAATATATCTCTTTGAGTAGTGGTGTCAAGTAGGCATATCTAATAATAATAATAATAATAATAATACACATACTATTACTCATTTAAAGTTCAGATGCTCAATTATGTTTTTAGTACTCCACTGCTGGGTAAAATCATGAAAGAGAACTTTTAAAGAAGCCTACTGTGCTGGCGGTCTGGCATATTTATTCTGTTTTGACCACAACTCTCTGTGTACTCGACATTACTGCCGACCATTTTCCAAAGCATAGCTTAGTTTGTTTGATTGTGGAGGAAGCCATCGGATTTTGTTCATTCCAGTCCAGTGTGGAAATCGTTGTTGTTGGGCAGAACCCTCTTATCTCCATATTATGGACTTTGTGTTTATGTTTTTATTTGTTTTGTAAATTAACACTCTACTTAATCATTATAACACAGTGTCACACAAAAGCAAGTAGCAGATTAAAGCAATAAGCCACGAGAGGTCTCAGGTTCCGGGTATTTTACAATACATATAATTTTTGGCTGGGGGCGCCATTGTAAAATACCCGGTAAGCTGGGGCCTCTAAAACGGTTACAAACATATAGCAATATTAACCTAATAAAACTATTAAATTCACAAAAGTAGCTACGCTTTGCGCCACCAGAGCGAGCCATGTGACGGGAGAATAGCGCTTGATGTCTTTACGGGGCCGCCGGAGCCACACATTCACAGTCATATGAGCCGGGCGGCGCTTAGACGCCCACACGGCATGGGTTGCAAGGCAATCAAGCACTCCCCTTCCCCAGTACAGCTACAAAGATGCGGAATCAGCTGCGAATGATATAGGGTGCGTTCGGAAATGCGCCCTGAACGCACTGGTGTGCTCTGTTGTCGTTCGTTTATTCAGTGCACTCGGTGTGTTGTTGTTCGAAAATCCAGTGCGCTGCGCACCGGGTGTACCGATTGCCCGCACTGAGCGACCCTACCCTGAAGCTGGGGTTGTCCGGTGTGATTGCGTCACATCTGTGGTCGTTCGTAAAGGCACACTGAACGCACTCTGTGACGTCACCGCCCACCACCACACTCAACAAACTGACCACATTCCCGGTGCGCATTTCCGAACGCACCCTTTAAGTAATTGAAGGTGTGGGTTATCGGTGAAATTTACACCGGTCACGTGACGGTAACTAGCCAATCAGAATCAAGTATTGGGACTACCCGTTTTAGAATTGATTTTAATACCCGACTGAGACTAAATCAACTGGCTTCAGACAGGTAACACAGCCATCATTATGGCGCCTTTGTTTGGCCCGAGTTGCATTATTTTTGTGTTTTAATGCATTTTAGGCACAGGAGTGATTTGAAAAGGAACGGCAGAGCCGAAAATAGCCTCGAAAGCCTAGAAAGATTGTTTTAAGAGTTAAATTCAAAGTGACGTCCCTACAGTATGTTGTTTAGCCAACACTGACTCAATTATTCCAGTAAGCTCCGTAACGTTTTAATGACTATGGAGAAAATGTAAACAAACGCAGAATCTAAAAATAAAAGGCATTAAAAATGGCTTGCGTTTATCCAAAGGTGGGAATAGACAATGGCATGTATCGATGGTGCTCTGGTCCTTTAAAATGGTTAATACCACAGTAAATGTTCTTTTGATTGTACTGTAAAAATATATACAAACAAACAAACAAACAAACAAACAAACAAACAAACAAACAAACAAACAAACAAACAAACAAACAAACAAACAAACAAACAAACAAACAAACAAACAAACAAACAAACAAACAAATAAATAAATAAATAAATAAATAAATAAAATCTACATACAAATGTTTGCTTGTTTTGAAAAATGTGCCATCATTGTGATGCAGATAATATAGAAATGTATACGTATACTACGTTAGTTCCTTTGCTCCTAGCTGGAACTAACATGATCGATCCGATCATCAAAATAGACAGGTTCTGAAAATGTTCTGGCCGCGACCGCTTTTCAGCTTTTTCCCCCCAAAAAAGGTTGACCAACAACTGCTCTAGAAGGTTCTCGACCTGTGAGATGAATCTCTGTATATATAGCAGGGAAAGAAACACATAGGAAAAGAAATCTGCACGTTTATTCAACCCCTTGCCTTTGTTTGACTTGGTCTGATGTTGTTATGGTCTGTGAGGGAGCAGAGAAAGGCTATAGCCTAATTATACTATCACCACACATATGCTATGCCCTGTTGCTGTGAAACAGAGCTGCGTGCTGAACTCACATGTGTTTGACCCCTTGGAAACTATAGGAAACCCCCTACCAGGATGAACACTATCCTCTGTCTGTCAGCAGTGGAGAGTAACCAAGTCCTCAAGCACTGTACATAAATACAGTTTTGAGGTGCATTTACTTTACGTGAGTGTGTCCATTTTTTCATTTCTTTATGTATACTTTGACTCGGCTGCAGATCTGTTACTTTTTATGCGTACGTACTTCCAGCAGTGCCCATCAGAAGCCCCAGCGGTGTATCCTTCCTGTATGTGGGAAAGCATGCATCCGCGGTGTCAGGCGGGCCCCAGCACACTCGCAGTGAACCTGAGGTGAAACCACAATCACATAATCATCTCCCCGACATTTCACTCGGGCCAAAAGGCCCCGGGCACACCACAACATAACAGGTTGCCTTTGATTGGGGATCATTGATACAATGATTACCTGCAGATTCACCTAAATAGACAAGGAGGAACTTCCACCATCCCGTCCCATATCCCCTTTCTCTCTCTCTCTCTCTCTCTCTCTCTCTCTCTCTCTCTCTCTCTCTCTCTCTCTCTCTCTCCACAGCTGATGTCATTGACCGTGCTTCAATCCTCGCCCCGAGGTATTCCAAGAGCGGAATAACGGTTGGTGTAATGTTAGTAGTCGGGGATGGATGGTTCCTTTGGCGTTGCCAGGAATGTTGGCTTTTCCATCCGCACTGACTGAGGTAGCCCGCCGCAAGGGTGCAGAGGTGACCCTGCTGCCGTCTGCGACGGAACCCCATCAAACGCACAGCTGCACAAACCCCCCTGCTCCAAAGGGAACGTCCTGCCGCACCATAAAATAGCCCCCTATAAGTAAGTAGAAAATAGTCTTAAATGCTATGGTAGCTGGAGGAGAGACACTTGCCACAAAACAAAGTGAACCAAAATGCCAGCAGGCGTTTTGTCATCCATGGCCGTGATGGCTGCAATATTGAAGTCTACAAAGTCCCAAATGAACGGGTTTTAACACCAGAGACAAATGAAAAGTATGCGCATTGTGTAATGTAATGACATGCTGGCTGTGGTGTCATGCTCACTGCACTGAACCCACTGGATGGATGGATGGATGGATGGATGGATGGATGATAGGCTATACTTCACTCAATCTCAACCTTTTTTTAAGGACCCCCCATTTGATGAAACAAAAGAATAAATGAAAATATAGCTGCAAGCAGCGATAAGGCGGGAGCAAGAAGGCAATAAGCAAATATACTTGTCTTTGAGTACCAACGCACAAGTAATCAAACTTATAGAAACGAGCAGATCTATACATGCTCCCTATCAGGACCTCCAGCAAACTTGCAGCAACAAACCAAACTACCGTACTCATACACTGAGTTGGCAGTGCCCAGATTTGAACCCTTTTGGTCCAAAGGCGAAAGCACTAAAGACTGAGCAATCCGTTAAGAACCGGGAGAATAACAATAAAAGCTCTCGTAGCCTGTAGCTTTTATTGAGAAAAATCGGTTTGAGGGAAAAGGAAGTTCCGTTTGATTGTTCCTGCCTGTCGACTACAAAACAATACTACAACATGACGTAACGATATCATCCGCTCCCGACCGATCATATACCCTAAATGAAATGGTGCCCAGGCTAGGTGAGAACGGTTTTGCCGACGTGCATGGGGGACCATTTAAAACAAAGGCGGCTTGCTTTGGTTCGCTACTAACAGACATTTGCATGCACAGGGGGTGAAGGGCTGCCAATGTAGGCTCTCTTTTTTTTTTTTGTTGTTTTTTCGCCCCCGTTTTTCAGGAGCTAGACTGGGCAAGAACTCAATTGACTGGGCCAGTGCCCGAGTAGACTGGAACTCATATGCTAAAAACGTCTGGGTTTCCGAGGCTAGTGCCCGAGTGGCCAATTCGCTAGTGATGTGTATCGAAGATTCATTGCCAACGGTCAAACGGTCCATGACCTATGTGCGTTCAAAGTTAGCATTTTCAATTGAGTGCTATAGCGCCACCCTTTGGCCAATGGTCATGGGCTTCACATCGTCACCATTTGGCATGGCCCTCTACCATGTTGCCAAGTTTTGCGAAAACCGACTGCATGGATCAGCCATAACTGCTATTTTTGGCGGAAGGAGGAGGAGGAGAAAGAGAGAAACTGGGCCTAGTTTGCCTATGCCTTAAAACTCCCGTCGGGGCAACTTGACAATGTGACATTTTTCGAAAAGTTCCAAGCTTGTAAATACACTATTCTTCTTACGAGAATAATTATATAGGGCTTAAGTGGTTAACATGTCTGAAAAATAAAGTTGTGTGCTTGCGACGTGCATGCGTGGTCTATATGTTTAGTACAGCCGAGTCACTGGTCCGTGCGTGGGCAGCAGAGGCAGGCTGTCCAAACATGGCCCTGACCACTCTGAAATGGCACCGCCTGTCCAGCACTCTGCTCCCGAAAAGCCAGCTCATGTGGCTTGATATTTTAAGGTCAATTAGCAATGAGTCATAGTTACACATCTTACCAAATGTACCATGGGTCAGTGCCGGACACTGTCACTCGCTGCGCTCGTTTGCGCTGTGACATCATTGAGCAGTAGCCCCGAAGGGAAATGGTGGGTTTGTTTCCTTGGACGTTTCTGCTTGGCGGTTTGCGGGAGAGAGCAGCTGAGACGGTATAACGCACACATTATCGTCACCACGACCTTTTGCGTAGCATTACCATAACCTTTCAGTCGCACTGTGAGCCCCACAACTAAAGGACGAAATAACAGATTTGTATTTTAAGAAATAAGCATATGACATTAGTGTGAATGAGAGAAAACAGAAACCACACACACACCCCCAACACTTTGCAGGTATCTCAGAGTTGAATGCAAGCTTTTGGTTGTTTGACAGGGTCATTCCTAGTATTCGGTGCCATTTGTGTCCCCAGGTCATAATACAGCTGAGCATATCTTGTGTAAAATAAGCAAATTCCAAAAAGCTTATCTTATACTATAAAATCTATTCTACCTACTTTGATTTGAGTATAGGTACTGTATGCTATTGCTAAATGTCCCCATCATTATTTATTCAGCTTCAGTTACATATAACTAATCAAATTCAAACAAAACCAAAGTTTCGAATTCTTATTATATAGTATACAGTAGTTCTAATGCTTCTCATCAAATGTCAATCAATTCATTGTGATAAATGTATTTTTAATGCTTAAAATCTTGAAATCAATCCCTGACCTCACTGTCCCCGCTGTTACGCGGATGCAAATCCACCTGTAAATGTACCCCGACTATTCTCTAGTAGCCTAGTGTCTTTGGCACCTGAATTTACCCGACTGTATCAATAAAGGTCTTATCTTTATGTATCCGTACCGACTACCTATATATATACGTATAGAGACAGTAAAAAGAAAACAAGAATGACGAGTCATAACTGCCAGGTGCAGAAAGCTCTCATTTATGAACATCTACACTCTAGAGTATAATCAGCTTAGTGTGCCGCAGCCTCTGCCTCAGCTTCACGTTGTACCGTTCAGAGTATGGGTTTTATGCCATTCAGACTATGGGTTTTATGGGTAAGTCTCCCAATGGCTTATAGAGGCTGCCTAGAGACGAAAATGAAAAATAAAATAAAAAGTGCGAGACGTGCACAACATCACCCCCCCCCCCCCCCCCAAGCCAGTGTGGGACCACCCTGATAGGGGCATTATGAGTTGGACTGTGGGGTTGTCGGAGTGGAGAAGACACTGTTTTGATTAGCCATACTAATCCCCTTCACAAGAGACAGAGGGATTCCTCCTCTGCTCGCAGGGCTTGAACGCGCTCTGGTGGGGGCAGCGCTGCTCCTCGTTCCATGACATGACTCATGCAAATGACAGCTTCTCTAAAACCCTTTAGTTTTTTAGGAGGAGTCGTCTGCTTATCTGGGGCTGTCGACTGGCTGTCCTCCTCAGCTCCTTGCCAACACCAGCCACAACAGTCAACAAGCCCTGCCGCAGCGCAGGCTGTGTGTGAAGTCACGTCTCACACGGTAGGAACACATTCCACCGGCCGCTGTTGAAGCTATACCTGCCGACAGACAGATAGACAGATAGACCCACCAACAGTCCATTTCCTCTCTCATTCATCTCACCAGGGAGATGAATGATTCCTGTTTACTTAAGTAAAAGTATAGCGATACCAAGGTATACAATTATGAAAGTAAAAGGTCTGTATTCAAAATTAAAAAAAAAATAGGTCTACAAGCTCAAAACGCAGAGAAGAGCAATGCATTTCGAGCTGTTTTTATTTTAATCTTGAAAAGTAACAGTTTTGGACATTGGATTTACTGTAGGCCTACACTACACCCGACAGCGATTTCGCTTTAAGAAAAACCTTTTAACATTTTATCGTCGACTCAGGCAGGCATATGTGAACACCCCAGACCTTTATTTAAGTTGCTTGATTCAGTATTTAGATATATGACATTCATTTTAGCTGCCATGCCCCCTTTCTATACAAACCAATTGTAACTCCAAACTCCATTTTAACCATTTAGATTCATCGAAAACACCTGTCTTTTGTTCTGGTGACTCATATACTGCCCTCCTAATATGTGAGGTGCCTGTGTTTTTTAATTACTTTTTTCATTTATTATAAAAAAAAATTGGATGAAAAGCATCAGGGCAGCAACAAAGCTAAAAAGTTATTAAAAAAAACACAGGCATGCGGGTATAGTAATTAGTAAATGCTTACAGGAAGCCAGTACTTAAGTACAGTACTTGAGTAAATCTGCTTGGTTACTTTCCCCCCCACTGCCAACCGTCCGACTTCCTCTCTCATTCATCAGAGGGCGCATCTCACCGCCTGGCAGTGCCGTGCCAATGCCAGTGCAGAAGGCACTGATTGTCTGCACAGGATATTATTAACCGCCCGCTGCATATTTCTACCGGTGTTCTGAAATGGATGGAATTCTTGCGTGGCGTCTCTCAGCCTTGCAGTCTGCCCCTGCAGCGTTGAAGATGGATAGGTCTGATTCATGAAGGGCACAGCTGGGCAAGACATACCTGTAGTCATTAGTCAATATGTCGTTGCTGTCAGGCAGAAACCTCTTATCTCCATATTCTAACTTCCTCTAATAAATTAATCCGGGGTGATGATGACCATCTGAGGTTCGGATGAGATTTGTGACTTTTCATCGCATCGCGATCGACATACCGACATTTTCTGGCAAAAGATAAACATTGTGAGCTAATTAGCCGTTAGCCGTTTCTTAACTATGGCATTAACTATGTCATAACTATGGCAGTGTCAGAGAACTAGTATGAACTAAGTAAGTAAGCCTTGCCCAGCCATGAGGCAGGAGCCTATCTCCTGTTTCTGTAGCATGAGGCAGCTTTGAGCTTGATGTACAAGTACACCCACTCGGGTATGTCGCAGGGACCTACAGTACACCCAATCCAACCCTTGATGCTGAGTGCCAAGCATCAAGGCACTGGTTGCCATTTCATTTTATGACCAGGACGAGGATCGAACCCCGACCTCCCAGTATCAGGGCGGACACCCTAACCACAAGGCACTGAGTTGGTAGTGAACTATGAGGGCAGTGTAAAAAAGAAAAAGAAAAAGGAAATGAATACAATATTTGAAGTCCTACTTTGTTGAATGATGGTTTGTCCCACAGGTCAACAATGCGACTGCAGGGCTAACTCATCCAACTCATACTGGTTTGTCATGCAGTGCATGGTTTGGTCAGCCACACTGGTGCTTCACAACACGACCACAAGCCACTCTTTCTTGTTGCTGAAGGCAATTATGTCATTACATTTTACAGACATGTGATTTGTTTTGTTTTTGCAATTTCTGTGCTGCAACTCTTAGATGAAAATGAAAACCATGCCCGGCTTTAGAGGCTGCAGACCAGGGCACCATGAAGCAAACACCAGGCAAAAAAGAAAGAAAAAGACCATCACTGTACTATTGCAAGTACTGTAACAGTGCTGAAATACAGTACTGACTGAGGGAGATGCTGAAATAGTGCTCAATCGTTGCTGAAACGTGACGGAAACACCCCACTGTTGATTTGAAGTGAAAATGTTGAGCAGCCCTGAATAACCATATATCGTTGCTGTCTTATCTCTAATTCTCCATAGGCCTATTCTAACTTTTAGTTTTTTCATAAACCAGTAAGACGCCTAAGAGCGAGAAGCGGCGAGGTCACGTGCACGCATCCGCCTCGTTGACGGCAGACTGCCGGGGCAAAATAGCAGTCGTTTACTTGAGTCGTGACCCATACAAATTGGTCCATGACAAACAAATGGGTCAGCGACCCACTGTTTGGGAAACTTGTGCTAGATCAGTGGTTCCCAAACTTTTTAGCTCAAGCCCCGAAAGAGAAATTGGTAAAATAGCTGTGAGCTTGCAGATCTGCTATATTTTCCACTACTTCTTAACATTGGGTCAAGTTAACATTTGTTTTCTAATTTATGGAATTTCTTTGACATTTTTATTTTATTTTATTCATGAAATTCTATTTTGGATATGTTTGAGTTTGTTTTCAACTCATGAAAACGTGTGAAAGTGTCACGGTCCGTGACATGTTATGTTTTCTTGTGTACCTTTTATTTTGTAGTATTGTTTTGTGCCATCCTGTCTGCCCCTGTATAGTTCTGTACCTGCCTTGTCTAACCTGTATTGTGATCAGTCTTTGTTTTCCACCTGTGTCCTGTTAGTCTCCCAGCCAATCCCAGTGTTGATCGTTTGTTCTGTTCACCTGTGTATTGTGATCCCTGTGTCTACTTAAACCCTCAGTCCCTTGTGTTCCCTGCTTGATTATAGTTTATGTTATGGTGTGTAAAGCCCGTCCGTGTATATCCTGGGTTAGTCAATAAATATCATTTGAACTTCATCTGCCTGCCTTCCTATGGTTCGTTCTGCACCTGAGTCCTACATCTCCAGAACCACATCGTGACAGAAAGATTAGAAAGTCTGTCAAAATTAGGGAAAATAAAAATAATAAAGGCATATTCATTCGCGACCCATGCACAAAAATAGAACCACGATCAGCAAATGGGTCCCGACCCACTGCTAGATAAGAGGAAAGCCCCGGCAGCGCTTGGAGGAGTACGTGTCGACCGCACAACCAAATTGTTTTGAAAAGGGAACGGGGCTCATCATCCACATCCACCTCCCCGGCTGCCAAAATCAATCATCCCTTTATCAAGCCTGTTCAAGCAGCCTGCCCCTAATCAAACGATGGGAATGACGGTTGCTCTGCGTGACTAATGCATTCCTCTGTTACTTACGTTTTCAGAAGTTGTTTCAGAAAAGTTGTTTTTGTCACAGCGATGACAGTACATACAGTACACACACACACACACACACACACACCGCTTCGGTGGATTCACTGCATGTGTACCTGCTGTGGTGTCTGTGCGTGTGTGTGTGTGTGCATGTGTGCGTGTGTGTGTGTGTGTGTGTGTGTGTGTGTGTGTGTGGTCAGGGTTTGTGCTACCGGTCGCCAAGGGATTCGCAGACTGTTTGATTGGGGTCTGATGGTGTTTTTCCGAAGCGTTTTGGAGGCTGTTTGCACAGTTGCATCACGCTGTTATAGGCTTGTTATCCACACACTGACACTGTATATATTATGACAGCATGGGGAACAACCAGTGATGGATGACATCAGTGATTCTCAACCTTTTAGAATTTCGAAAACCAGTCGGGCAGAAACCTTGTATCTTACATGTTTATGTTTTTTTTTTCAATTTTTTTTTTCAAATTGCATATAGGTTGTTCAGTTTGACACACCAGTTTTGGAGATATGGCTTATAGAGTAATGTCTTGCAGAGAAACAGCGAGTTGACATATTACACCTAGCTACATGTGAAATAGCATATTTAATGTCGCTGTAAACATGACACTTATTTCAGATATGCTCTAGTATGTGAAGAGTCTGCCTGTGCTATTAACTAATTTTGGATTAAAAAAATAATAAAATAAAGTTATTCTCCTCTGGTGAAAAGCTGGAGGTTGCACGATGGCAGGCTCCGAGTCAAATCTGGTCACATACAGTATACTGTATCTCATCATAGTGTGGTACAGTGTAGCGGTTGCTGTGTACTACACTGACGAGAAGAGGGCTGACCCAGAAAAGAGGAAAAGTCAGTCTTATAGTTCCTATACATTCACCTATATGGTCATGAAACATGGGTCATGACCCAAACAACAAGGTCACGGATACAAGAGTCTGAAATGAGTGAACTGCGTGTGTGGAGACTCTGGAGAGACAGTGGTAGTGGTGTTGGTGTATTTCTCGCTGTGTTTATGTCCATGTTTGAAGCGAGTGGTTTTAGTGAGAGTAACTATACTGTATGAGTCAATGAATCTAACAGAAAATACCTCCATCCAGCGAGCCCGTTAAGAATCACATTTTCAAACTGTAGCAATGTGTGCAGATCAATTCCCCCACGATTCCTCATAGCCTCGTTTGTCCCTTTTGAAAACACCAAAAGTGGCCAAAAACAATGTACGTCGTTAGTGTGCACACTTGTTCAATCAGTGGAGCCTCAATGTCTACCACTTTTCACATCCTGTACCAGTGTGTAATCCCACTGTCGGACATGCAGCGGAGATGCTGGAAACTAAAGCTTTCCTCCAGCCAGCCCTGAGCCTTATGCAACAGACAAGGAGCATCCATGGGCCACTGCAATTAGCCTTGTTACCTAGGTGACACTTCCCATAGACAACCCATTCATCCAAACAGAAAAGTCCTCTCTAATTATATTAAACAATGTCAAAATCACCAACATTGCAGCTGTAGGGAAAGCTTGAATTATCCTCTTTCAATCTGTAAAGTGTTTGTTTCATAGAAATCCACCGTAGACATTTTATGAGCTACTTCCTGTCAAGAGATTCCTTGCAGATGATCTTTTTCGAAGTGCTGGAGTTTGGTGCTTGACTGCTTGTTGAATGTTGACTATCACTCAACGGCCCATGCGTACCACCTGTTTTGAATGTGCACATAATGCAGGAGGCAGCATGTGCTTTACTGATAACGAGCGCTTCCATACTCTGATACTTAAAACATAATCATCTGCAAGGAATTTCTTGACAGGAAGTACGTAGCTCATAAAATGTCTACGGTGGAGTATTAAACAAAAACTTTACAGATTGAAAGAGTGATTTTGACATTGTTTAATATAATTAGAGAGGACTTTTCTGTTTGGATGAATGGGCTCTCTATGGGAAGTGTCACCTACTGTAGGTATCACCTTGCTGGCAAGATGGCAGCCGTGTGAATATCATCAATGGCAGCACAAGCCACTAAAGCAGTGCTGGAGAACGGCCCCGGGGCCCAGATCACGCCATGGGTGCCACACTGCACTGCAGGCAGCCCCTGACCCAATACACGGGTGTGCAGTGCCACAGCATGGGCATCTAATGGGCACGCTAGGCATTTAATGGGCAATGAGGTAACACTCCAGTATATGGGCATCTGATGAGGGGGTAACACTGTGGAGCTGTATCCAATCAGTGCCCAGTGGGTGAGGGAGAGAAGTGTCTGCTCGCAAACAGCAGCTTTCATGTGGTCACAACTCACATGTTAAAGTGCTTCTAATGCTCTGAAGGCCTAACACTGCAGACTGTCTACAATGGAACATGGAACAATGCATCTGACCACATGAAGCACAGCTCAGCGCCCACCATTAATACTGCACATATTCCTTCCCTCTCTCTCCCTCTGGAATTTTATTCCCTCTCTCACACACGTGCACACGCACGCGCGCACACACACACACACACACACACACACACACACACACAAACACACATTATACAAAGGGCCAAACAACAGACTAATCAACACCTCTTCCAAAAAGAAAACTAAGCCATATCCACACACAGACTGCAGTGATAACTGATGCATCTCAACATACTGTATGACACCGCATGGAATTACATTTTTAATGTAACGGGCAGCAGATTTTTGTACAAACCTAGACATCTGTTTCTGCACAAAGCCTGCATGTTGTGGACCGCTTAGCTTGATGCATGCACCCACAACTCTCTCTCTCTCTCTCTCTCTCTCTCTCTCTCTCTCTCTTTCAAAAGTTTAAAGAAATTGCAAAATGGGACTTTCTACTTTTGGTACTCAAAGTAATGTTTTGATACCAATACTTTTGTCCTTTTAAATAAAAAATAAAGTAAATGTTTGATTCTGGACTCGTACGTACGCACTAGTGTACTGTACAAGTGTTTCTACATTTTCCGTATTTGTACTTTTACTTACTCCACTATACTGCCTTCTACAAAGACAGATGTGTACACTGACAGTTCGCCCCTTCATCCATCAGCAAGCAGCAGAAGACTCTCTCTCTGCCTGCATCACACAAACACACAGCACAGCACGGCACACACACACAACCCAAAACAACAAAAACAGCCAGCTAGTGGCAGACAGGCCCAACAATATGTCATCCCCCGGGCCACAACACCCCCCCCCCCCCATCCTCCCTGGGCCCAAGAGGCTCCGTTCAACCCCTCCCCACAGGCATGCACAAGCCTTGGGTCACCACCAGACTAGTGGATGGGGATGGGGGCTCCTACCCAAACATGTGGTGGTGGAGGGAGAATTAGCCTACTCCCATTTGTTTTGTTTTCGTACTTTTACTTAAGTGTTTACTTAAGTAAAAGTAGCAATGGCCCATAAGAAATACTCTGTTGCAAGTAAAATATTCCATATCGTCGCCGTCGTTGCGGGCTTATCTCCATAATTCATTATTTTTGCGGGGTTTTTTTCATAAATTAACGCCCTACTTGATCATACTATACAGCCGCACACAAAAGTATCAAAAGTAGCGGCTCAATACGCGTCATGGAATAGCAAATATTTGGGGGGGGGGTCAGATGTAGTCGAAAGGATGCAGACAGTTGCGGTGGTGGGGGGGGGGGGGGGGGCATTTGATGGGACCTCAGGGATGATAGAATACTATCTATTGAGGGGGAAAAGCACAATGCCTGACTTGTCACATTATTGTCGCTGAAAAGCCACAAGTCATCATCGTTGTCTTCCAATATGTTTCTCAAGTATGAAGTATTTGGTATCATCATTGTATCATAATATGAAATCTAAATCGTCTCTGTCGGATGGGAACCGTCAAAAACAGTTAAAAAAGTACTCGTGACCCTGTAGTATGATCAAGTATAGGGCATTCATTTACAACAACAGACACAGAAAAAATAAATATGGAGATAAGATGTTCCTGACGCGGCCAGCAACAAAATGTACTTAGTTCCTTTTTTCCACCCGCTGATGGGGATGTGGCCGCTACCCAAAACATGTGTAGTAGTTCCACGCCACTGAAGATGGTATCTGCTCTGCTGGAGCTGCAGTGTGAGGCTTTGCTTTTCTGCTCTGCTAGCTCTGCTCCATTCCCTGGCTGGCTGGCTGGCTGGCTGGCTGGCTGGCGGTCGCAACCAAGCACGGCAGCAGGGCCTTGTAATGGTCTGCTCGCTAGCATGCTTCTCAAAACCACTCCACAGTCATGCAAGCGAAGGCGTGCGTGTGTGAATGCATGAGTGTGTAGAGTGGAGACATAACGAGAACAAGTACCCAATATATCATCACTGGGTCGTCAGGCGGAGACCTTTGTTTGTCCAAAATGGTTAGGGTGGGGGGGGGGGTGCGATCCACTGTACTGTAGGTTCAATGTTTATAAAACCCTCTGACACGTGCAACCACTTTAACCCATTCTGACCGGGCACCCATTTTGGTGTTAGCATCATGTTATGCTTTACCTATTGAAAAATAGCAGATCTACAAGCTCATATCGCGCCACCGAGTGGCGCGATACGAGCTTGTAGGTCTGCTATTTTTGAAAAATTCGAAGAACGACTGACATTTTTAGAATCTGATCTCAGGTCAGAATGGGTTCATCAGACCAGTGTGTGTCCAGTGGAAACCTCGTATGAATCTGATCTCAGGTCAGAATGGGTTAAATCTGTTGTGGAATTCTGGATCAATCAGCAATCGATGAGGCAAATAGGAGTCAAGACCAAAAGACAATATTCTAGATGGTGATGGTTTATGCTTCATGTACATGATATCCCTAACCCTATGGGGAGAAGTACAATAACACTCATTCGGTGGTACGGTAATTCTGCCAAGTGCACAGGGCAGAAATCATAGTTATACTGTAGCTGCTTCACGGACAACTGAGCCATAACAAGATAGGCTGTACCAAAACAATATCTATTTGGTCTAGTGGAGACATTACTGTTACTGTCATAACGCATTAACTTTATGAAAAAGCGTAAACAAGTTTAAATATGGACAATTGGACATTCAGGGTTTCCCGCCCCCAACAGCGACGATACACAGACGGCTCAGAAAATGCACGCACGCAAGCATGCGCACACACGGTGGTGGTGGTGGACCAGCGAGTGGATAATGGTGCTTTCTTTACCCACAAGAGTAGGAAAAGTGATGCCAAATGTTAGCTGTAGACAGAAGGCGTCCTTCATTCATTGGTCTCTCCAAGCACCAATCAAAGGGCATGCAGAGCCTTCAGAGACACAGACGGAGGATGGAGTATCATAGTGACGGTGACAGCCGCATGATTCCAGCGGTGGGCAAGCACCATTACAGGCCATGTCACATGCACTTATATCACTACTGCACTGCACACATGGGAACATCCATGTGCTGTTGTGTTCACTCCAGCTCACTCACATACTGTAATTGGCCTACAGCACCGATACACCATGATGGTGCATAATGTGACTTTGTTTTGTCCAAATCTTTCGATAATGTCAGATCTACAAGCTATGTGTGTGCTGCCTGCTTGTGCTATTTACTTGCGCAAGCAGAGCGTGCAAGTACTGCAATCGGCTGAGTATGTATGTATGTACAGTATGTATGTACAGTATTTGGTTAAAATGGGTAGGGTTTAAAAAAAGGCAAGAGTTTGCTCTGGTGCACTGGCCTAAAAGTGGGTCCTTAAAAACTGCTAAAACTTCTGAAATGTATGCATGTAGATATGTATGTAGTATGTATGTGTGTAGTATTTAAAAGGGGGGCTTTTTTGTAAAAAGCCCAGCCCACCATACCTTAATTTATTTAAAAATACTCCAAGATAGGGTTACCAGTGAAGGGCAAAATGTATGTATGTATGTATGTATGTATGTATATTGGTGTCCTCAACAGCCAATAAGGGACCACCATCCTTGGTGACTTAACTAAGGTACGTTTCAAGGTTGGTATAAGGTCAGCAGCAGTCGTACCCAGACAACAGAAAGCTCTAGGACTCAGAGCAGCAGTCGTACCCAGACAGCAGAGAGCTCTATAGGGACTCAGAGCAGCAGTCATTGCAGTGATGCCAGTGGTGAGCGCACCTCATGGCGCGCTCTGCTTGTGCACAAGTAGGCCATGCATGGCCTACTTGTGTGCAAGGCGCAAGTTGGCATCTCGAGAGAGAGTGCATTTCTAGTTTAAAATAGATTACGTATAAAATAGGGCTTTATTATTACAAATGGACATACTCAAGGAAAGTAAAAGTACCTCAAAATCGGTGTTATTCGTGTCCTCACTGTTTTGCCTGATTCACTGCCTTTATTTTGTTATTTTATGTTTTTGCTTTTCTTTTATCTGTATAAAGAACTTTGATCTGCATTTCATGTCATGAAAGGTGCACTATATAAATAAAGTTTATTATTAACTCACATATAGACTATAGTCTTTCCAGACCCCACCGCTCACACAAAAGGCTGTATGTATAGGCTACTCACCGACATACGTCCCGCCTTCAACCCTCTTGATGATGTCAAAGGCGTCCTGCGCGTTGCCTTCCAGGATGTCAAACTTGACGTCGTAGCTGCCGAAATTATAGGAGTTGTACGCCGGCACCGTGGTTCTCAGGAACACGATCTCTGTTGGAAGATAACAACAGACGCACGAATGCACGCACACACACAAACACAAACCTTTTAGGGCCTTAAAAACCTCCATAATCACGTTCGCATAGCGAAGAGCCTGAAGACTGTGCCCAGTTCTTTAACTCTTTTTTTCCCCTCTCCTCCTCCTGTCCAAAGTGGAAGACAATAAAACAGGAGATGGAGGAATGTCTGTGTGTTTATTGTACATCAAGAGCGGGTCATGGCGAGGCTGAGGCTTTTCTAGTGCTTGTTGTTGAGCTTAGAGAGAAAAAGGGCCCTTGAATCTCTTTTACACCCCAGTTGCAGAGCTTATGAGAAACGACACAGGCTCAGCTCCCCATGACGTTGAGGATGAGTGTGTCTGAACATACGGGGCCACATGCAGGCCAATAGATGCTTGTCAGTTTGTCACAGAGTTTGTCTGCATGTGATTACGGGGCGGTTGCTCACATCCAACCCAGCGTGGCAGAACATTCTCTGGTGTGGCCTCGGCCAAGGATAGAGAGTGACTCGGAACAACATCGTGGAATAGCTAATTCTGGGGGGGGGTTAGAGGTACTCGAACGGATTCAGACAATTGCGGAGGGGGAAAATGCATTTCGATGGGACCTCAGGGATGATAGAATTCTACAGCCCTCAAGGGAGGGGGAAAAAGCACAATGCCTGACTTGTCAGTCACATTGTCGTTGAAAAGCCACAAGTCATCATGGTTGTCTTCCAATTTGTTGCTTCTCAAGGATTTTGGGCATCAGATATGCAATCGATGCTGTGTGGAAAGCCCATATGTCCAAAACTGCAACTTTTCAGGATTCAAATTCAAAAACAGTTTCGAGCTTGCATATCGGTTACTTTTGAGTCTTTTGTGTTTAACACTGTAGTATGCTCATACATTTTAACAGCAAACGATACGTATCTCGATACATGGTTGACGATACGATACATGGACAATATTGGTTCATGGTGATACGATACCATTCAATGATATAAAATCGATACAGTAACTATTTAACAAAGAAATTAAATCTGTGTGAATAGTGCAAGTTTTGAAGGGAAACATTTATTATCATGGATATACAGTAAAGCACCCTGGCAAATACACAGAGATTATATTTGGACAAAACCCTTACTGTACCTTGATTAAACCCCTCCTTTTCTTTTTTCTTGTTAAATGACTAAACACAACACACAGGTACTTCGTATTGATAATTATCTGCATTGCAAAATGATTTGATACCGATTATTTGCATTGCAAAACAATACGATGCGATACAAAGTATATTGTTCGATGCAGTTACTATATTGTTACACAGGTATTAATTTAGGAAAAACACAAAACATTTTAATATAGAGTTACTGTAGAAGATTACCGACCGCAATATAAAACACGTACGAAATGTAAAGGCTGGGGTACACAGGGGCGGCAGGCTCCATTGTCAACCATGTGCAAAGAGGTACAGTATGGCCAAATTGCTGTTTTGATCACAAAGAAGCATTTCAACTATAGCATTGTGTTACATGCTGCCATTAACCAGCTACATTGCACTCCATGGTTGCCAGTATTATGTTGTTGCTGTCTTACAGTATCTCCATATTCTAACTTTTTCTGTTTCGTTTCATTATTGCCCTACTTGATCAACAGTAGCAGATCCACAAGCTTTTGATTTAGTAGATATGCTATTTTTGAAATTGATTCCTGATAAGTATCAGTTTGGGGGCATCATTGCTGTTGGGGAGAAACCTCATTTCAACTTTTAATGTTTTGGCAAATCAATGGCATTTATTCATGGAAAATGATTCTGATATGACTCCATTATAGTCTGTAATGCTTATACAGTACATCAAACAAGAAGGGACGTTCAGCTATTTCAATTCGAAACCACTTTATATCATCATACTATAATTAACTCAATGTCTGAATGAATAAATGTGTGTCAGAAACACTGCCGTAGCTCGTCACTGCCTGCACCAATCGCTCCCACTTTTCACACAGGCATTGACCATAATAATATGGAGGTCTTAACAAAGCCCTTTTTCCAATTTAAAAAATTAATAACGAATGTATTCATGAATTCAATATTCCCATCCACTTGCATGGGAAAATACGAAAACTCACATAAAGTATTTTTCTCTCAGAAACCGTCTGAGCTACAGTTACAACACTTGGAGGGGAAGTTCATAATAATTATTAAAATTAATCTAATGAATAATTACATCATTCGGCCTCATGGTGGCGCTATAACAGCCCACTTTACATTTCACCTTATACAGTAGCTCTAGAACCGTAGGTAAAATCAAAATGTCACTTTCCCAGGATTAGTTGGGTCATGACGCATCTCCCCATATAGGCCACGTCCATTTGCGTCAGGATAGATTTTCTGCCATTTAGAATTTTCTTCACCTACAGCTTTTGTGCAAATCTCACAAAGATCGGTACACATGATCTCTGGACCTATCCGATGAAAACACCACAGCCAGAATTTTTATAGTCTGTATTGTGTCCAAAGTTAGTGGGGCCTGTTTTACAAAAAAATTACCAACGGAATGTCCAATCCACCCCAAATTTAATTCCCATGTCGTGGGTGGTATAATCAACGGAGAGCACAAAGCAATGCCATTTTCAGCCATAGGGGGCACAGCAAATGCGGAAATGCTTTTGGGGAGATAAAGCGTGCGCTCCGGCGAAAACAGTTAATCTACAAGCTCACAACATCACAGGTTGCAAGAATTGTGAACATTTTGGACGCAAATGCACCTACAATTTGATCTGTGCGACTCACAAAATACATTTGGGAGTACCTGTGTGACTGTCCATACTGTAGTTTCTGTGGTGCATGTCAAACTGGGGGGCCTTCATACTTTTCAAGTGGGGTCTGTGGGCTAATAAGTGTAAATGTTGCAGTCCTTGTCATGAACATATTTCCCTACCATGCATTTGTACGAATGCTTTCATGTGCCACGCTGCAAGCTCGCACATCTGCAAACCTTCTCTTTTCAAATATGGGGGTCCTTGACAAGGAAGTGTGTGAGAAGAGAACTACACAGTGTAACGTACCCTCAGGTCTGGTGAACTCTCTGAAGGTGGGCATGGAGATGACCGTGTGGGACACAGAGTGGACGGGCTCCAGGATGCAGGCCACGTCGTTGGGTTTGCACGATTTGATGCAGCGGATGGTGTCTGACCGCGACACTCTGGCTGCCCTGGAGGTCAGGAGAGAACACACACACACACACACACAGCCTCTGACCTTTAACCCATGAAAACCTCTGTCATTTTTAGATTTGAATTACTATATTATACTTTGGCTAAAAATAGCAGATATACAAGCTCATAGCGGGTCACTCCGTGCCGTGCTATGAGCTTATTGCAACCGCAGTTCGCAGTTAATTATGAAATTGTGCATTTCCCGTCAGTCAGTCAGTCAGTCACTATTCCTGATGTCATCCTTTTAGTTGACTAAATTTCATAACATTTAGTCAACTAAAACCTACAGTTGATTTAGTCAACTAAAATGTATTTTTGGCGGGCCGTGATGCCGTCGCAATGCTTGATTTATACTTTAGCTGTGTGCCGAAAATGGACGATATTCAAGCGCTTTAATATATTAACTGCATGAGTTTGGTAGACACAATAGTGCTGACTTCTATTTTATGCATTTACTTTTTAACTGTATGCGTCACTCTGGTGTACTCTGAGGGCACAATGAGAGACAGATTGCATTAAACAAGCCACCTCAACCTTTTAATTTGCCTACCAATTGTCTCATACGGTATGCTCAACTTCATACTGTAGGTCACTCATAACTGCCTTCAAAATCCACTGCATTTTATGATTTAGATTTTTTGGGGGGAATCATTTAGTTTCCCCTTGTAGTAGTCGTGGGCCAGACTGAGATGTGTTGAAAGTCTTTTATTTAATTTAATTTATTTATTTTGCATAATGGCATGCCCAAAAGTGTCATGTCATGAATTATTTTATTGCGTGCGTGCGTGTGTGTGTGTCAGGGGCCGAAGACTTACTACGCTTTCAAGAGAGTGATGCACAACCTGCCCAGGGAAAATATTATGATTTGCAGATCATCCCCGGCCTCGCATCAGATAATCTCTTCAGGACGATTTATGGGCACAGGGAGGGCTCTAAAAGACTCCTAAATTGTGAGCAACATGACTAGACAACTCCCCATCCTGTCCTCTCCCCCCTGGGCAGCTCTCATCCTATTATTTAAGGCCTTGTTTATTCCACTGGGTCTCAAAGGGTCCAGGAACCTCTTAGACTAGAGCGGGGTTCCTCAACAAAATGAGTTGATATACTGTAGTGTATAGCATCAAAGTATGTTTTTAACCACTTTAATACTATTGTATGCTTAGGCTATTCAATAATAGACAATAGCCGATCTACATGGTCTACAATCTTGATACCCATCGGAAAAAGGGGGGGAGAATTCGTTCTTGAGAGATTACAGGGTCTAAAATGTGACATGTCTTAAAAATGGTAAATAAATGGTAAATGCCAATGGTGCATTTATATAGCGCTTTCATCCAAAGCGCTTTACATAGATTTGTGCATTACATTCACTTCACACACCAATGGCGGAGGAAACCATGCAAGGCACCAACCTGCACATCGGGAGCAATTAGGGGTTCACAGTCTTGCTCAAGGACACTTTGACACTAACTCTGGGGGAGGCCAGGATCGAACTGGGAACCTCGCAGTTCCCATCCAGCCACTGCCACCCGTGGCAAACATTCTGCCAAAATAGCCGAACATTCTGCAAAAAAAAGCCAATCTACAAGTTCACAGCGCATCCTAACGTGACATATTGTGAGCGTGTAGATGCGACAATTGTTTAGCAAAGAGATTTGGTGTACATAATAGGGGAACTGGGGAAGAAAGTACATACCCCATTGTATATCGTCTGTCGGGTCCAAAACTTTTCAGGATTAAAATTCCAAACCACCAATGGTAGCAGATTGACAAGCTCAAAGCGGATGGCTTTGCGCCACGTTTCAAGCTTGTAGATCTGCTACTTTTGATGCTTTTGTGTAACGCCGTAATGTGATCAAGTAGGGCGTTCGTTTACGAAAAATATGGATACAAGCGGTTTCTGCCCAACAGCGACAATATAGTTTTAGGGTTTAAGTGGTCAACAGTGATTTCTTGGCCATTAACAACATCGTTATCAAGAGTGCATCTTTGAATCAGCAAAGGAAACTCTTTGATTGATGAGGGGCCGACTGTTTGAATCTCGGCATAACGGACGGCCCAGACTCCGTCATGTAAAGACGTTTTACATTCAGTCTGGACTCAGACCGGGAGACAACCGCACATACGGAGGGTTATATCGGGTTATAAAAACAAGTCATCCTGCCATGTTTAAGTCCACTTAATGTGCATGGTGGACATATAGCCACATGATGAGTCATGAGACCTACATGTCTGGCTCTGCTCACCCCTCAGGGCACTGCTGGAAAGTATACATCACGTACTCAAGCACTGTAAACTACTTTTACTTTACTTATTTTCCCAGTACTCAGTACTTTATAGTATTAGCTACTACATCAGAGGCAATGTTTGAACTTGAACTCCCCTATGATTATTTGACACGTTTTGATACAAGTAACTTCGCAGATTTAGATTATTATTGCAAAATATAGAAACCACTTAATATACTTACGCCATTTGAAAACAGAATATCAACAAGCTCAACATGCATTGCCATGCAACGCAATCTCACAACTGCAAGCACACAATGTACTGCATGCATGGCAACGCATTGTGTTCTTGTAGATTTGCTATTTTCAAAACATTGACACATTTTTAAAACCTCATGAAATGCGAGTACTTTTACTTTTGGTGCTTTTACTTTTGTACATTGTGTGTTACTGCTACTTTTACTTAAGTAAAAGAATAAAGCATTGAACAAAAAAAAGGGTACTTTTTCCACCAGATCCCTCAGGGGACCCATAGGCATGGAGCTGGCTGCCCAGGGCCGGCTAGGGTTGCAGGGCTCCTTTCATAGGGAGAGAGAGGGGAGAAGCCCCTGACAGAAAGTCAAGCCACCGCTGGGTAGGGGCTTGTAATTAGCAATTAGCGGGTGGGTCCAAGTTTTGCTTTGGCCCCGGCCAAAGCCACAAAATGTTCTTGTAGTTTATAATACCTCGGGCCTAGAGCTGCAGGGAGAGGGCGGGAGAGAGAGAGAAAGGGGGTACTGCAAGACGGCGGAAACACTCTGTAGGGACTAGAGTGAATTTACGACAAGATAATGACACACTGATATGACCCCCTCCCCTCGTACAACAGGCGGGCGCGACAAAGCACGGGGAGTGCAGCAAGTGAAGCGCTAATTATAGGCAAGTGTGTGTTCCCGTTTTTTTTCACTCCTGCGAACGCACGCGGACAAGGAGCGCATCACAGTAGGCCTATCACACGCTCTCTCTCATCTCTCCACGGCTCACGTGGCCCGTAGAGACCCAGCCCAAGGAGGAGAGAGAAAAAAACCCCAATACTTTTCAGCACCAGAAAGAAAAACAAGAACTTTTTCCCCCTCTGGAATGGAAGTCTTCTTGGTCAAGCACACGGGCCCCCTTTTTTTTATATATATATTTTTTTGTAATTATTATTTATAGTCAGCACATTGATAATGCCCCAACACAAACAGTGCAGGGCATCATTCATTCTGCGCGCGGTGATGTTTGCTCCACCACAAATTGTTCAGACCACCGGCCAGATCCCAGAGCCCCATAACTCAACGTCAAAGAGAGAGGAGGGAAAAAACCCTTGGTGTGTGTGCGCGGCTGCGCGCCACCGTGCTTCTTATTTTAAGGATATCCCCACTGGGGACCGGAGTGCATCCTTGCGGGGCTGACAGCTCAGGACAGGAGGAACCCTCCAGGACATCTGAATTTACAGTTTATTTCGAAAGACCACAGCAGCCTCCGGGGCCTGCAGCCACACGCATGTCAGGCCTATTTATACAGTTGTCCTGCTGTTGCATATTTCCTCCTCCCCGCTTGCTCCGACTGCCACTGCATCCCATCTCCTGTCACTTACTTGCCATTCGTTTTGGTTTCACCGTCTCCCTCTTTTGGGGGTTTATCGTCCTGTGGTATGCTAGTTAAGTGGAAACCTGTGTATTTTGCATTAAGCTCAGAAATATGGGGAAAAACGGGAATGGCTGAATAGGGAGGGATGCGTGCGCATTAGAATCGTTGCTGTCGGGCAGGAAAATTCATCTTTATTTATGTTATTTTTTTATTATAATATATTTTTTTAGGGGGGGGGGGGGGGGGGTGTCTGGACTCTGGACAGGTTAATGTCCTACTTTGTCGCACAACTGTGCCTCACAAAAGTAGTGAAAATAGCTGATCTACAAGCTCCCTATTTCTGCAGTCTGTTTTTGAATGAAAAATAAAATGTAATAAATGTTATCCAATGTGTATGATAATTATGTTAAAGTTGTATGTTAAATAATACAATATAACATACAATTGGGGTGGTTGCATTTTGTCTCCCTGCTCTTCTATCCGCAAGCTCAAAACTTGGTGCGAAGCGATGCGTTTTGAGCTTGTAGATCTGCGCCACTTTTGCAATTTTTTATTTTAATCCTGAAAAGTAACCGTTATTTGACATAATGAGGTTTCCACCCACAGAGACGATAAGGTGAGGTAGTGGCATTATAAGAACGATCATGAATTTGCACCGTTACATACTGTATATAGCTATCGACATTAGCCGTTTATGTATTTTAGCAGACAGTCTTTTTTTATGTTTCTTTTTTTTATTGAAGTCTATGGGATTGTAGCAATTCAAAACTATGCAGTAAAGTTTTCATGCTTTCAACTGTTATTTGGCCCCGAGTTACAAATGGTCTCGGTGCCGGATAAGATTTATCCCCCCGCCCCCCATTTCAGTGCATCAAGAACTGGATGTGAATTGAACATGTGTTATTTCTATTTCAGAGCTTTAATAGAAAACTGCCCTTCCGACATATAAACCATAGAATACTGTAAAACTATATCATGCAATGATCATCAAATTACAGTCAATTATAGGCAGAGTGGGGACAAGACTTCCCCATCGATTATGCTGCCCTAGAGGGCCACCTAGCGGCCATCAACGTACCCTACAGTACCTCCAAAGTAAATACATTCAGTTGGACCTATAGTTGCATTGAACTATTTAAAAAATATATTTTTTAGACGGGTTATAAAATGCTACAAAAAATGTGTATATTACTCCTGGACTCTGTGTGTGTGTGTGTGTGTGTGTGTGCGTGTGTGTGTGTGCGTCTCAGTGCGCAACTGTGCATCTATGTGATTTTGTGTGTTGGTGTCTTGGTGTTTTCCTACATTCGTAACAAAGGATGTGCGCTTTCAACAGAACTTATGTCACAATTAAACGTCGATAGATGTCTTTTGCATCAAAGATTGTTGCTATTAACATAACATGCACTGTGATGAAATGTCAAACTCATGTCTGTGCAAGGCCATGCGGCTCACATGAGGCACGCGCATTCAATCGCACTCCCAAATCGGCACATTTATACACATGGTCGATTCCCACCCAAACGGTATGCAAATCAAGACGGCTGTAATCCTGGGGTCTACTCTACTCTCCCTCTGCCAACCTGGGGAGAGCCCCGAACTGAGCTCATGCTTCCTTCAATGCATGAGGAGTGAGCACAGGCCGCTTCTTATCACCTGACAGGGGGGAGGGGGGTTTCCCCGGTATAGGACGTAGCACGTGGAAGGAACACGTTATTCCAAACATTTCCTTTCCCTTCCATCAGGCGCCCAGGCTGACCAGGGGGAGGCAGTATAGAGACCAGGATTACTGCTTGCTCTTTGTGACCCTAGGGGCCACGGGGAGAAAGGCACCACACAGAAAGGCCCCTTTGCCAATCCCACCTAGGGATGCGCTGATGACGCGGAGGAGAGAACACGTCCCCAGCGCCCACGCCGTGAATTGAATCCAGGACCTTCTAGCTGTGAGGCAACAGCGCTACCGACTGCGCCCCCGTAGCTCGACCCCACTTCTGACACCGCGACTGCCTTGTGTTCAATCTTTTGTTTAAAAATGTATTTTATAGTTTCCAATCTTTATAGTTTCCAATCTTTCAACATGTTGTCACATGACAACACGTTGAAACATGATGCTACAGGGGTACCCAGTGCCGATGAGGGGTGCCGACCAAGCGTCAGTATGTGACGAGTTGGGAGTGACAATGTGTTAGGTTTGTTGAGATTCATGCAGACAGCAGCTGTACTCTATCTACTCCAGTGGTTCTCAAAGTGGGGTCCGGGGACCCCCAGGAGTCCTTGGGGGTCTCCAGCAAAAATGTGTTAATAGCATCAAAGTCAGTTTAGGCCTAAGGCCGATTCTAAAAACGCCTTTTAAAGCTTGACCTAAGTTTTCTGGAAAAACTTCAAATATTTATATAGCAGCATCAATTTTTTTTGTAATTTTTGAATACTGTACATACGGTACAGAACCCAAAAATGGGTTCCCGGCCTGAGGGGGGTAAGACACCAAAAGGGGTTCCCCAGAATGGGTTAACCCTACATACATTGGCACCTCAGCTCACATCGAAGTAGATCTGCTATAAAGACGGAATTTTGAAAAAATTGGAATCATTTAAAAAGGGGGGGGACAAAATCAGATGGCGGTCCGTGGCCAAATAATGCACATCGACGTGGGGTGGGGGGTGGGGTCCTCGACATGGGAAGAAAAATAAGTTGTGAGAACACCGTGCCGTTCTCTACTGTGCCAGATGGTTGTAGGGCTCCCGCGGCGCGTCCGTCGCCACAAACACGTGCACGACGGCCAGGTAGGTGCTGAAGGCGCCGTGGCGCCGCAGCGTCAGCAGTACCCTGAGCTCAAAGTCCTGCGGCCGGGCGAGGAGGCGCGCCACGGACATCACGCCGCCCGAGCCCGACCGCTCCATGGCGAAGTAGCCGCCCTCGTTGCCGGCCGTGATGACCACCTGGATGTCGTCGCCGGGCGCCGGGTGGGTGGGGCCCATGCGGAAGACGTTGGTGAACACGGGGATGTTGGTGGGGAAGGTGAGGTGGTAGTGAGTTATTCTGAGGGGCGCCGTCACGCACACGCTGTCGCTAGAGTCATAGCAAAGCAAGCGCTCACATCGACTGCAAAGGGAGAGAGAGAGAGAGAGAGACGGGGGAGGGGTGGGGTGTGGACAGGACAGGACAGGAACAAAAATAACAAGAAAACAGGCAGCTGTAAGTTTGGGTGCCGTGCATGGCATGCAGTTGGGGTGCCGGGGCAGGTGGTGGTCAAACTGGCAGGCATTCTGTAAACTCCACGATGTCGACAGGGTTGGAACGAATGGAACCCTGCAGGCATGGTGTCAGTGTGTGTGTGTCCTGTGAGGCATCATGCAGGAACTGCTATCCCACAGTACTGGGGCAGCCATACTTACTACATGCATATCGTAGCCGACGGGCAGGAACCTCTTATCTCCTTATTCAGAATGTTTGTGTTTTTTTTCGTAAATTAAACGCCTTACTTGATCATACACAAAAGCATCAAAAGTAGCAGACGCACAAGCGACGCGTTTCGAGCTTGTAGATCTGCTACTTTTGCAGTTTTTGGAAAAGTAACAGTTTTGGACATATGAGGATAACAGAGACGACTATGTGTGTGTGGAGGTTTGTGCCAATGTAAACATATCATCATTCCTCTGCTTCCATTCGACCATAACAAAACATGCTAGAGCTGAACGCTCGGCTGATGTCATTCCAGCAGAGAGCATGCACAGCCTCGGTCCATTGAGATTGCAATGGAATTATTATCACAATCGCAAATGTTCATATTTCTTCCGTTGATCTCCGTGGAGATATCGGTAAAGTCATCCTTTCTTTGGTTTGTGAAGCTCCAGAGCTTTTCCGCTCATATGTGTCTGTCAGTGTGTGGATTTGTCTGATGGCATCAGCCAGTGTCGTCTAAATTAAAGCAATAAACCACAAGAGGTGTGAGGTAAAGAGGTTACCTTGCATTTTATGAAGACTGAGTGGTGAGCCACGACGCATGGCGGAGTGCCTCCAACCCTCATCAACCCTCATCTCATGAAACAGGCGCTTGCTGTCTTTACAAGCCCGCCCGGAGCCTACAGTCACAGTCCTATGAGCGGTGCTTCGAAGCCCACACGGCCAGGGTTTGTAAGGAAATGAAGCGCTTCCCTTCCCTAGTTCAGCTACAGATATGCTGGATGACTGTAACACACCTGGGGTTGATATAAACTGATTTAAGGTGTAGATCGCCGTTGAGATTTAGTATGCGGGGTAGTACTGGGACCGTTTTTGAAAGCTCTATATTATGATCACGCTGGGCAAGACCTACGCTGTCGACGCCATCATTTGTTTTGGGCGGAAGTTGCGTGATTTTGGCGGAAGTACCGCTCAAGGACATTACGTTGCTGCTTTACAAAGCAGTTTACATTCTCCGTGAATGAAACAAGTGTCAGCTAGGTCAGGAGGTCAACAGGGAGAACGGCCAAAAAGGTTTTTGGACCGCTGCTAGCTATAGAGCAGCGGTCCTCAACCTGTGGTCCGGGGACCAGCACTGTTCCTTGAAGAACTTCCAGGTGGTCCCCAGCTAAATGATGGAGAGGTGGTACCCAAAATGGTCACTTTACCTCCAACTCTTGATTAGTGTAAAATTAAAACAAATGGACCATTTGGGTTACATTTTGAGTTACTTGCCTTACTTAATGCACAAGAAGTCTACACAATTAGAGAATTGTTATTTTGATCAATGTTGGCCTATTATCTCTATATGGTACCAACATCAATACAGCATGGAATTATAATTTTGGGTCTGAGAGGCTAAACGACATCAAATGGTGGAACTTAAATAATGGAACTCGATATGAAAAAGGTTGAAAACCACCGCTATAGAGTGTTTGTTCAGCAACAGGGGTATCCCCGTATATCTCCAGCTAAACAATACATACATTACCAATTCCATCCATTCAGGAGAGAGAACTCATACAGGATAAACAAGTGAAATAAAACGGACACAATTGGAACTGGAACCCTTTAAAATTGAAGCCGATAGATGGGTTCTCTCTCATGATTGGATAACGTTGCTATTCCAACTGAAAGTGTATGTACAAAGAGTGTAGTGTTTTAAGGGCTGGAGAGAAACAGGGGGACACGTGTTACAGAATGAACTATAGCAATGATTACCAACAGAATGCAGAGCCTTAACTTTTTAACATGAAACCTTTTGTTTTAACCACATAGAATGTTATGCGTAAGAAAGACCACTCACGTCTCTCCAGATTTGCGATAATTCTCTGGACACTCGAAGGACAGACATCTGAAACTTCCCTGCACATTGAAGCACGTCTGGTTCTCTGAGCATGTGTGTGTTCCGATTATACACTCATCAACATCTGGAATAGAACAAGACAAGAGCATACTCAAATCCTAATATTACATTTAATGGTGGGGTAAGTGAGACTGTCTGTGCCGAAAAGACACATTGTCGGGGAAGAAAACTCGTATCTCCATATTCTAACTGTTTGTGGTTTTTCTTAAATTAGCTCCCTACTTGATCATACTACGGCATCACAGAAAAGTAGCAGATCACTTAAGTTTGACTTGTAGATCTGCTGCTTTTGCTATTTTTCTTATAGATGGTTTCCATCCAAATATATTGTAATCTATATAGTTATCTAGCTGTGTACACGCCGGTGGTTAATTAAGCCATCTGAGGTGAGCTTACCTTGGCAGTTGCGTCCATTGGCGGCCAGGGTGTATCCATCCACAGGACAGGTACAGTGGAAGCTGCCCCCCGTGTTGTGACAGCGGTACGAGCAGATGTGACCTCCGGTGGGCAGGGCGCACTCGTCGATGTCTAAACGGATCAAAGGTGAATTAAGACACAGGAGGACAGAAACTAAATAAATAAAGAGAGATCCCAGTACTCAGATTTCTGCATGGCGTTGTTACAGTGGGATTGGTGACCTGCCGAAATCATGTGACCATCTTGTGGACTTTACATGGCAGTGTCAGAACCTAAAGCTGTTTGGTTATTAACAGAGTAAAACGTGGTGGTATTGCGAGACCTCAACGTGTGCTATGTGAACACCACAAGATGGTCACAAATTGTATAACACTGACAAAAGGCGTAGAGTATTGGGATCTGGCTAAAGAGGACATTCAAATATTGCAACAGGGAAGTACCCTAGCCCATAGCTCAGCTTGTGACTAAACAACTGCATCGGATCCGTTTTACCTTCACAAGTCATGCCATCATTGTCGCTGAGCTGGTAGCCACGGCGACAGTAGCACTGGTAGGTCCCGTAGACGTTGGCACACTCCTGACTGCACGGGTTGTTCTCGCACTCATTTAGATCTGCACAGACGAGCAACTGTTAATTTAACTAATTGATACAATTGATTTTTCTTGTTGATTCCATTGATATATAAAACTAACAAATCAGATCAAAACACGAATCGATTTTCCCAACAACGTGGAAAGTGGTCAACGGAAGTGGTCAAAGTGGGTGAAGCTCAAACTTCACCCACCTTAACTCTGACAGTATACAAATGGAACCAAATCCATTTGAATACCGTCATAGTTACAGACTTAAATGTCAAGGTTAGAACTCACTCAAGGAAACGAGTCCCTAGACCGTACTTTGAGAACTACAGTACTGATGTGGAGAATATGTTAATCTCACCGTCACAGTTCCTGCCGTCACTGGCCAGTTTGAACCCTGTGGTACAGCTGCACTTGTAGGACCCCAGAGTGTTCTCACACTTATGGGCACACAGGCGTCCAGGATAGTGCCTGCATTCATTGATATCTGAAATAATATGGTGAAACAAGTACATGTCAACCCCAAAACGGCAATTCAGAAAGTTACCGCCTTTCCAAAAATGTGAATGAAGTGAACACACATCGACACACTAAAAAAAAACTGAATAAGGGAACCTGTTTTGGCATTCTATAATTATTCAGTCAGAAACACTCATCATGTCAAAGAAGATTTAACCATTTAATGCAACAAATAATACACTTGGCCTTAATCGATGTTCTCTTGGGACCTTTCCAAAATGTTGCTAAGCTAAGACATAAAATCACAATAGCATTTGACTAAAAGTGGAGGCTGGGATGGAGGAGTGTAGAAAAGTGTGGATGCTTTGGTAATGACCAGCAGAGCTGTGATTGGAGTAGGAAAGCGTGGCTGATTGTAAACAATCAGCAGACTGACAGCTGATAATAATAATAACTAGAAATGCACTCTGTCGAAGTGCCAATTTGCGCCTTGCACACAAGTAGGCCACACATGGCCTACTTGTGTGCTCTGTCGGATAACAGCTGCTCGTGACAAACAACCGCAGATCAGGTTCCAAAACTGTGCAATCCTCATACTGTAGTGACAAACCAGGTATAGTACACTGATTGCGGTGTCCAGTTGGAAAAGGCACTTAAGTTAAAACTTGACTTTTGTCTCGGATTGAGAAGCGGCGACAGAAACGCCAGCGTCCCCTCACACCAGAAGGCTCAATGAGGCGCGTATGTACCGGTATATACTAACGCAATGTTTCATTTGTATATCGTTGTGTATATCGTTATGTGTGCAGAGAGGTCAGTCATTACTCCGTAAGCACTTACCCTCACACACTCTGTTGATGCTGTTGAAGATGTATCCTGCAGCACACTCACAGCGGTACGATCCCACCAGGTTGATACAACCGTGCCCTGAACAGGCTCCGTCTGGACCTTTACACTCATCAATGTCTGGCGAAGGAGATCAACAGCATTTACAGCAGTAGGTTACTTCGATCAGTGGTTCCCAGCCTTTTTTTACTTGGAGCACCACATTCTGACAAAAACTGACACACGTGACTGAGCGAGCACACTCACGCGCGCACTGTAACCTACCTACGCATCGTGTTCCCTCATCGTTGAGGTGGTAACCTCGGCCACAGTTGACAGAGTTCCTCTGGCAGGTGAAAGAACCAACGGTGTTGATACAGACGTAGCCTGAGCCACATGCCGGTGATGCTGCCGACTGCATGATACACTCGTTGATGTCTGAAACACAACACAACTCTGGTCACTTTCCTGTTGTCACATTTAAAAAAGGTAGGGTAAATGATATTCCTTTGTTAAAATAAGTGTTACATAACTATTCTGATAGTAATAATCATTGTCATTGTTGTAGTGATTGTTCAGTAGCAGGGGTCTATGTCTATCCAGCTCTTTAATAAACAGAAAATAACATTTTCAGGATGTTATACTTTGACTATTCTGAAATAGCAGCTCTACAAGCCCACACGGTGTTACATGATATATTGTAGATTTGCTATTAAAAAGAAAAGAAAATTACAAGTACTTGCAGAACTTGTACTATTCATTTGTACTATTAAAAAAAGAGAACGAAGTTTGGTTCGGTATGTTTACATTGATGCTAATATTGTATTTATTTTACTCCAGTACAATTTTGAATACAGATAGGATTAGTTTTTTACTTTGTACTGTGGTTGAAGATTACCTAAATATACTTCAAAGACGTCTCGAATTTTAAGCTTAATATTATTGTAAACCAAGTCACATAAGTTAAAATGGCTGACATTAGATGTTACTTGGCTAATCCCCGAGACCTTTCCGCAAAATAAACTGCTACAGTATATCAAGTGAAATCTGCACTATATTCCTTTACTGAGACAACCAAATGCTAATGTTTATTGGCCAAGGCAATTTGTTTCCTAAAACTTTGAAGGATAATCCTTCAATGTTGTACAGTATGTTTCCGTGATCTCTTAAAAATGGCAAAACATTTTCAAACTAGAAAGCTGGCACTCCTCCAAGCTCTCCCTGTACTGTAGGTTTAGCCTTGTATGGCTTCTGATATGCTCCCAAAAATGTAACTTTTCAGGAAATGGAGGATCCAATTATTATTTAGTCACAAGTTCTTGTTCCATTGGTTCAATATTTATAAAACCCACAGACACAACTAACCACTTTTGACTTTCAAAAACTCTCTTTCACAAATAGTGAAAGTAGCCAATTGATTGTAGAGCCAAGCTCTACAATCACATTATGCTGAGCTTGTAGACTGGCTACTCTTTTTCAATACTTTATCACAACAATCTTGTAGCACAAAGAATAACATTAACTTATGACAAAACTGAAATATTTTTAACTGGAGAGATACAAGGTTTCAGCCTGATGGCGAAACCAAGCAGCTTGGCATCCTGGGTATGGCTAGTTTGTCAAATAAAAATAACTTTCTGTTTTTTTGAAACCTCGTCCGTCGTCTGTCCTGCAACTGAGATGGTCACAGCCAAAGACTACAACACTGTCCTGGCCCCTCTCCGTGTATCCGGGGTGGAATCATGCTCACCAATGCATTGGCCCAAAGCATCCTGAATGTAGCCTGAACCGCACTTGACCTTGGGATGGCAACGGAACGAGCCCTGGGTGTTCTGACACTCAAACTCTGGGACACAGTTATGAGTGCCAGAATCACATTCATCGATGTCTACAGAAGAATAATAAGAAGAATTGGTAATACATACATTCCTATAAATAAATAAAACACGTTAGAATTTAACCAAATGCTGTATTACAGTAGACTATCTGCATGGAGTCCTGTGTAAATGAGAGTAAATTACTTCTTACCATCATTACTCAATGGACAATTACGTTGCGCATCTCACGGTTTGCACAGGAAATACATTTCTTGAGCTTAAAGTGATGTTTTGTAATACCGACATATGACTGGATACAAGACACTTGGCATTACACTGCGAGCGTTTTTTGTATTGATTAAACAGAAGAATTTCTTTGTTTTTGGATTATTCATTCATCGTAATGTTATAAATACAACTATAAATCCTCCAACTATTTAATCCCCCTATGAGAGCCCACCTGCCTATTCTCTGTCTTTTCTCTCTGTCTATCTCTCTCTCTCTCCCTCTACCCCCCCCCCCCCCCCCCCCGACACGGTCGAGGCAGATGGCCGCCCACCCTAGAGTCGGGTTCTGCCTGACGTTTCTTCCTAAAGGGGAGTTTTTCGTTACCATTGTCGCAATGTTGCTTGCTCTGGGTGGATCTTTGTTGGTTGTAAAGTGTCTTGAGACAACTTGTTGTGATTTGACACTATAATAAAATTGAATTGAATTGAATTGATCATGAGGCGAGTAAATTATAGAAAAATCTTTTTTTGTGTAGTCTAAACTACTCCCTTAATAGGATCTCATTCCCATGTGAGCCACCCCCTCTAAACTGATGCTTTGTATAGAAGCAGCCGTGTCCCAGGCTCCAGAACAAGAAGACAAGTACACCCCTTCTAAACTGATGCTTTGTATGTCCCACTCTCAGGATCTAGAACAAGCAGACACAGTGTGACACTGACCTTTACAGTTGTTGCTGTCAGTGAGCTCATAGCCAGTCCCACAGCTCACCTCCCTCTGGCAGCGAAATGAGCCCTCCGTGTTGATGCAACGCTCCCCTGTACGACAGTTACTGGCTCCTAGCAAGCACTCATTAATATCTGACAGGGGAGAGGACGAGGAGAGGAGAGGAGAGGAGAGGAGAGGAGAGGAGAGGAGAGGAGAGGAGAGGAGAGGAGACATTCGTCTTAGAACTGGGCTACATAACGACAACTTGGAATAAAATCATATTGCATAACTTGGTGTTGGGCAGAAACCTCTTATTGTCACTTTTTTGGTAAATTAACGTCATAGGCTACTTGATCACACTAAAGTATAAAAAGTTGCATATCTGCAAGCTCGAAGCACATTTTAAGCTTGTAGATCTGCTTGCATTTTATTTGAATCCTGAAAAATAACAGTTTTGCTGTGTAGGCCTACTGGTTACTAGATGTGAGGGCCACGTAGCAGCCCAAACGTCTAGTGATTTACAGTACAAGTGATAAACACTTTTTGTTAAAAAGTTGAAAATGCATGTTCAGGTGGGTTACCAATTTCAGACTAAACATTTATCAGCTTAAATTTCGTAGTGATACATTTCTGCTATTTCTTTTTTTTTTTGTTTCATCACTTCCAATTGCACTTGTTTATCCTGTATCCTATTAGTTCTCCCTCCGATACAATTGGCATCCTGAACTGAAAATACATTTTATGTTTATTAAAGACCTGGAGAAATGGGGATACTCTATTGAACACACTCTCGCAATGACTACATGGGAATATAGAGGTATTCAAGACTTATTTTAACAACAAATACAAATGCAAATAATTCTACAGCACCTTTCAAGTAGAAGAGCCAGGCATGCAGTAATAATGTCACTTACCGTCGCAGCTCTTTGCATCTGGTTTGAGTTTGTAGCCTTTGAAACAGGCACAGGTGCCATTGCCCACACACAGATGGGCACAGTTCCCGTTTCCTGTGAACCGCACAAACATGTTAATGTGCCCTTATTGTCAGTGGTGGACAGTAACAAAGACGATTTACATTAACCCAAGTACCCTTTTTGACTATCTGTACATTGTTTTAGTACAGTACAGACCAAGTACAGAGCCAAAAGTCAAGTATTGAGGATTGATAGGTATTGAGGTGGTTAAATGTCTGAAAATCCACATTACCATCCCGATCACCCAGGACGAAGTTCACCGTCCTTTCAATTAGTAACACCCAGCGCCCAGGACGAAGTTTTATCAAAAAGACAGGTTATTGATATCAAAACCGATCGCATCGCTCCACAGCCTGGGAGCTGCCTGTTGCGCAACATTCAATGTTGCGTAACAGTGGGACGTCATCGAAAATGTTTTGCCGACGAGACTGAAAATCTTAAAACGTTAATAACTCTTGATCTAAATCATCCCGTCCAATTCTAAGAAAAGATCATATCTTAGACGGGCGCTAGTCGCGGTAGATTTAATCATACCTCCCGGTGTTGTCGATCGGCTCTCTCGGAGTGTTTTGGCTACATTTAGCTGCTACAGCCACATCCGGGACAACATCCGGTAAAAGGCGCTATGATTTAATGGATTAAATAACCCCGGGCAATCGGAGTGTTTGAATCCAACATATTAATAGAAAAAATAATAATGTGTAAAAAAAAACACCAAACATTAATTGACACAACACTGATGATATGCTGTCAAACAAGTCTATGAAGCCATCTATGAAATCTATGAAAACAACAACATATTGAATAAAACAAACATTTACACAATATGTAGTGCTTCATCTCTCTATGGGGTCTGTGAAACACGTTGACCGAAGACCCCTGCTTTATACTTTGCCCACCACAGATGACTGTACTCAGCTCCTTACTCTGTACCTTTGCACTGGTCCGTGTCAGCGTCGTTGGGCAAGGCATCGCCGTCACCGTCGTTGGTTTCGTTCTCCTTGTGTGAAACTGTGGGAGAGAAAAAAATGATTTAAAAGCAGGTCAAGGCTTTCAAGTTCCTTTCCTTTGTTAAACATCACAGTGGAAAATAAGGCAGTGAACTAAAAAAAATAATTAAATCCAAGGCCAAGGTCCAAGGTCAAGTTAAAAAAAGCCTTTATAAATCAGTCCATGGCAAGGAATTTGCAGGTGACCAATGCATAAGGGTCTACTAACTATTTCAATAGTTTTTTTATTATTATTATTATAATTATAATTGTTTATTGAAAATTAAATGTTTATTTTATTCTTTAATTATTATGATTTATTTTTTAATCTTGGCAACTGTGAATGAGGACAAGCTCAATGTCCCCTTCGATAATACATAAAGGGATGAATTGAATTGAAAAAGTAATAAAATATACTGCCAGTCTCTCAATGTCATGACCACATGTATCCAGCAGAGGGCGGTGTTTATCTATGTTTACATGATGTACTGCACACAAGTAAACACACTGGTTCTCATAGTCTCATTTGGGGACCACCAGGAGTCCAAAATATATCCTTATGGTCTGCAACTGTGAGACCGTCCATTTGGTGTCCATTTGTAAATGAACACTGAGGATTGTAGATTAATGTCCCAGAGATAAAGAATTGTATCACACGGGGGAGCTCGCAGATATTTGTCCATTTCCATCACTGGGCTGAACCTATTGGACTCATCATTTAAAGGGACCCGTGTGTTTTTTTGCATTAAAAACAAGTCCTTAAATTGGCCCTACACTGTCATGGGGACCCGACCCACAGGTTGAGAACCAGTATAAAGAAAACTAAAATAAATAAATCCTATTCCACTGCACTCCACTCTTCTTTTTGGACCGCTGAGCCACGGGCCCAGGCTGCACTCCACTCTTACCCCCGGGAGACGCTGTGGTCTGGTTGTCCGGGTCTCCGTCCACGCAGCAGGCCCGTGACACCAGGCCACACTGGTAGCCCAGCAGCAGGCCCTGGTCACAGGGCAGACCCTGCTCCTGGGTGGCCTTCCCCAGCAGGCAGCAGTCACAGCATGTCTATAGGGAACACACGGTACAACGGTCATGTATATGAGCCATCGCACCACGCCGTTGCTTCCCAAGGCCGCGGTGGCTCAGGGGTAGAGTGGCTGGATGGTAACCGCAAGGTTCCCAGTTCGAACCCGGGCTCCCCCAGAGTTAGTGTCGAAGTGTCCTTGAGCAAGACACTGAACCCCTAATTGCTCCTGGTGTTCTGGTTGGTGCCTTGCATGGTTTCCGCCACCATCGGTGTGTGAATGTAATGCACAATCTATGTAAAGCGCCTTGGATAAAAGCGATATATAAATGCACCATTTACCACAAGAACCGACGAGTCGCGAAACAGAGTAGTACACAGGGATGTAAAACGATACAGAGCCACCTCCCCAACAATATCGCTGGGACAATGTATTTTTGGACCACAATTATATACAGTAAATGAGACGATTCAACAATGACCCAATGTCATTCTCCATAGAAAAAAATACATCTGAAGAATTACTTCAATACTCTGCTTGATCATGCACGTAAGTTGTTCTATTATTAAAAGCAATACTGCATCCATTCATTCATTGAATACTTTATTACTACGCACAGTAAAGTAAAACATTTAGGCAAATCCAGACACAATAATTTTGCATCAGACCTCATCCGACGCTATAAACAATAAAATCCATGTAGAAATTGTTGCAAAAACAACACAGAAATAATACCTAAGGGCCTGAATTGAATTAAGCCAGCTGGTAATTATATGACTAATATTGACTATGTCATCAATTCTTGGTTTCTTTCCCAAGGACAGTTTAGAAAGAAACCAGTGATTCACATCTTACAATGGATGGTGTCAGGGGTATTCCGCAACGCACGCACTGACGCACATTTAACATCTTTATTTGTATTCACATTTGACAAGAAGTTCTTGAACATAAACAATAGTGGATGCGCAAACTCTACAACAACAAGTGCTGGAGGATACAGATCACGGGTACAGGAAGCATCGCCTTCTCCATATATGGAGACTGCCAATTATTGCAGACACTGAAGAGAATTTTGCCAATGCCTTAGCGCTCTACACACACACACACACACACGCACACACACAGTAGTGTATTCTGTGCCACTTTACTCTGTGCTGTAGTCTACTGGACGCATTAGGTGTTGCAGCTGTCCAGAGACAGACACATACAGTACATAGGGACACACATAGCTGCGTAATGGAGCGGAGGCACCGCTCTAAAAGAGTGGGTAGACCGTTAGACATACAGACACAAGCTTTTCAGACAGAGAAGACAGACTGCAGCAGAATGGGTTAATGCATAGCAGCAGGATTTCAGTCAGACAGGGAGATCGGTGACAGGTTACGCAGGCAGACAGAGACACAATGACATCATCAACTTGGAGTGTGTGTGTGTGTGTGTGTGTGTGTGTGTGTGTGTGTGTGTGTGTGTGTGTGTGTGTGTGTGTGTGTGTGTGTGTGTACACGCGCGTGTACGGTGTCCTTGAGGATGTCCTGAATGCTATGGGTTCTTTGAAAGCTGCATGTCGTCACCCGGGGTCATAGAGGTCAGCGTACAGTGCAGTGCACACAGGGGAGGACAGTACCATGAAGTGTTACAGCACAGGTACTGTAATCTTCCCTGCCTCTCTGTCTGTCTGCCCGACTGACTGCTGTAATTTCCCTGTAACTTTTTAACGCAATGCTGCACTTAACACAGGGGGGGGTGCATTGTTATCTGTGTTAATGAAGGGTTACGATAGATTTAGCCTTGGCTGTCGTAAACCGAAAGTAGCCGATCTACAAAAATCAGGCTTTACAGATTCCCCCACAAGCCTCTATAAAAACGGTTTTCTCATTCACAAAACACAAGGCATATTAAACTATGAGACGCTGTTATTTACAGATCAAGTAAAGACACGTCTTCTGTTTTGGCACTGACTATGATCTCATCTTCTCAGGAAAGTGAACTCACTTGACTTGTCCTTGTATGCCTCATTTCATTCTTCTTGAACAGGCCAGTCAATCTAAGCGTTTGTCCCAAAATAAATTGCAATAGTAATCATTCAAGGTTTTTTATGATCCTTAGGGTCATCCAAATAACATTAAAAATAAAAAATAAAAAATAAAAAATTGTAAAATTGTAAAATTGTACTGGTTATTCATGATGCTGAATCCATTGCAAGCTTAGTTTTGCACGAAAAATACTCCTTGTGCTAAAAACGGCCATAGCCGTCATCACAAATGTGATGAGGTCAGCACATTTGGACACATTGGGCACATTAAGGGCATGTGGCTATTTTTCGACTGCCACGCCCAGGGCACCCCCACGGACCCGCCCACTGTCTGCCAGAACCAACAGGAAGCTCTCTCTGCCTTGTGTATTCTTGGGGGATAGCAGGCACTGAGAGGTCTCTAGGACTATGGTTTACCTCCTGCCTAGTGTCCTCCTACGTCTCACCAGACTGTTTGTCTGTGCGGTGTGCAATGCATCCGTCCTTGTCCACACTTGGCCTTACTCTGGTGTATTTGAGTCAAAGGAGCCTTCTCTGCATCTGTGTCACTGTCATAGTTGTTGTCGTTGAATCTGTCCTATCGAGTCTCTCGTCACTCTGGGTTATTGCTCATTTGTATGGTCTGTAGCTTGCGTGGTGCCATCTTGCGAGTGCTGCAACAGAGGTTGCTAACCCCTGTTGCCCAAAAAATAATTTATATTGGAATAGGGTACCAGGTATAATGAACTCGTTTAAATAACATCTAAATAACATTTTAACATAGTGGTCAAGAAAAACAACTCTATTTACGTGGTCATTTACTGTTGACTAGAGTTCATGTTTACTTATTTATTTCAATCTTTGCCATGTACATACAAAATGACAATAACATTACCAGAAAAAAACACAAAGAGCTATCCCTGAATGACCATAACAGGTTTGCAACTCAGAGTGTTCAAATCAACCTCCTTGTAAGTCCTTGCAACTAAAACGGGCTTTCTCTGTAGCTGCTCCGACACTATGGAATGATCTTCCTTTTCACAATAAGGCTAACCCCACTCTTGAGTTGTTTTTTTTAATATAATTTTTGCAACCAATTTCTTCACCCAGTGTCAATTATCTAATGTAATCCTGGGCGCTTCACTTCCTCTGCAACCTGGTGGGGCAGCAGACTTACCTCATGCTTCCTTCTATGCATGATGAGTCCAAGCTTCTTCTTTTCACCTGACAGCGAAGTTTCCCCGGCCGGACAAAGCGCGTGGAAGGAACACATTATTCCGACCAGTTCCTTTCCCCTATCAGGCCCCCCTGGTGGCCAGGGGGGGTAGTTTAGAGACCAGGATTACTGCATGTTTTTTTGTGAGGATATACCTACCCTAGGGGACACGGGGAGAACATGCAAACTCCACACAGAAAGGCCCTTTCGTCTGGCTTTTAACAGTTTGATAGTTTTATAGGATAAGGGTGGCGCAATATAGGGCCCTTAGTGTAGACTGCTAAATGCCTACATTGTAGTCTGTTGGAAACCTCATATGTCATAACCTGACACTTCGTGCCGCGTTTGGAGCTTGGACCAGCTAGATCTGGTACTTTTGATGCTTTTCGTATGGTCAAGTAGTGCGTTAATTTACAAATAAACTCAAAAAGTTAGAATATGGAGAAGATAAGAGGTTTCAAGGAAATTGGATGTTGCGAGTGTGGATGAAGGGAGTCTGCCTGAGATAAGAGTTTGGATGTGAGCCTCGTGGAAGAATAGAGTTGAGTTTATAATCTGTGTGACAGAAATACGCTCCATACCGCTCCCTGGAGGGGCATGTCCCGTCCTGCTCACTGCACACTCATTCATAGATGCTTGCTAGATCGTTGCTGTCGGGCAGAAAAAGCACGAAAGCATAAAAAGTAGCAGATCCACAAGTAACAATTTTCGGACATATGAGGTTTACACCCGACAAAGGCTCGCACACACGCACGCGTTGAAATAACATATCAAGGATATGAAAGCACAATAAAGTCAGAGACATATTTCCATTGTGGTCCTTGGTCTTGTACAAACAGACAGATCCCTAAGATCTTAAACATGGATGGAATGACACAGGAATGTTTGTACATAATATACACCACACATCCTCACTGAGGATGCATGGTATTTTTATATGTCCTTTACTATTAGTTCCACTATTCTATCGTTGCGTGCGCTGTACAGTACATCCCTTTGTATGCATAACAGTCAATGAACAATCACTCAAGATGATTCAACACACCTTGGTAGTCTTGCTGTCACAGGTGTTGGTGACGTACAGAGTGTCACAGGCTCCCTGGTCCTTGGCCATGTTGATGCCGGTGGTACACATGTTGTCCTCCAGCACCGTCACACAGCACTGCTCCTGTACTATCCTGTCACACGGGACACAACACAACCACAAACATTTACTTTTCGGAAAACATTTCTGAAAGGTTTGTTGTTTTAATGAAAGAAAGCATTATCATCAAGGACGCCCAAATGATTATGTATTGGCTGTGCAGATTTCTAATCTGAAAAGGTACGGTTTTGTGCCCGGGACGGAAGATTTGTCAAGATCTTCCAGAGCTTTTTATACAGCTGCACCGTCTGCATTGTGACACATTGTGAGCTTGTAGATCGGCTATTTTTAAACAGTGTGTACCATTTTTTCCCAGCCTAGCTAGGTGAGCCTAGCGGGAATCAAAAAAGGTCAACTTGTGGAATCCAGCAACAAGTTGGATGCTGTAGGGCAGGAACCTGTCATCTCCATATTCTAACTTTTAATGTATTATTTTTTGTTTTGTTTTGTTTTTTCATAAATGAATGACCTTACTTGATAATACTACCTACAGCGTTACACAAAAGTAGAAGATTTGTCCAAACATCACAAAACCAACATCACGCGAATCGGTACACATTATATATTTTCATATTCTATCCTGATTGGCGAATTCCAAACATTGTTGGCCCACAATAAGCTACCTGACCTGGCAGAGACCTGTACCTCTGAGGAGCACCTTTTGTAGTTGAACAAACGTTATTGTGTTTGGTAATGCTGACTATTAGTAGACGTAACATGGACAGAGCAGTTAGTCCCACAGCTCTTTGTTCGGTTGTTTTAGGCTCTATAGCTAAGCAAACTCCAGGAGCCCAAGATGTACATTAGTCCCCCCACACATGTCTATTCTCATGGTGGGATTGTGGGTTGTTGTTTTTTGTCTGAAAGCTCACTGGGTCCTTGAACAAAATGACTGAAATAAAAGCCCCTCCCTTACGGCTGAGCTTGTGTTCTTGGAAAGTTGTGCAGGATTCTTAACACTAGATGACTAGTGACCGACTAGAATAGAGGTTCTCAACTTGTGGGTCACGACCCCTCAGGGGGTCTGGTTATTGTAGCGGTAAATTTGTATTGGGGGTGCGGAGGGGGGCGGCGCGAGACATGGCCAAAGCATTTCCGGGGGTCCCCAGCCAAAAATGTTGAGAACCCCTGGACTAGATGACTAGAATGACACACTTACATACTGTAAGTCCTTAAGGGGGTTCCAGATGGCCCTGAGCAAAATCGATGAATATACAATCATCAAAATCGGTTTAACCACTTTAACCTTATTCTATTCAGAATTTCATCGGAAATTGCTGATCTGCGAGCTTCCTGGGAGGAACCATTTGAATATTTTTTTAAACTTCCCCGGCACAAACTCTTTTCAGATGAGGGTCCCAAAATGAATGTAATCCATCCCACAAAATTAATGTATTATTACTTTTTTATTTTTTATTTTTATTAATTCATGTATTATTATTATTTAATTTAACTTATCATTACTTGTTATTGCTGTTCAAATGGCTTTGCAATCTTTAACATTTTAGACTGTTATTTGTGGCTACTAAAAATCTGATTGCCACAGCCAGGGTTGTTTTCTGGTGCAATAGGAGTGTGGGTTTCATACAGTAAAGAACCAATGCGCTTTTGTTACAAATACATATTTTTACGTCCCTGGGGCGTCGGGATTTTCTTGCCTATATGTATTTGTCCGTGGCCAAATGCATATCAACTTGAGTGTATTATACTATTTGACATGAAAAAGTTTGAGGACCACAAGTCAATTCACTCTCATGCATACTATTATTCTGTCTCAAATATTGTTATTTTTTGACAAGCAAGTAGAGATATTGATTGTTGATATTGGCACAGAAAGATGCTCCGATGCAGTCTCTTTTTTAAGATGATACATTCAAAAGAAAAGGCCTGGATTCGACACAGTCCTCACACCAGGAAACAGTCAACGCATGGGAAATGTATCTTTCAGTTGATCCAATCGATTAAAGGGCTCATATATGGCTGTTGCCCCGGACGAGGTATCAGTCTGGATGGATCGTTTGGGTGGGTGGGTGGGTGTTCAAATGCAATACTTTTCAGGATTTAAATTAAAAAAATAGCTCAAATAGAAGACCGACAAAGGTCAGAACAACGCATGTAGATCTGCTATTCCGGATAGTGGATTTCAGACGACTCTGTAGTAGGGCATTCATCAAAAAATCGATTTATCGATTTATCGATAAATTATCACGAGTCGACTCGCAGCAGCGCGAGTCGAAAGTTGAGCTTTTTTTTTTTTTTTCTCCTCCCCTTTTTTCATGCGATTGTGTGTGTGGGACACGGAATGCAAAACCTGATTGGCTTACCCTGATAGTGTGTCCTGGCTTTACCAATAATCACCTCATGCGTAAACACAGAGGGCGGAACTTAGCACAGTGGAGGGAAAACTTAAACACAGAGTGCGGAACTTAGCACGGTGGAGGGAAAAATAAGGAGAAAGGTGACAAGACGAAAACAACAATGGCGGAGAGAGAGAATGCAGGTGAAACCAGCTCGCAGACCCCGACAAATAGCCGGTCACACGTGTGGAAATACTTCACATTAAATGAAGAAAAACAAACGGTGTCCTGTACACTCTGTAAGGCGACCTACGCGTACCACAAGAACACAAGCGCTATGCTCGGCCATCTCAAAAACAAGCATGCCGGTAAGGGGGATACTAGTCGCCCAGTGCAGACGTCAATGAGCAGTTACGCCAAAAAGCCTCTATCAGACCAAAGAAAACGGGATATCACAGGTTTAATTATAGATGTAATCGTCCAAGACACCAGACCTTTGTGTATAGCGCAAGGGAGAGGCTTCAAAGCGATGCTGAAATTTTTTGAACCGGAATACACAGCCCCGTGCCACAAAACTCTGTGGGCTAATATCAACCGAGAGAGTGACTCCGTGCGAGCCGATCGTGAAAGAGGACAGCAGCGACGAGGAGGAATAGAATAGAATGTTGAATGTAGGCCTAATTATTTTCCGTTTTATGGGATTATTTAATTTTCGTTTTTATTTCAAAAGCATAATCTGGGTGAGTTTTAATTTAATTTAATATTTGTTGAAGTTGTCTCAAGTTGAGAGTGCAGTGCAGTCAGCGCATATATTTTTTATTTTATTGTAGGCCTAATAAGCTGACGTCTTTTGTGCATGCAGCAATGACAGCAATGTGGTCTGTCTGACTGACTGAATATTATGCGCTCTGCCTCTAATTGTCCTTATTGTTTTGGGTTGACATTTCAAGAAAAGTGCATACTGTGATATGTTGCAAAGACACAGATCTTTAAATACAAGTTGCTCAAGTTGAACAGCAGTGTGTCAAGTGTGGTTTTTCTCCGCGGCCTTCCCGCGGCCGACCCCCCCCCCCCCGCCCGCCATAAACGATAAATCGATACGACTTCAACTTTACTGTCTGGCAAGACGACTGGGAAAAATCTCAAGTCGTTAATGCCCTACTCTGTAGTATGATCAAGTAGGGCATTAAATTATTGAAAATATGGAGAGTCGAGATAAGAGGTTTCTGCCCAACAGCAACAATATATTGGCCATCATGCAGCTGACGTGGCCTGATTTTTAACCCTGCTCAAGTAAAATGTTCTCAAATAGAAACTTTAAGCAAATCTAAGTTTTTTTAAATTTACAAAATATCGGTGAAAACAAGGTCTAGGACTCTCCAAAATGGGACCGGCATCAGACAGCTAAAACCTTTCATGGCATGGGTCGACCTATAGTCTACAGTATCTTTCAGAAGAGAGAGAGCATAATGTGTTGGTCCACCTCTGGTTCCAACAAGCCTCTTTTATCAACTCTTACCAGAAATCTCTTTCCACATAAACTCAATCTCATGCTTCAACGTCACGATGCACGAGAGATCGTCTCCTCCGCACAACCATTTAAGGGCAACGTTGCGCTCCTGTTTTCCTTTTCTCTTCTTCTGTCTCCCTCTCTCGTATTTTCCTTTGGTGTCTGAAATAATCCCTCAGATTTCCTGTTATTGCCTCTCTCTATCCTCTCCCACTGTCGCATTTCACCTCAAAGGTATTTCCTGGGTTTGGAAATAGTCAACCACCCCCCAACTCCCCCGCACACCCCCAACCCTGACATATTCAGGATGGCTTATGCTAAATGTGTTTGCCATCACGGTTACAGATTGAGCTAGATTCCATCAGCGTTGTTGTTGGCTGTGTGAACCTGTGGCCGTGCACCTTCTAGGGCCGTGGTTCTGGTGCCAAAGACCACAAGGGGGTATGAGGCCTTGTCTGTTTGGAGATAGTCCAACATTTGTCCAACATGTTGCATAAAATCATAACTTCCCTTTACTCAATGTGATATCAGCCACCCACAATATTGTAGACAGGCTTTTTTGTCAAACGGGAAGTACCGGTATTGTTCCAGGAACCCCCACATTTAACATCCATCTATCCATCCATCTATAGCCGTATTGCGCCGAATATAAAACCACTCTGATTATAAGACGACCCCTATTTTTCAAGACTCATTTGTGGAAAAAGAACATTGAATGTCAAATTGTATAGTCCACCAGCGATTACAATACGACCTTGATTTTTAGGATATTTCCATTGGAGAAAAGAAACAGACAGACACCATCTTCATCTTCATCATCATCATCAGTGCCCCATTCATCTGCGCACCTCTCGTGTGTCATGTATTTATGAAATATATTCAAGGTTTTCTGGAAGAAACTGAAGAAGTATGTAGGCTACTCTATCGCAGGCTTGACCACTTCAAATACTCAAATACCGAAAATAGGCTAGCTTGTAGACAGTTCTGGTGGATATCAGATGGATCGACAAATCATGATGACCGGTTTGAAGATGGTCAGCCAGTCCTCGAGATGTCTGAACTAGCATAGCGGTCCGGGCACCTAAGCTGCTAATTCAGCCTGACAGCGTGTCGCGGGTTCGACTCCCGATCCCGACGACCTTTGCTGCGGGTCACTCCCCATCTCTCTCTCGCCATTTCAATGTCACCACACTGTACACTTTCCAATAAAGGCTGATCGTAAAAATGAAAGAGATGCCTGAACTACAGACACGCACATCGACCCACCCACGCATGCATGCATACCCACACAGACAAAGGATACTACAGTAACACTGTCGGGTGAAAACTATTACTTTTCAGGAAATGAGGAACACATTTTAACACTGCACCTACATATCTCCCTACTCTGAAATGGTTGTCGTCTAATGTGCTGATGGCGTACCATGTAACAGAGCCTGAAGAACACCAAGATCAAATGTGATTTTTTATTTTATAAATGAAATGTTTTCAATATCTCCTCGAGTTGTTGTGCAAGTGAAGATCTTACCTGCAGGTGGTGGATTCAGAGATGAGAGGCAGGGCTGTACAGTCCTGGTTGTCCATGCCACGCTCCCGACCATCCCGACAACACTCATCTATGGACACCTGCTCTGCACCTAGAATAGTAATAAGACCATCATCTTTATTTATAGGGTACCTGTCATACAAAAATGTAGTTCAAAGTGCTTTACATTCAAATTGAAAACACAGGTCAAACAGAGCAAAATTAATGTGGCTCAAGTCACGTTGGAGAAAATCAGATTCCATGTGACTTGCATGTGACCCGTCTGCATTTAGACTTATTTAAACAAATTTGATTTCATTCTGGATGTGGCACAGATCTGATTCAGGCTAGATTTGGCTGCCAGTGTAAATGGGGCCTGAAAGCCATCAACTGAGGCTGCCGCCGCTGCCCGTCTGATATGTGGGGGAGTGTATGTTCCAAATACAACCCTTCCCTTACGGATGGTTCCATAACTTCCATTTGAACACTCTCAAAGTTGACCAAACCTGTAAGAGACTGGATCCAATTAGAATATATTGGCAGTTTGAGCAGTCTTTAGCGATAATATGTTTATTTTATATGGTGGCCTTGAAGTTAGACATTGGGAGTGGGGGTTCAGTCCCCGGCCAGTGAAACAGGACCCATGCCTCCCTGCTTGGCACTCAGTCATGTCCGAGGGCTGTACTTGTACACCATGTCTATCGGTGTATTTGTATACATCAAGTCGCCTCAAAAACAGAAGATAGCACGACTCAAGTAAGTGTATGTGTGTGTGCGCGTGTGCATGTGCGAGCGTGTGTGTGTGTGTGTGTGTGTGTGTGTGTGTGTGTGTGTGTGTGCGCACACGCATATGCGGCATTCACAGGGGGACTCTGACATGGGAGTGTTTGTGTGATCCCTTATCGCACACCCATATGATGTCAACATTACTCTCCTCATGTCAGCTGAGGAGGAGTCCAAAGCTGTTCATATCAGAACCAAACATCTTATAAATTACAGCCATAAATAATCATAAGCACTCACTGCATATCCCCTGACAGTCAGCTGATGATAATTAGGCAAGTCATTGAAATCTAAACTCAAAAACAAATAAACTAGACATCCTGTTAATATTAAGATATGCAATATCGTTATTTCTATATCCTGCTGTAGATCATCGCTTCTCAACGTCGTGTCCGAGGACCATCACGGGTCCAAATGGACCCTTGTGGGTCTGTAACTCTGAGAGAGTGCAAATGGAACCAAAGGGACCTTTACGGGTTAAAAAACACCAAATGGCCAAAGGTTTGTTTCCATTGTGGTCCATTAAACATTAAACACTCAAACAAACTGGACAGACGAATAATTAAACACTGCTGTAAATCAGGGATTTTCAACTGGTGGCCAATGTCTAAGCATTCAGTAATGTAGGAAAGTGAAGACTAGTTGAGAAACAGCACACTAAATTACCTGGTGATCTATGACAAGTTACTGGGAAGTCAATAAATTCCACAGAAAGGAAAGTTTGTTGACCACCAAGTGTCACTGTTGTCACTGCCTACAGTACATACAGCACAAGTACAGTACAGCACCATTCAGTTCAGACGGGTCAGATTTTTGAGCCCTGGACCACTAGCATATTTCAGTTGAATAATGACTGTTAAAGTGCGTTCGTTAAAGTTCCAATTCAATTTTGTACCTCGAAAGGAAACACCTAACAGCCGAGCTAGAAAACACCAAAGACGGCTCGGTTCAATATATTGAACATAATTCCTATTTCCTGGTACTATATAATGTATGAGCAGCAAAATTAGTTCCTATGTCTTTGCAAAGGGCTTGTATATTGTTTTTGGATGAATAAAACCACCGGGGCTCCAAACAAAATGAACGCTGATTGGCTGTCAGGACACGATGTGCGGAGTCGAAAGGTCGCCGAAAGGTCGCTTCAGTCGGATTTTTCCAGCTGAGGCGAAGATACCAGGGGCCGTTTGTTTCGTTTGCGTCGCCTCGTTAACTATCCAGGTTTGTCACTCAGTACCGCAGAGAGACCACAACACAGATAAACTGATATGATGATGCTTTACATTCTCTATTCAACCCCCCCCCCCCCCCCCCCCTCACCCACCCCCTTGTTAAGGGCATGATTTAAATCGTGGTTTCTAGTAAACTATCATGCAACAAATTAAATCAAGCCCTTAACCGTCATTATTTAATTTAAAGCTTTTTGCCCCACACCACGCCCATATCCCCTCCCAACACAGCAGTGGTCTGCACTCCACAGGTTGATTCTTAGTCAGGTTGGTGGTCCCCGTTTCATCTGCAAAACAACTTATATTCCTTTTGCAGTCTGACTCAATGGTGCAGACTGAAAAAGGAATATACTTTTTTTTTGGCTGCACAAGGAATATCATTATTTATCATTTACAGCAAGCATTCTCTTTCAGGGAAGACATTGATTGATGTATCTGTTGTTTGCAGAAAACAAAAGAGACACTTTGACTGGCGTTCGATCCACTGTTGTGGTGCCGGAGAATCTGATTCATGTGGATCAGAGTGCGTGGAACGCCTCGGGTTCTGTAAACAATCAGCTGTCGCAATCACATCAAATGCATTCATACGCATGCTGTGGTTTTAGACCATCTGCCAAATGTCAAAGAGCTTTGGCACACGAGGGAACGCTCGCATTTTTGCAGCCTGAGGCCACAACCCAACTTCTACACGGTCAATTGGTATTTGCGACAAACCCTCCCACAGTAGTGAAAAGTAAGCACATTTACTCAAGGACTATAATTTTAAGGTAACTTTTACTCAAGTATTTCCATTAAAATACTACAATATACTTTTTTCCTCCACTACAATTATTTTATAATGAAGTTACAGTACTTTGTAGATTATTACAAAATATAGGACCAACTAATTACCATGCAAGATCTACTTTATGTTTTGGATATAGCCGAAATAGTACGTTTTTCATGAATTTAGAACACTTTTGAAATGGGGCATTGCGTGATGCCAATGCTTTTGTACTTTTACTCAACACACAATTTTGAAAACGGTTTAGTTGTAACAGAATATTTCTACATTGTGGTATTACTGCTTTTACTTAAAAATCTGAGTACTTCTTCCACAACTACCCTCCGAGAAGAAAGAAGAAAGGCGTCAGGGAATTCAACATTAAATTACAGTGGTGATGCTTTGTAATGGCATATTAATGTTGTCAGTTACTAATCAAATGCTAGGGACTGTTATGAATTGTACGGGGGGGGGGGGGGTAGATGGAAAGAGTCTGCAAGCCTGGATTATTAAAATTATGAAAGGAGGACAAGTGTCAAGATGACTTGTCCTCAACTTTCTCTTGCATAATTCCTCTGAATGTCAACAAAGTACTTTCTGACCACACTTCAAACCCTGGCTTAATGATCAGGCTTTACGGGCTGCACCAAAAGTCTGGCCAAAACTAAAAGAAAGACAGGACTATTGCAAGTAACAGCACTCAAATACTGTCTGAGGGCAGCCGAAATAGAGCTACTGTACATCGGTGTGTAAATGCCCCCCCACAGACTCAATGAATTCCAGTGAAACAGCTCTTTTTTCTTTAGTAACTCTTTTGGTATAAACAACGCTGATTCTGACAATACAGTATACAACGTCACAAAACCCAGTTTGTTTTTAATCAACGGCATGTTGATTTAGCCATTTTATGTGGAAGAAGGAAGGCAGTAGACCCAGACTGGATCCATAGATCTGGATCTTCAGAAAGTAAAATCAACAGACAACAAAAGTCGCTTTAAAACAAACAACGTGTGACTTTGAGAGCCGTTTCATCATACAATGAATGTCAATGTGCCATTTTATTATTATTCATTTATAATCAACTGGGCAACGGAGTGATATTATGTCACCAGTACTTACACTTACTAGGGTTCTCCCGATCCGATCATGTGATCGGAAATCGGGGTCGATCACGTCATTTTCAAATGATCAGAATCTGATCATTTGAAATTATATTGTACTATTGTGATATGGCATAAGTTGTTCTATAATATAAATATCGGGAAAAATCGGTATCGGCAGATACTCAATATCAAAAGATCGGAAACGGAGAGCAAAAACACGTGATCGGGACATCCCTACTTACAGTACTTGCTGTACATCATGACAAGGTACAGTAACTACACAAGCCAAACCTCTACACCCTGATGCTCCATTTGACCATTTCAACTGCAACAGAATCATCTTGACAACGTGCACAATCTGCACATGCCTAAACACATTGAGCTGATGCCATGTGATTGGCTGGGAGTTGATTGCCTTTCTGATACACATACCGGTACTACTAATGTATACGAGATGAATAGTGAAAGAAAGAAAAAATAAACATCTGCTCGGAACTAACTGGTACACAAAATTGGACCTGGGAGGAAAGGATTGACTAGTATGGGCAGAGTGTTTTATTACCAGGCCGGCAGCAACAATAGCTGACTCACTTGTCCGTTTAGGGCCAGACAGGAGCCTCTGGCTGGCATCCCTCCTGGACATTAGATCTCACAGTGACGTTGTTTAGGGCCAGACAGGAGCCTCTGGCTGGCATCCCTCCTGGACATTAGATCTCACAGTGACGTTGTTTAGGGGGGTTGGGGGGGTACACCAGGGGTTCCCCAGCTAAATCCCCGGCCGGGTCATACCAAAAGACTAAAATGGTACCCAATGCTGGCACTCAGCATCAAGTGTTGGATTGGGGGGCAAGTCCCCGCGACATACTATAATCATGTCCAGGGAATGTACCTGTAGAATAGCTCATGTGACATGCTAGCGTCATATGTACTTGTGCATCATGTGACATACTAGCATCATGCCCAGGGGAATGTAGGCATTAAGCCGGCTCACACTACAGATATATGGGCCACATGGCTCTGACTGGAACTGATGGTTCCCAAGGCTACTTAGTTACTTTCAAGTGTAGCCCTAATTATTATTTTAACCAACATCATGTGATACAAAAACAAAATAGTGTGGTAAAATAAAGATGGTTAGGCACATAAACATGCACAACAACACGCTGGTGCGAAAGAGGAATGAATTAGGCCAATACACTGCTGTTCTCTTTCTGTGCTGTTGGGGGTTTTTTTCACCATTACCAGTAACTGACATCTTCTTGCCAAAACACCTTGGAACCCACAGAGAGTAAAAAACAAATACCCTGGATATATCCCAAAGAGGCAGACTGCCAGACCCCTCACACAAACTAACAACACTTTAGATCTCTGTCTGTCTGTCTCAAGTAAAACAGAAATCACGTTTATTTCACTTAAAAACATAATTTCAACGAGTGACATTGCAGTGCAGCAAGGTATAAACTACACTATACCACTGTCCGCCTCTTTGCAAAAAGAGAGGGGGGAAAGCTAAATTGAAAGAACAGAAGTGCCTTAAATCTATTCACTGTTGTTTTATCAGACGAAGCAGAGCCTCGTCTGTCTGTCTGTCTGTCTGTCTGTCTACCAGACAGAATGCATTAACCAATTAAGCCTTTTTTTACATTACCTATTTAAAAATAGCCCAACTATAAGCTCACAGCATGACTTTAAAAAGGCTTAAAACACCGGTTCCCAAACAGTGGGTTGGTAGTCGGTAGTTGGGAGCCATCGTTAGTTCGTGGGCCGTTTTTCAGTGATTGAGATAAATCATTTGGACACCACTGACTTTGAAAAGGGACATTCTGCAGAATGAGTACTTCTACATTTGGTAAGAGTTTTTTAAGAGTTAGGTTCATATTTATAGGAAAATATTCCAATTAGGGTTTAGGTGTTTAGAGAGGGTTTAGAGTTGTACTTGATTATGCTTAGTTGCGCTTCAATGTGGCGCACCACATATAGCTGATCTACAAGCTCCCAACGTGTTGCAGTGTGCGACGCATAGTGAGCTTGTAGATGGGCTATTTTCAATGCCACCCTAAAATGTTGATGTCCTCTCAAGTACAGTAATACAAATGTGTGTATAGTCTTTATGTCTGTGTGATGCATTGTCTGTCTGGACAGGAGAGGAGGCCTGATTCCCATCTCGCTGGATGAGACGGTGCTGGTGGTGTGTGTGTGTGTGTGTGTGTGTGTGTGTGTGTGTGTGTGTGTGTGTGTGTGTGCAGGGGGGGGGGGGTGTCTTGGCAGAGCAGCAGCAGCAGCAGTAGAGCTCTGCTTGCCTCCGTCTAGACGACTCATGTAAACATGTCTTAATGAGGCAGGCAGCGTAGCTCCGCCCCCACACACTCTAAAACCACACATCACAATGGCACTGCACTATTTTTAACTTTTAACAGCCATGTCACCTCTGTTTAAAGGTAGGGTATACAGGGTTTCCTGCAGGGGGAAAAAAACTGAAGGGTTTCTTCAAAACAGCATATTTCAGTGCCATAGTGGTATATATTTCTGATGTTTAGTCTCTGTGGTGTGTAGAGTTCAAAGAGAAGCATATTGCACACACATCTCCAAACAAACATTACAGATGCTGGACAAAAATGTGTACACTTGAGAAGTTGAGACAAGAGAACAGTTTCGCAGCTCCCAGGAATACCTTTATTTAGGACAACGTTTTGACGACCGCTACTGCTATCAGGTCTAACATGAAACAAGCAAGAAGGCGTGCTATATACAAAAACAGAGTGCAGACTCTGCAGAGCCCCTATCATACACAGTTGTTGCACATGTATCTGTTTATATGGTTTTGTATATAGTCTCTGTGGTGTTCCTAGACATAACTGGTCTCTGCCGTAATCCCTGGGTGATTCCCTGAAGTGATTTTGTTGTGGTTGTTAAAACCAAACGTTCTTGTTAAAAAACTAAAAACTATATTATAATAGTAATGGCAAAGAGAACCCCACAGATAATTTATCAGCTTGCATTCAAGTTCAAATTGTGTCTGACCCGTTTTGTTTCATCACTTCTCATTTCACTTGATTATCCTGTATGAGCCCTCTACTGATTAATTGGATGAAATTTGTGTCCACTTGAAAATGTATGTTCTGTTTACTAAATAGCTGGAGACTCTATACACTGTTGCAATAATTAATAGCCCAATAGAGTTATATAACACAACATTTAAGTGACCTTTAAGTCACCTGTGGCAACAGTGATTTAAAGGTCACTTAAATTGTGTTATCAGTACTTTTATCTCGAAGTCTCTTGAAGTCTTGGAAGTATACTAGTATGCCTATCAATCAATCAGTTACTGTTATTTCGACTATGCTTGTACCTCATGATTCACTAACATCACAAATGGCACTACAGATCTCTCAAAACAAACTAATAAGACTAGCTACTACGCCTCACCCCCAGGACTCATATCACCTTCTCCCAGCTCAAATTGCTAGTCTGGCATGGCTGAAGCTAGAGGACAGAGTCCAACATCTCTCAATGGGTCTGGTCTTCACGTAGATACCCAGATCCAGACCGACATTATTGCAGAGATAGATATTCCACTATTACGTTCTTAGTTTACGTATGATTCATGATAACTATTTCTTATGTATATGATGTATTGCCATGTTTTTTTGTTCTTGCTTAATGTAAATCGCTCTGGATTAAGAGCGTCTGCTAAATGCCTAAATTGTAACAACAGAAGAAGATCAACTGACCTTGTTAGCATAACTTTTGACTGCCCTACCTGTACTGTTAACAAGCCTGCTAATAAAGTATTGATTCATCCGATCCATCTATCTATTCCACCTGCACAGGTCTCTACTGTATATCCCTCATGCACATACAGTACATCCCATGTACTTTCTATGTATATGTAATACATGAATATGGTTTATATAGCGTTTTTATCCAAATCGCTTTACATAGATGTGCATTACATTCACACACACATTCATACACCGAGGAAAACCACGCAAGGCACCAACCTGCACATGGGGAGCAATTAGGGGTTCAGAGTCTTGCTCAAGGACAACTCTGATCGAACAGGGAACATCATGGTTCCCATCCGGCTGCTCTCCAGCCACTCTATCCCCGAGAGCCCCTAAAGTGTTATTCATAATATTTCCGGTGGTGAGGTGACCACCGAACTACAACATGACGTCACGGAGCCGCAGTGAAGAGCAAACCACTGCTCTCCCCAGCCCTTGCCTCTGTTTTTACTCACCACCGGAGCGGTGGTCACCTCACCACCGAAAATCCTATGACTATGAATAGGCCTTAACCCGCCCCTAAATGTAGTGTCACTGCATTGTGTCAGCCCAAAGAGACCCCTGGCCAAACTAGGTTATCTTGTGTAGATAAGACGGGTCCCCCCCGGGTGTGGGGGGCAGGGGCCCTCTCATCTACACAAGATACCGAGCAGGGACCCTGCTGTGTGTGAAAACGGCCCCATGTGTGAGTGAGTGTTTGGGGGTCTGGTTTGGGGTCTTATCCCTGGTTTTGGGGTCATGACCTCACAATAACTCATAGGAAACACCCTGACCACCCCACGAGCCATACTATACCATCACATACTTAACCTTTGACCCTGCAAAGCACAGTACAGAGGGAGAGGAGAGGAGAGGGGGCTCTCTCTTACTTTAGTTACTTAAGTGGTTCTCAAAGTGGGGTCCCCATGGGGTGCCTGGGGGGAGGGTGTCCCCCAGACACATTTTCAAAAATCTGTTTAACAACTTTAACCTTTATACTTTGGCTATTTTTCATAGGTCTACAAGTTCACAACAGCTACTAAAATCTCCAAACTTTGAAAACACAAATCATACTGGGGTGCCTTGCACAAAATATTTTCAATTCGGGGTCAATTTGAATTTGGTCAATATCAATTTGGGCAGGGTCCTTGGTCAGGTGAAAAGGTGTGAGCGCCACTGCCACACCACACTGTTTTAACCGATGCACATATAATCATTTCAGTTTCAACACTGTACAAGTATGTCGGAGTGAATGATGATCACTCTTCTCGGGTCCAATTTTACACTAAACTGTAAACACCTGGTTTTTTATAAGACACTGACACTTTCATTTTAAACTGGCCTCGCTATAATTGACCGTATTAACCAGCCTATCAAAGAGAAATGGAAACCAAATAAAAACAAAAACGAAAATCCAAACCGAAAAGCGGCCGTTGTTAACTTGTTTTATGGCATGACAAATCACTCAGTTATCTCTCATTCATTATTTAATTATCTATATGTATCTCTGGCGAAGTATAAAGCTCTACAAAACAATATTCGTTGGGTCAAACATGAACGCAGTAAATAAGCAGATGTTGTCTTCTCTGCGCATTACACAAAAAAGGTAAGAACTTACCTTTCTGTCCGTGTAGAAGTCCCAAAAGAGCGCACAGAAACACCGTTATGATCCAGGGAGCCATTGGAAAGAGGGAGAGATCAGAATGTAAACCCAACACTAGAAGTAGTCCAACAGATTGCTGATATTTTGGGGACTAGGTGTGAATAAACAGCGACTCTCTCACGCTCTGCAGACTGTGTCACTAGCTGCAGCTTCTCCTCAGTGAGTGTGCGCCTGTGATTGAATGAGAGGACTCCACGGAGAGTTCTAATTATGCCTCGGAGAGGAGCGGAGGGGCGGTGCGTGCATGAGCTGAGGGGGCACTAGATGGTTCTCAACCTGTGGGTCGGGAGGAGTCGGGACACAAATCCTTTTTTGTGGAGGGGGGGGGGTCGCAGTTTATGACAGTAAAGTGAAAAAGTATAATAAGGACTTTTAAGACCTTTTGATAATACCCCAAAAAATAATGAAAAGAAAAAGACAATTTTCTGCATCAAGTAGCCTAATCAATACCATTACAGTAAAGTGACAATTTAAGGATCTTTAAGACCTTTTAATACCTAAAAATAAAAGAAATAAAAGTGTGTGTGTGTGTGTGTGTGTGTGTGTGTGTGTGTGTGTGTGTGTGTGTGTGTGTGTGTGTGTGTGTGTGTGTGTGTGTGTGTGTGTGTGTGAGTTTGTTAGGCTGCTCACCAGTGACACTGTCACCCGACCCGGCGGTATTGCTTTTTTACACTCTAGGCCAGGGACATACATAGGGACATAGGGATAGGGACAGCCAGTTATTGGAGGGAAAAATACATATTGTCACAATATTTATGTAGGCTAAGTAGGCTAAGACATGCAAACATGGGAAGCGAACGCAGCTCAAATTGCAACAGCAATTAGAATTAATTACAAATTATTAAGTGTGTGGTACTGTAACATTTGTGAAAACAGGGCCGCCACGAGAAGGCTCAGCACCACTAACCCCCAATTGTATATATATACAATAAATAACGGTGCTAACGTTTTGTAAGCTAATGTTGGACCCAGAGCTACTAAGGTTAACGTTAGACAGCCTTCCACAGCTACCCCACAACACAGCAGGCACTGTCTCTAGTGCAGACAGCAGAGCAGAAGCTCTCAATGTTTTAACCATAAATAATACAACTAAACACAAATCTCACTTGAATTGTCACCCTATAGCCCAAAGGTAAATCCGGGCCTGAACAGAGTCAAACTAAATGTAATGTAGCCTAATCAATCAACTCCTACATTCTGATTCAAAGTAAAGTGCTTGTCAGGGTGCATGGGGTCCAATGCATTAAAAGTAAAGTGCTTGTCAGTGTGCGCATGCAGGGGTCCAATGCAGTTCAAAGTAGCTTGTCAGGGTCTCTATGGTCAGGGTGCATGGCCAATACAGTTCAAATATGATTATTTTGGGGGTCGTGGCCTGAAAAGGTGGACTGGCGTGGTATTACATTTGGTTTGACTCGATTCCACAGATAAATATTGTAAAAATAGCTGATCAAAAAAGTAACAACACCTCGCAACACAATTTCTGCCTCTTTATTATATTATTTGAGAATTTGGCCAATGTTTGACCAGCTTTTATAGTTGATGATTACTTTTGATGCAGTAATGGTCTTTTCATTGAATTTGTCCCCCCCCACCCTTTTTTGTTTTTTAGGTATTGTTTTAGGTAAATTGGTGTGTGTATATATATATATATATATATACCGGTATATATATAATATTTGGTCATTTAATGCGTGTTTACAGGTTTCCTTGCTCTATACAAATAGATAACTATACAAATAGTTATTCAATATAAAAGGAGCTCAATTTTACCTAACGGAACAAACTACACCAAATTAAACATTACATGGCTTTCCACATTTTGTATTTTTCACAGATGGCTGATTGGGGGTCACATTCTCCAAAATAATGTCAACGTTTCCCAAACTTATCTTCAACTGCGACACGTGCACGCACGCACAGACACACGCATGTGCACACACACACACACACACACACACACACACAGACACAGACACAGGAATCTACCATGCAGGCAGAACCGGGCAAGGAATGGAGAAATAATTGCTAGACTATACATTATAATAATAATTTTATACCAACTGAGGTCCTCTGCAAATTCAATCAGTCTACTGGTTCTGGGCACAGTGACAGAGAGGCTAAATGATGGTTTTAATCAGAAGCACATGTCTGCTATAGCTCTAGCTGCACCAAACGTCACGTCGCTGTCAGGCGAGATACCTTGTATCTCCAACTTTCTTTTGGCTTTTTCTGCCTTTATTGATAGGTTGAAAGTAGACTGACAGGAAATGGGGAGAGAGATGGGGGGGGTGACACGCTGCAAAGGCCGTCGGGATCGGGAGTCGAACCCGCGGCACGTCGTCAGGCTGGCTTAATTAGCAGCCTAGGTTCCGGGCACATATTTCAACTTTTTATCGTTGCCGTCGGGCACGAGCAGAAACCCCATATGTCCACAACTCTTTGTTTTTTTGCTGTAAATGAATGCCCTACTTGATCACACTACCTTTGCTTCTTTCAAATTTGAATCCTGAAAAGTAACTGTTTGACATTGTTAGTTTTTTCTTGTAAAACAAATGCCTTACTTAATCATACTAGTGCCACACAAAAGTAGCAAGCCGATTTACAAGCCCACAATGCAAGGCTGACTTAAGAGGACTCCCCCCCCCCCTACTGTGATTTGGAGGTCAAAGGTTAAGTATGTGATGGTATAGTATGACTGATAGGGTGGTCAGGGTGCTTCCTATGAGTTATAAATCTGCTATTTTTGCTACTTCAGAAACACACACACACACACGCAGTCGCACACACACACACACACACACACGCGCGCACGCGCGCGCAGTCACGCGCGCACACACACACACACACACACACACAGTGTGTGCGACTGTGCGTGTGTGTGCGTGCATGTTTTATAAATATTTAACAAATCTAATAAGCTTGTGCCTAAAAACAATAACTTTGTTGGATGAACGTAAGAGATACGGACAGACGAGGCTGATACAGACAGTTCCCACTCTGCACATCACTCTCTCGGGTCCTTGGCGATCACACACGGCAAGTCTGAAATCAATCAGCCTGACGGTTCTCCAGATTTGCAAGGGACAGAGAGACAGACACAAAGATCTCGTCTATCTCAACATCTCTCTAAAATCTTGTATTTTCGTCCGACGCAGGATAAATCAGCTTTAACAATACAACAAGGATGACCTTTTAAAAGGAGCAGCAGTTAAAAGGATGACCTTTTAACTGCTGCTCTGTCCTTATATAGTAATCTTATCCTAAAGTGGAGGAATGGAGTATTTCATCAGATACAGGCCCCAGATGCAGCAGTAAAGAAGAACCCTAGATTATCCTGGACCCTCAGTGGACCCTGTTGTAAACAAGTCTTAGTGCTTTATCATGGTTTTATCCACAAAGTAGCAGTTTTTGTATTGACGTGTGCTTTCATTTGAAATGTACACATTCTACATACTGTGAAATCAACATTTAAATCAATGAATCAATCCCCTCGCAGCTTGCTTGTCCAAAGAAGACATCACAGGGCAACCTTTCCTCCTTTCCTTTCATGCCTGCAGCCAGGTTTGCACTTTTTGGAGGACTTCTTCCTTCCACCAACTCCATGTAGGATTTTTAACAAGAACCAGCAGCCAATGAGGGCACAACCTCCTTGGCTCCGAGGTGGAGGAAATGAGAGTTGCTGAGGTCACATGTTAAACTGTGTTAATCATCTTGTGGGGTGTGTGCTCCAGTTCTTTTGAAGCCCCCACTAAGCTTGTCTTGCCACGTCTGTGTCACTCAGGGGAGGGTCACTCCCGTACAGACATCGGGGCTGCTCTGCATGGGGGCCCTTTCTGGCGGCCCCGAGGGCATTGATGCCAGATACAGAGAACAGCCTGTATAAAAGCTTGTTAAAACTTGTTACTTTAACTATACTGTACATTGAGGCTTGTTAAAAGCAAGACAGCCACACCTCTCACCACAGGCAATGATAGTGTAGTGTTGCCAGAACACTGGGTCAGGTCCGGTCGCAGACACCTTTTAATGGATAGCTAGTAAATATCATTTTTGTTTTCTACAAAATGTACTGACATTAAAAAAATAAATAAAAGAAAATAGCCGATACAACCTAGCCCTACACTGGAGCCACCAATCTGTCTCGAGAGACTGAACAAATAATAATAATATACACAGTAATGTTCGTTTATCTTACAATTAAGAGAAATCTGAAAAGAAATGACAATGTTTTATTTTACCCTGTGTTAACAGCAGCAAGTTATTTGCATGAACATGAATGCTTAGATGTTTTGGCTCTCACGTATTACAAATGCTTCCTAAAAAAGAGTTTATAGTAGTGTGAAACTCAAAATTGGATTTCTTTCCTTTTATTATTATTTTAGCAAAAATAACATTGTACAGATGACATGGACATGGTACTGTCAGTCAGACATCTCAAAAAGTTTATATTTTAATTAAAAAAAGAACAAGCCACCAAATAAATAACAGACATAGGCTACTGTATGACGTTTACCGGTACAACAATAAAGATGGCAGTCGTCACAGTGATGACCAACGTAATGATTTGAATTGAATTCATTCATTTCAAAAACAGATCTGTAGAAACCAATGATTTCCATATGTTTTACAGCCTGTTTGTAACAGATTTCATCCCACATAACATACAAACTACGTACAAATAACATAAGCTATATAATAATAGTACAACCTTTTAGCAGAATGTAGAAGATAACAGTAATGCTCACCAATTAGCTGCTACCCTGTATTTCTCTACCCTGGGCAGTGGGCATATTTCAACGTATTAATGTTTTTTTTCTTCTTCTTTTAAATGAATGCCCTACTTTGTCATATTACAGCACCAGGGAAACCAATTAAAAAGAGCTTCTGACAAAATAATAACTACATTGGATCCATTGGAACATTTCTGAGTGGTGCAAGTGCAACCACGCTATGTGTGTCCCTGGCTGGCTGGGTCCGTCCGGTTGGTTTTCACCACCAAGTGTCACTGTTAACATGGATTATGGATTACATCTTTGGACCCAAATATGAAAAAACTAAAACAAAAGCAAAACTAACTTTAAAAGCTAGAATCTATACATTTTTATGGCCCCCTCCTGACGCACAAGAGGTAATTACAACGAACCTGGAATGTAGCTTTAGGTATTTCTTCATAATTCAAACTCTCCACTGTACATACTACAGTATACCCCACAATAACAAAACCCAAGGAAAAAGTATGATCATTTCTCATGAACGGATAATAACTTACATTACAGGTGTGCTCACTGTGCTGTCAAGCCTGTCATGGGTTGGGTTTGCTCGGGATTCATTTCCTTTTAGGAAATGTAGACTGTCTAGATACGTTTGATATTACATTTTAACAATTTAATAACACAGCTCAGTGTGTCGTCGTGTGATGTTATATTGTGACCTTGTAGCTCCGATATTTATCGTATGAAGACGTACTGTACAGGACTTAAAGCAGGGGTTCTCAATGTTTTTGTCCCCGGAAATGCTTTGGCAGTGTCTCGGGACCCCCGCCCCGCCCCCTCCCCCCAATATTAATTGACTGCTACAATAACCTTAATGATAGAGATAATACACCATCAATACATAGGGAAGGTGTATGCATGTACTATATGTAAACTCTTCATTTCCACTTTCCAGCCCTGACCCACGGGTTGAGAACCCCTGGCTTAAAGGACCACTTCACACATATTCATGGAATATGGACATTTCAGAAACCTGCCTGCCAGTGACATCATTGATAGCCTGGTTTGTTAATTCCAAACAAGATTTCAAACGGATTTATTTTTCTTGTTGATGCAATAATAATGGCTTCTATTTTTGCAGAAATGGTGGCATCTTATAATGAGCATTAGTGAGTATACATATACAAATGTGTCTACATATTGAACACATTTTGAACCAAGTAGCACTTTGGTTATCGTTGCTGTCGGGGAGAAACCTCTTATCTCCATATGTGTTACAGCTATATATTATAGGCATGTCATGTGGTCCTATATGGTTTATATACTGCATTTATGAGTGTCTTGAATATTTTATGAATATTTGACTGATTCTGACACATACCAGGTGATCATCAACCGTCAATTTCAACCCTAATTTAGGGCGGAGCGAGACTCCACTCACAAACTGACGTGAGCGACACCATTTGACGTTATCCTATATAGTATATGCCAGCACTTAGAGGCGCTGTTTCAGTATACGCGACGAAGGCCCTCGAAGCCGAAACATTGTATTTTCTGTCCGCTCTGTCAATAAAGTATTTCCGGGGAGATCTCCTCTCTCCTTTCGTAGTTCTTTTTTGGATCCTGCACCCGTTGCGATTTGTGGATGCACCTCTTGACCCTACTACTACAGCATCACGCAAAAGCATCAAAGGTAGCAGATCCACAAGCTAAAACAGCGACGCGTTTCAAGCTTGTCGATCTGCTACGTTTGCCATTTTAGTTTTGGACACAATGAGGTTTCCTCCAGACAGAGACGATAACATGTCCATAGCGCTCGCACACAGCGCTCCAACCTGTTCGGACCAATCCACCATTGAGGCGCTTACTACTGCTAGCTGAAACAATGTAAACATGGACTTCTCAGGGATGTGGTAACGACGCAATGTGGGCTCGTAAATTACCAAGTTGTCAGACACAATCAGGAGGACCATCAAAAACCCTGGCGCTCCTCTCCAAAAGTTGAATTATTGTCAGCTTGAAGCGTCCAGGGGCGCTGGGCGAATAGGAGGACACCAGCGCGTCTCGACTCTTTACCATAGAGCATAACGGAGAGGCGCTGTCAGCTTAAACAACGCTTTGTCTATGAAAATGGACCCTTTAAGTGGTTGAGAAAGCAAATGGAACCCTGCCTACAGGCAGTGCTGTTGAGTATGAGACCTCATGGAAGCTGAGCTGCTGCAGGGGTCTGGGCCTCTGCGTTGGGTGCTGTTGGGGTCTGGTGGTCTGCGTTGGGTGCTGGAGTGTAGGGGTCTGCGTTGGGTGCTGGCGTGAAGGGGTCTACGTTGGGTGCTGGCGTGAAGGGGTCTACGTTGGGTGCTGGGGTGTGGGTGCCTGCATTGGGTAGTGGGGTCTGGCAGTCTGCACTGGGTGCTGGGGTTTGGGGGTCCGCAGGGTGGCCCCTCACAGCTGTAGGTGGGAGGGGAGACGCAGGAACATTCCCAACCTCCATCTTGACCTGGGAGAAGGTCTGTCCAGGGTACAGGACCTTCAGCTCATCTTCAAACTGCTGCTCCAGCTCCCTGCCGGCCACGGCCACCTTGCTGTCAGCCTGCCAACAACACGTCAACAAAGACATGGTTAAGACCCGAGGCCGGCAAAATGGCTTTTAAAAACAAAATCAGTAGTTATTTTTTAGACGGTTAAAACGGGTGCTGGACGGGTATTGGATACTAGGTTCCCAACTTCCATCGTTCCTAAGTAGGCCGGTGGCCGAGGGGCACAGGTCAAAATTGCCCAGCTGATTTTTGGAACACGGTTCTTATAATAATATTATGACGCGATCTAGGATAACCCTATGGTATTTTCAATAGAAAACATAACGCTGTGACCCAGGGGGAGAGCGGCCTCTAGCGGCAGTGATGTCAGACTTCATTTTTAAACGTTCTCAGCTTCTGTGTCAAACTATTAGTAGCAGTGGGCAGGCTTTCACTGGCCCTGGGGAATAGGCCCAGATCTAATAGGGCCAGCGACCTTGAACAAGGTCACAGAAAGAAGCACGTTCCTAACATGCTCGTGTAAAGGCTCACTGACAAGGCTGCAAGTCATCAACACTTTCACAAGAAACACTTAAAGTCACCCTCAAAAGCCACCAATGACGTCAGGAGAAGCATCGTTTGGATTCTTTACGTGGCGCTTGTGAATAACATTACCGTTAGGCAGAAACCTTGTATCCCCATATTTCAACTATTTACTGTAGGTTGTTGTTTTTTTGTGTAAATTAATGCCCTTCTTCATCGGGGACACATGCTTCAGTAGGCAGGAACTGGGGGTGGCAATGAATGAAGAACAGGGAAGTAAGTCTGGCGTAGCATTGCGGAATCCATGATCTCGACCGTGGTCGAAAAATGATGATGATGATCTTCATCGTCAGTGAAAAGAATCGTCAGTGATGTTACCCATGTTTTAAATGGCGAGTTTGCACTTCTGCCCTCTGGGAGAAGATACAAAGAACCAAAAAATTGTTTGTACCAGCATCAACCAAGATGTTGAACGAGGCTCTGAAACAGCAGTAACTGTGTGAGGCTAGATTATCCACATCGTATGCAATGGTGTAATGTTGCGTCTCCCTCTGTAATGTATTTTTGTCTGTCATTGATGTTTTATGTGTGGCTGCAGCTGGGGTGAAAGCCCAAAACAAATTTTCCTTGTGGACAATAATGTTTACCTTGACCTTGATCGTTAAAAGCGCCTTGAAAAAATACTGAAAATAGGCGATGCAAAAGCTCAGTGCTTGTAGCTTGCAGGTCCGCTACTTTCGATACGTTTTGAAAACTGGTCTGGTGTTTCTTTTATAATTATTGAACCAATGAAAAGTATTAACAAGAGCTTGTGGCTAAATGATAACTACCGTACATACAGCATTGGAACACATTTTTTTTTACATTTCCTGTAAATTAACAGTTTTGGACTTACAAGGTTTCCTTGATGATGATAAACCGATGCCCTTTAGTTTTGAGTTCTGTACAATGAAGTTCCTCACATTCTTTTGAATTGGGCTCAGTGCAGAATACAATAGACATGGAAACAAAGCCAAACAAAGCGCCCATTGTTTTAACACAAAGGGGGGCTTCTTACCTCAGTGGTTCTCAAAGTGAAGTCCGGGGACCCCCCCAGCTGTCCTTGAGGGGTTCCAGGAGGTCCCCAGCTAAATTAGTTAACCAATTAAACCAGGGGTATTCAACTGGCAGCTTCTTTTTTTGTTTGTTTTTGGGGGCTAATGAAAGGTGTGTGCGAGATGAAGTGTGATATTACCATAATGACAGTAATCCTTAATTATATTCCATCATATTCAAGGGCTTTTGGAGATAAATGAGACAGACTCCAGTCACTTTAGACTTGAGCACTAAAACAACTGCAGAGGGCAGGTGTGTGTGTGTGTGTGTGTGTGTGTGTGTGTGTGTGTGTGTGTCCAGCTGGTGCTCGTTGACGCTCGTATATGTCAAGGCAATTATGTTTATTTCTAAGGTAGCATATACCTGTATAGACCTATTACCCTGCTCATTACTGTAAACAGATGTATTATTTACATAAATGTTTGTGTTTAAGCACAAAATGCATTTTGTGCTTAAGATTCTCTTCTCTTATGGGGGTGCCTGGCATAACATCTTTTCAGGTCCGTGGTCCAAATCCGTATCAGTTCGGGGGTCCGTCGTTGAAAGGAAAATGTTTGAGAAGCCCTGTCTTACCTCATGGAGAAGAGCACAGTTTCTAAAGCGTAGCCTCATGTCAGAGATGAAGTGGGCCGGCCGCTGGTAGCAGGGACTCAGTTTAGCTTCCAGTCTGTTCTTCACTATGGACACATCCATAGGTGGTGGTGTTGTTACACTCTGTCCGCTTTCATTCAGCCCCTACACACACACACACACACACACACACACACACACACACACACACACACACACACACACACACACACACACACACACACACACACACACACACACACACACACACACACACACACACACACACACACACACCATGAAACAATAGACCGATCCATATCCACATGTGTCAAACTTTGCATGCTTTCACTCTGCACATACTGTACACACTGAGGCAGACCATAAAACAGCAATTAGATCAAGACCAGCAATTTCCAGGGTTCTACTAGCTAACTCAACTACAAGTATACATTTGATTTAGCAACTTTCACTGGTAGTTGAGTAATATTTGACCAGACAGTATCTATACTTTCACTGAGTACTGGGGTTGAGTACTTTGTCCAACAATGAAAAACTTCACTACAATAGTATTATTGCCGTTTTGTGTTCATTCTTGTGTACTCACCGAGGGGAGAGCAGGTCGGTGAAAGTCTGAACTCCTCTCACTGCAAAACAACCGCAGCAACAGTCTCTCACACTTCTGCAGAGTGGGAGGAAGAGTTGACATTTGATTTAATGGCATGGCCACTAACAGAGAACATAAATAGACATGGACATGTTTGTTTAGATAATAATTTGAACAAGAACCAAGAACAGAAATCCTATCAGGGGCCCCATAACAGAAGATTTGTGTTAAAAAAAAATCAAAATATATACTCAATTTTGAAATTCTGAAAATGTTTCAGAATGTTTCAAAAATAGCTCACCTACAAGCACACAACACACTCACGAGGCATTGTGAAATTGTAGATCGGCTTATTTTCAAATAGGACCCTTGTTTTTTTTGGGGGGGGGGGGGGTAATACTGACTCGTTTGTCCAGCGGGGGGAGTCCTCTCTCACAGTCGGGCTCTTCTTTGAAAGCTCTGGCTTCAGGTTGCTTGCCACAGTCGTATTCCATCTCAGGCACCGCCACGTCCCGACACAACGAACACCACCACTCCCCACTGTGCACACACAGCCAGCACACAGTCAATTAAAAACACTGTCATAACAGCCTAAAAACAAACAGAATTATGTCTAAATATTGTTTTGAGTTTTTAGAATTGCAGCGTGAACCCTAGTGTCGTCTCAGATTTAGATTACAAAACATACATTATGCATCAGCTATTTTGAAAAGATTGTAGTACAGTACCTTTATTTGATACTAAAAGTCTGATACTAGTTTGATGCCAGTACTTTTACTCAAGTCCCATTTTGAAGGGAGACTTCTGGGGTACAGGGGGCGGGGGAGGGCTGGCGGTGTATGAGTTAAAGTATCACTTTAGAAATGTGCAGATACCCAGTATACACTTAATGTATGGTGGTTTGTTTACAGTTGAGGAGAAAACAGTGTTGCACATTAAATCCTCTGGGGGTCTCGACCTACAGTTTGAGAACCACTGTCCTAGAGGGCCATGAAATCTCTCCATTGCCACAAAACCTTTTCCTCTGACAGCACAGATAAACAAGACATCCTCGAATTGTATATGGTTTGCTGTCTGCTTGTGTTTCAACTTAACAGTGTTTTCCAGCTTTGAGTGCCCTCTGGTGGACCGATTTGCAGAGAGAATGACATACAGTACATAACAGACAGACTACACCAATGATTCTCAGCCATTTTCATTTTTCCTCTTGGACTACAATCTACACAGTAAAATATTCAGTGTTCATTTAACTCTGAGACTAAAGTCTTGCCTGGGACATGTGGACAGACGGGGCACATGGCAGGCGAGGTGGAACACTTTGGGACAGTGTCCACAGCACAGCAGCTGTCCTCCGCTCATGCACACTGCACACACGTCTTCATTAGTGTCTTCTGTTGGACCTCCACCTCGTCCCCCATCACCCCCCGTCTCTCTTCCCAGGATGCCGCTGGTCCGGTTAGGGGCATCGGCCTCACTCCGCTCGCCTTGGGTTAGGACTGCACGGGCAATGAACCCAAAAGACATTCAGAACTCACTAGGCCTCACAATTATTACATAGTCGTCTAATCGCAATAGAGCACCGAAGTCTGACGTCAATATCGGCGCAAATCCACAGGTTCATGTACTTTTTTTTTGCATTATAATCCCCATAGGGGGATTTTAGATCGCCTCATATAAGAACTGCGTTAAATAAACACCCCAGCCTTTTCACTCATATGGATATGAAGAATTACTGACTGAGAGAAAACGCTATCGTTACTGCTACTGAATTAGTTACATACAGACTGTATGTATGAGTGACTGACTGTCGCAAACGATACAGAGACACCTCCCTGACAATAACGCAGAGACAGCTTGTTTATTTTTGGACCACAACGCTTATATGAAACGATTTTAAGATGACCCCATGTTGTTATTCTCCATAGAGAAATTACTTCCGTGAACCAGGGGATGTCACGGTATGAGCGAGTGACGTCAGGACTTCGGCGCTCTATTATTTGAGATAATCGTGACTATTAAAAATGTTTGGCAAACTACGCTAAATGGAGCACAGCCTTCATTAGTAATTTAGTAGGACCTAAAGGACCTTTTAAGGAATAGAAGCCCAATTTCTTTCCAATATGGCTGCTGTGCATAGATCCTATTGAGGCACACGTTTGAAATAATGGTGACATTGATTTGAAGTCCCATCACCTACATGCAGGCCTACCTGGGGTCTTTGGCTGCTGCGGAGTGGTGTGAGGGGGCTTGTTCTCTGTGCGGTGAGGAGGAGTGGGGCCTCGCTTACCTCCAGGTTGGCTGCTGGTTTGAGGCCGGTCGCCTGTGCTGTCGGGGAGGTTGGCTCTTTGGTTGGTTTGTACCTGACACACGCGCGCGCACACACACACACACACACACACACACACACACACACACATTATATTAGCCAGGTTAGAAGGTTTGGGGGATAAAACAAGAGCGATGAGGTCGAGATGGTGCAGAGGAGGGGTACACTGGGAGAAGGATGCTCAAGATGGAAGCTGCCGGGGCGAGAAGAGGAAGGCCAAAGAGGAGGTGTATTGATACGGTGAGAGAGGACATGCAGGCGGCTGGAGTGACCGAGGAAGATGCCGAGAACAGAAGCAGATGATCCGCTGTGGCCGACCACTGATGGGAATTAGCCAAAGAACAAGGAGGTTTTCACAAACCTATCCGTGACCATAGGTCAAAGGGCCATAGCCTCTAGCTGTGCCCCCTAAAAAATAGCTTATAAAAAGCTTCAAATTTGATTGCATGCAACTGTTAATTAATTAATTGTGTAAACTAAAACTTTGACGATTCTTCTTTTTCACTGATAACTGATAACAAATATACCGATAACAAAATAAAAAAATAAGCTACAGTAAATGATGACCAAAAACTCAGACCAAATATATTGACAATTTTGTCAACAAAATAAAACTAGACTAAAATGTTAGGGAGGGACTAGTTTCGCAGGCACTATGTGAGCTTGTACATTGTCTATTTTCAACACACAGCCAATCAAGCATTACAACACCATCACGGCCTCCCAAAATATATTTTGTCGACTAAATCGTTTATCGTTTTATTCTAGGACTATGAAACTAAATCAAAATTTGCCGTCAAAGTGAACACTGCAACGTGACACTGTCTCCGTACATAGCTAACGTCATCTTCGGGCTCATCTTTGATGACGATGACTGGTCCAGGCGATGACCTTCGTCGTCTCTTGGCAGCGGAGGAGGAGGCCACCGATCCGCCATGCTGCTGCTGCTGCTGCTGCTGCTGCGGATCAGGAGGCTTCCAGTGAACCGTCCTTGGGAACAATCAGATACCCAAGAGGAATCAGATGAAAATAAATGGGGTAGTTGAGAAGAAAGTAAAGACTTTATCGGAACAGGCCGGGGAGAAAGAGAGAGAGACAGACAGACAGACAGACAGACAGACCAGGCCTATCCAGATTGTCATCAGACTGGCTCGATCAAGTCTGAACTAGCCTCGCATAGGCAGCCTTCATCTGCCTTTGCAATGCTTATCGCCCCGGGCAGATTAAGTCTGGCCCCTCACAATTGTGGGAGGACTTCATGGACGAAGTTGTGACGAGCCAACCGGATTCGTCTGGAACCAGGCTATAACCAACCAGGGCCCAGTATGCAATTATGGGGCAGGACATTGTCAGTCTGAACAAAAGCCAGAGAGATAGATTAGAGCTAAAGAGTGTTAGCAGATACATACAAGATTTCAGCTTACCCTGGTTTCTCCTCCTGGGATACAGCAGGATAACCCGGTGAACTCTGCTGTGCTTGAGCTGAGAGTGACACAGAGGAAAAAATGTTGATTCCAGGGACGTGGCATACTAGCATATTCATGACGGGTTGCGCACGTCATCTTTGCCAAACATCAATACAAAATGTTGTAAGAGCGTTTGTGTGTGTGCTCCAAGCATCAACGTGCCGCGTTCGTCCCTCCAGGACAAGGCCCGCTATACGACCGTACCATTTCTGTGCGGTATGGAGGACGCTAGGCCCTGTGGGTAGCTGGGCCTCAGCATTTGAACGGTGCCGCCCGGGTCACTCCTCTTGTTCAGATAGGAGGCCTCCATCTAAAGACACAAACAACAAACACCTGCTGTTTAATGTAACACACTCAGTTGAATATATTTACTGCAGTGATACTCAACATGCGGTCCGGGGGGGGGGGGGGTCTGTAACTCTGAGGAGAGTACAAATGTACGTGTGCGCTCTATTTAACACTATTTTATACATAGGCTATTCAATTTTAAGCTTGTAGATCTTTCTATTCAAAAATAGCAGATCTACAAGCTAACAGCATGTCACTTCGTACGGCGAGCTTGTACATCTGCTATTTTTGATTAAAATAAATATATATATATATCGATTAACAGACACACAAACACACAAACCTTCTCTTCTGGGGATCCCAAAGTCCTTTCAGACGGGGGTGGTCCTTGGCCAAAATACATATCAATTTTGGGGGTCCTTGACATGACAAAGTTAGAGAAATCCTGAATTAAGGCACTTGCCAGCTGCCGCGAATGAGGAGAATTGACACCACCGTTGCTGGGAAGCGATGCATTGTGGGTAGCATAAAGATGCGATGTGGAGAACATGTCCACAGGTTTGGGGTGGTGGCTGGGGCTGCTCCCTAGCCCCCTCTGGTGGCTGGGGCTGCTCCCTACGCTCCTCGGTTGCTGGACAGACTGCCAAGAGAGAGACAAGATTTAAAAAAAAGTTTTTAATATCTTTATTGCATTAAGAGCGTTCGTTTTAAATTTCCGTTTATTTTTTACACATCATTTCCCTCTATGCCACATGTTTTTGGTTGCCCCAAAACACTCCCCTCTACCAAACAAACCTAATAAACAGTGAAAACACCAAAATACAGCTAGAGGGCAGTGTGTTTCTGCAGGTAAACACCACCACGCTACAACACTCCAGTGACTGATGACTTCTGGGAAATTATGTATTGTTTAGTTATGTAAACACGGGGCCAAGTTACATGCTACTTTCTTCAACTGAAACAGTCTTGGTGGTGAGTGAGTCTCAGACACTGCAATCAATGACACGTCATCACCACCAAGGCTGTCGCCTCCTATGAACATGTGATAATGGACATGGAGATGAAAGGCTGCTGGTCATGGAGGCCCAGGCTCTTAACAAAGAGCACAGCACAGACGGGACTAGATGAGAACATAAACAGAACACTTCATGGTTGCAGATGGCTGTGCGGCTCTGTGTTTGGTCTATAGAACGCATCTGCAGGTGCTTTCCAGCAGCAGCACATGCTGTGACTTGAGAAAATCTGCTTTCAATTCCGATAGGAACGGAAAATTATTGTCTGTGTCGTGCAGCGAAAATAGGCCAATCTACGAGCATCGGGGATGATTGAACCAAATACGTTTATCGCCAAAACATCTGTTTGCCGTGGGTCGGAAACCTCTTATCTGCATATTCAAATGTTTTCTGATTTTCCGTAATTTAATGCCCTACTTGAACACTCTACAGCGTCACACAAAGGCATCAAAAGTAGCAGATCCACAAGGTGGAAACGCGGCTGTTTTTTAAATTTGAATCCTGAAAAGTAACCGTTTTGGACCCGACACAAGACGATAGACCACCTATCAGAGACGAGGTCTGAGGTGTATGCGTTTCTCTGTGTGCTCCGCTGCCCGGCCCACAGCTGCTTGTTTGGAGTCACCTGGAGCCAACGCACCACAACAACTCTATTATTAATTGTGATATATAATATTAGGCCTGCCTTTAAGAAAATACAATTCCATGCCGCTTGGCAATTTATCATAGACTTTAATGGAAAACGGCGGTTCCTAAAAAATTATATATGAAATATATATATACATGAAAATCATGTGTGGGTGAACAGTGGTGGCCAAATGGCCTTAATTAATAGCAAAAGTGATCTACAACCTCAAGTCGCTTCACGCAGCACAGCGTTTCGAAACTTGTGGATCTGCTACTTTTTATGCTTTTGTGTGACGCCGTCATGTGATCAAGTATCAAGTTTGTGTATTGCTCGTATCTTGTGTGGTGTGTGTAGAAAACTGCAGAAAGCATCCCAACAGCTTGTTCATAGCAGAGTGATGCAACTCATGTGTGCTGCAGCCTACAAGAGAGCATTGTTCTCTCTAAACTGTCTGAAGCCCAGAGCATGACAGCAAAACAAGCCATGAAGTTAGACTAAACAACCCAGAGCACTAGACATATCAGACATTAGTTATGGGCTGTCTGGGTAAGCTGTGTCACATCATCCTAGATTTACTATTCACTGTTTAGAATGTAGGCATTCAGGAAACACTCTTATCCAGAGCAACTTTCGGAAGAGCAAACATGAACTGAAAAATAAGTTAATAACCATGTAAATTAGAGTGCAGAGACAACAATGTAGTGCCTCAAGGAAACTAGGATAGCAGGTAAACCATGGACTTGCATCTGTCGAAACAACATGCTATCTAAATAACATGCTGTACATTTGAAAATACAGGATACCAGGTTAACAATGGACCTAGCATAATGTCTAAACAACATGCCATCTAAATCACATTCTTAACATTTGTGGTCGTGAAAACCAAACCAACAAAAACAAAAACATGAGAACAGGATATAGCAAAAATTGGTTAAGGTTTAGATTGTATGGTTGTGTAATGTGAACCCATGCGGCAGCTTTTGATTGTAACGCATCTCGACACGGAAAGGCATAAACTGCTCAGGATGTGAAGGCTGTCAACTACATTTAGGACACTGCCAACATACGCCTGTGCTTGTTAAGAAGCCTTGTCAATCAAACAGACAGACACAGACAGACAGACAGACACAGACAGACAGACATGTGCATGCACACACACATGCACACGCACACACACAGACATATCTTTGCTACAAGCTCAAAACGTTTCACGATGCGTAAAACTTGTAGATAGGCTATTTTCTCTATTGTTGAGACATTTTGAAAGTTAAAGTAGTTGAACGTGTGTAACCATACATATTAACAAGATCTTGTGACTAAATAATAACTACATTGGATCAAATAGAACCCTTTTATTTTTTTTTCCTTAAAGATACCGGTAACCATTTAGGACAAACGGTTACACACACACACACACACACACACACACCTGGGGTGCGAACCCGGGGCTTGGCAGCCTGCCAGTGGGGCTGACTTGGTTGGGCGGTGGCACCATGAACTTGCGTCCCCCGGGCGGGGTGCCCAGAGGGGCCATGCCACCGGGGGCCACGCTGCTCTGGGAGGGAGAGCCCCCCTGGACGGGACCCCCTGGGCCTGGGGGAGCGCTTCTGGGCAGACGGACACTCCAGGGCCAGGTCCAGGACGGGGCAGGGGGTTGGGGGGGCTGCCAGTGAGGCTGGGGGTTCAGCTTGTCCACCTGCAGTTATTTAGGACAGTCACAGTTAGTACATATAATGGCAATTATTTGAGTTGATTGCAATTATAATTTGCACAACGTTGCTGTCGCACAGAAACCTCCTAACGTTTAGTTTTCTTAACATTAAGGCCCTACTTGATCATACTACAAAGCACAAAAGCATCAGAAGTAGCAGATCCTCAAAGATTGATCTGCTACTTTTGCTGTTTTTTAATTTGAATCCTGAAAAGTAACAGTGTTGGACATAATTATGAGGTTTCCACCAGACAGCGACAATAATCGTCATTGTTTCCAATTTCCATGTTGAAAAATGTTCATACACATTAAACATTAAAAACAGAAATAACCGCTTATTTCCGAATAACTGATCTCCAAGCATCATGATGCAATCGTTGTGAGCTTACAAATCAGCTATTTCCACAATTAAAAAAACCAAATTGAAAGTATAAAGTTATGAAATGTGTCAGTCATTACTTTGTATAGTTATGTTATTTGTCATAATCTGCCCTGTGCAATAGCCGAATATCATGCCTAAATGCATAAACAGAAATGTTCCAATGCCCAATGGCAAAAACACAATTACAGGTTGATGATGACAGACGGGGCCTAACCTGCATCTGGAGCTGGGCCAGAGTGTTATGGGAGCCCATAACACCGTGGTGGTGAAGGGGCCCCGGGGCCCCCAGGCCACCACTGGGCGAGCTTGAGGGCCCCGGACCCCCGGGATGAGACAGCTGATGTGGGATGCCCTGGAACGCTCCCAGCTGGTGGCCCGGTACCGTCTCCACCAGTAGAGAGCCTGAGGGCACACGCACACGCACACGCACACACACACACACACACACACACACACACACACACACACACACACACACACACACAGATAATTCCAATGAATTATTTAGTGTGGAAGAGTTGTACTACATACTAATCACAAACCAAGAAAACTGAATACTATTAGCTAACAATGCTGTTAACATCTCTCCACAATATGAAACATAATAATGAATACTGCAATTAATACGGCAATGCAGCAAGTTTCTGTGCAGTGACATTATGTAAAATGCTGTGAACTAAACGTGTAATAAATTACAGCCGTTATGCCAACCGTTGTTATTATGTCGTAGGTGCTTCTTATAAAGTCAGGAAATGAGAAAATCATTCTCAAATGACTCGGACAGAGACAGGAGGGAGCCAAACGTTTGAAAGAACATATTAAGAGAGGAAGGAGCGCTTCCGAGTAAAAGTCTCCAGCTCTTTGGTACAACAGGGTGACAGAATTGATGCAAGAATGCCTTGGTCTCATCTTTTTTGCATATTGTCAACTTCAAATCGAGAAATGTACCTTAGCCAGGTCTATGTTCAACTATGTCCAAAACTGTTACTTTTCAGGATTCCAATTAAAAAATAGCAAAGGTTGCAGATCCACAAGCTCTAAACGCCTGGCTTGTGGATCTGCCAGGCGAGAGGATTCTGTAATGCATTGGCTGCCATACCCAGGTCTATGTTGGAAGCCCAGTAGGAGGAGCGGCACTGGAACATCACGGAGCTCTTCGGTACAAACGAGGCGCTGCACTTGGCCCGCAGCAGGTTTCCAATCTGAAACAATATCTGTGACAGAACCAGGAGATGTTATAAAAAATTCTGACTCTGCGGAGAGAGGCACACACCAGGGTATAACAGAGAGCAGTGCATGCTCTGCTTTTTGTTGGGCTTCTTTAGAAAAACATACTCCCCACAGTAGTATCACGGAAACTGTTTGGAAAGCTAAACACTCTTTTTGCTGAATGTTATCCTAATTTTTATCCATTATTCTCCTGTTTTCCCCAGGATAGGGAAGCTTGAGTTTAGGTTAATGAACACCAGCATCCCTATTCTAGGTACGAACATTTGCCACCAAAAAACGAATAAAAAAAGAGCAGACTGAGCCCAGAGCGAACGAACAATAATACATTTTAATTTAACGTTTTATTTAAGCTAAATATGCAGTAAATGCCTTGATTTTGTATGCGGTAATATAGCACATGTTGTTACCCCTACTGTAAATCTTTAATTAGGCTAGTTTAACAGGCTTAACATGCATCATAGAGCCTGATACAGGAAAAGATAACTATGGAAAGCCTATTGTGGCTTTTAAAATAAGCTTGTAAATTAATGTGGCCTTACATTATTCGGTAGCTACTTGAACTTTAGTGCAGCATTAGCTGCATGATCTCCGGGCAACTTCCCCTTAACATGTATTGTTGCGGCGATGCAAGTATAAATCAGAGAGAGAACAAAGGAACGAAATAAAGTAGACCAAAACTAAAATATTTCAGATGACTAGAATGTGAGTGACTGAAACTAAAGGGAAGTGCATTAAAAACACCTAAATGAAAGAGTGCAGTGAGAAGGAACCGTGCTTAGCTCACCAGCCTCTTACAGTACAGCAGAGCGGTGCTGCCGGTCCGGGCCGTGGCCCACTGGGTGAAGCTGATCACGTGGTCCATGTGTCTGGACAGGTAGCCGATGTCCTGCTGCTGCTTCCTCAGCACGCCCTCGTGGTCCTTGGTGACCGCCTTCACATGGGACAGCCTGGGTTAAGGAAGGAACCTCGTATCTCCGCCTTGCAGCTTTCGTATACTTTTGTACCATTATAACTACCTTGTCGTATGACTCTCGTGGGCTCTCAAAAGTAGTGAAAATAGCCGATCTAAGAGACCACAATGCGCCGCGATGGGATGCGTTGTGAGCTTGTAGATCGCTAGTTTAGCTATTCTTAGAATGATTTTGAAGGTGAACGTCCAAAGTGGTTATGTGTGTCTGTGGGTTGTTTAAACATTAACCGAAGAACAATATTAACAAGCGCTTGTGACTAAAACATAACTATGTTGGGTCCATAGGAACACAGGATTTCTATATATACAGTATATCCTCTCTGTCCGGTGGAAAATGTCCAAACTGTTACTTTTCAAGATTCAAATTCAAAACCACAATCTACAAGCTTGTGGATGTGCTACTTTTGATGCATTTGTGTGACGCTACAGTATGATCAAGTAGGGCGCTCATTTATGGAGAATTAGACCGGTCTGAAGTGAGTGGTGCTGTACTGTACTCCTCCCTGGCCTCTGTGTGTGTGTGTGTGTGTGTGTGTGTGTGTGTGTGTGTGTGTGTGTGTGTGTGCTCTAGCACAGACGCAGTGTGCGCACACACACGGGAGATTTCTGCTTGACAGCAATGATATATATAATATATTTTTGCTTGACAGCAATGATATATATATTTTAACATTTCTTGAAAAGTATACTAACTGTTTTTGACATGCAAGGTTTCCAGCCAACAGTGACGATAAGTGCCTTGCAGTAAGTGAATACAGTTGCTTCGGGTTGCTCAGGGATTCAGGGTACAACATTTAGCTCGAGTCAAACTGTTTTCTTCTGGGAAAGAAAATGGTACGTCAACCGGTTCTTGGGTAAATCAATCGTAAACGTTATACATTACAGTAGATTTCGTACCTCAAGTTGATTGACCAGAATCTTGCCCTTCTTGTTTATCTCCAGTATTAAATTGCAGATGGCCTTCTTTATCTCGTTATGGACCGACGTACGGTTCTCATCAACTTGGTTCAGTCTGCAAAAGATGAAGTGGAAATGGCTTCATTTCAATCGCTTTCTCTTCCACCATCTGCAAGTGGAATTATTCTTTGGCACGGCATTTAATATATATACACACAATGAAAGGCAATACATCACCTACACACACGCATATATATTGTGTATATGTATACCATATATATATATATATATATATATATATATATATATATATTTATAGTGGTCCACTTATTTCATTATGTGGAGGTGGAGTTCTACAATCACTTCTACACTATCAACACACACACACATGCATGTTACATGTCAGTGTTTCCCCTAGCCAGTGTGCCTTTTGGCGTCTTTTTTGGTTATTTGTCTTTTTTTGGCCCGTTACAAAAAATCATACTGTTGTGGCTGGTCACGATTGTGTGGTGTGGTGGCCCACCAACAAAATTTGTCAGTCAGTCAGTCCGTCCGTCATGCCTCGTACCTGTCAGTCAGTCCGTCTCATGACACGCTCCATATATGGCCAGTACAGAATAAATTCCATATGTTGATCTGAGCCCCCAAAAACACAGCTGAAACATGAAGTGGAGTCTGTCAAATCCCGCAATTTCCATCTTCCCATTGCGCTGCAACGTAACTAGGATGAGCGGGCAAGAAGGAAGCGCGGCAAAATTCTAGTTTAAGAGTGACGTTTGAGCAGACTAACATCAGTGACAGTCACCCTTCAATGTAGTAGAAGACCTGCCAGTTTACATGAGCCCCGTTTCTGAATTCGTCCATATACATCGGCTATTTCTTCTTTGAAATGTTGAATATATTTGATCCCTATGCAAATCTTGCATAGGGATCTCTCTGGCACAAAATATTTTCAGATGGGAGTCTTGCTAAATGCATATTCATTTGAAGGACCTTGACATGAAATAGACATAGATGTTGTGCAACACATGGATGAGCACGTACCCATTGTTTATAGAGCTGGACACTTCCTCTATCACTCTCTTCTTCTCCTGCAGCTGTCGAGTCATGCTCTCCATGCGTTGTTTGTGGTTGTTGTAAGCATCCGCCAGGAACTGGTAACTGAATACAAACACATCGTTAACACACCAAACGCCCGGGGGTATTTGTAACCATTAAATCAGGACGCCCAGCGATTTGTTTCTTCAGGCCCCATTTCAAGGTGGCTCCGTGCCATTTTGGGAAGTAGCTGAAGTAGCAACATGTAGCCAAAACACTGCCGAGGCGATCGACAACAACGGGAGGTAAATTCTAACGCGACTAGCGACGGGACCGTGATGGGCTGTCAAAAACATAATCCGTTTGAAGTTTGTCGGTCTCATCCACTAAAATGGGGGGAACATTTGGATGACGTCCCAACCGGAAATGACATTGAATGTTGCGCAACAGACGCTCCCAGCCTGTGGAGCGATGCGATCGGTTTTGAAATCAATAAATCTCTGTCCTTTTATTAATGTCCTGGGCGACGAGCGTTACTAATTGATAGGACGGAGAACTCCGTTCTTGCCGCTCGGGTGTTAAAAGGAGCACTTCCACCCATTTCCAAGCTCAAATCTGCTAGACTATTTCACTGAGAGTCAAACGGTGACTCATAGGTTAGCGAAGAGTGCCATCTAGCGTAAAAACTAAAGACACAATGGACGTCCAAAGACGTCTTTGGCGGTGCGGGCTTTGGCCAGACGTCTTTGGCACTTTAATGGGTTAGCAGAGGTCCTACGTGGGGGGGAGCGAACATACTTGTGATCTTTGTGCTTAACCAGCTGGCAATCCCGGCAGGTCAGAAGGTCACAGGTCTCACAGAAGAGCTTGAGAGGTTCTTGCTTGTGGAGGTCACAGAACACCGGCCTCTTCGTAGATGCACCATGGGCCTCTAATGAACCAGACAATACATTGCCAATGAATATAATCTATTGTACAGTATGTGTTGCATCTATTGTGAAGGCACAGGAGTATCAACTCCTTCAACCACTTAATATCTATATATACACACTATATATAAATAGGGTTTAAGTGGTTAAAGAATCTGCTATTTTAATCACCTACTGGCTGAGTCCACTGGTCTAAACATCCTAACAAGGGGTCTGGGAATGGAGTGCATTGCAAGGGGGGCTTTTATAACGTTAAAGTAAACAGAGGCGCATTTGTCAACACTGCATCACCCAGATAAATCATGGTGAGGCTTTAGAGGCTGTTTTTTCTGTGCCCAGCACGGAAAAAACACGGTCAGTGGTCAAAGACAAATCGCAGTCTGACTTCGTTCAAAATGTACGCTTTGTGTGTCAGTGTGTGTAGGTGTGTGTCAGTGTGCGTGACGTGTGTCAGGTATGGTGTGTGCTTTACACTTCATAGGTTTTAAAGGAAAGGCAACGATACCTTGCAGTACTTCCTCCACATGCCGAATGGTGTGGTCTTTGGTGAACTTGACCCTCTGGTGGGCGTCCACGCAGGTCACACACATGTACTCCATGCACTCGGCACAGAACCCCGTTGCCTCCGTGTTGTCATCACACGTCATGCACAGCTGCATGGGGAGTCGGGCACACACAGAGCAATGGCAACAGCTTCCAACAATGTCCAAAACCATTCCCTTTTCATTACAATTAGGAAAAAGCTATTAAAATACTGAAAATAGCAGATCTAACAACACATTCTGAGCTTGTATATTGGCTATTTTCAACACTCTTGTATGATGAACATGATGATGTAGAGCAACAATTTAAAAAATAAATATATATGGAGATATTGGTTAAAACCAGTGTTAAATATCTCTATATTGTGATAGTAATCATTGCTATAGAGTGTTTGTTCGGTAACGGAGGTCTCGAACAGGATAAAGGACAAACGTCCTTTCAAAAGTGAAATTTAAAGTTATGGGGGGATCAAATTGAATTGGAACTATGATTTGCTATGTTCGTTCGTCTTTTCCTCACTTCTCAAGTCTGGCCAGGGTCCTATTTGATTCAAATTTCTATTAAGTAGGCAAGTCAGGAAGTGATTTGAGTTTTACATTGGATAACATTGGTCCCGTGTGCACAGAGATAGGAGGCTTGCCAGACAAGCGAAGAGAGAAAAACAAATAATAATAAAAAGAAAACGCTGAACATTTTCCTTGAAATCGCTCGCATTGCATTCATTTCAGCTGAAATGAACGCATTGCGATTTCAAGGGCGAGTGGCTAAACCAGGCTATAATAATAGGTTCATGGGTTCTGTATTGTGCTCCCCATCCAGTTATTACACCGGCCCGGGTGACAAACCTGGATGGTTCTCTCCACAGTGCTGCTAGGAGTCTCCACTGTGTCCTTCACAAAGAAGTTCTCCATCACATCCACCTCCATGCACTCCTGTCTGCACACCGGACAGCGAATCACATTCACTGAGTGGAGGAGAGAGAGAGAAAACATGAACATAATACAGGTTGAATCACAGTCACTGTTACCGCATATGAAGCGATATAGTTATTTGCCATTTGCCAGTTTTAGGTGATAAGGTGACCACTAACGTTTGTTAGTAAAACAAGAGAGATAAGACCTTATCACCTAAAACTGGAGTATGAATAGGGCTTTAAATTGTGGCCATAATTGAAATGTTATGATCATAGTATAAAGGACATCTACTAGTGAGCCACTAATTGCAAATCTTTCACTCCATTTCTTATTTGTAAGTTGTAACGTTATCATTTTCATAAGGTGAGTTATCATTTATTCATTGACTGAATCATATTCTAGCTATGGTTTTCTGTTGCAGTTTTCTAAACAAAATGTTGTAGTCAGGTACAGTAAAGTGGGTTTTGATTGATTGATTTGAATACTGAATACTTTTTTAGACAACATGAAAAAAGCACGTAGGTAGGTGGGTACAGTAAAGAATTTAATAATACATATCAACAAATACAAATAGGCCGCCCATACCCTAGGTGGGGTTGGAAAAAGGTCCTTTCTGTGTGGAGTTTGCATGTTCTCCCCGTGACCCCTAGGGTACGTATCCTCACAAAAACATTGGGGGGTAAAAATGTAGGCGAAGGCCCGAACGGTTAGCTCAACCGTCTGGCCTTTGCCGCGTGTCTTCCCCCCCATCTCTCTCCCCATTTCCTGTCAGTTTACTTTCATGCTATCAAAACAATATCTTAAAAAAAACAAAATGTAGGGGGAAAAATACTTATAGGCCTAGTATATTTACAGAGTAGAAAAGGGTGGAATGGAGTTGGAATAATATCAAACTCGATTTGTAGTTTCCTGATATAGCTTTTTCAGGCCTGTTTTGAAAGAAACCAATGATTCACATCTTTGGATTCAGAAATCAGGGAAAGGGTACTGAAGCCAATGAAGATGGAGAACCACTGGCCTAAAATGTATGTCAAAACCGGAGGCCCTCGAAATGAAATGTAATTTACAGGTGCCTACTTGTCTGAGCGGCGCATAGGCTTTTTTTGGTCTGAACGAACGGGGCGTATAGGGCATGGCCGCATGGGGCAGATTCACACTGAGTCCGATTGATTCAAACTGTAATAGTGGCTTTCACATTGCAGCGATCCGTGTCGGAGTACACTTCACTGGTTGGGTGATCCGCTCCCGGGAACGGTACGCAGCATTCACACTACCACAACATCTACCAAGTGGTAGTGTGAATGCTGCGTACCATTCCCGGGACCACATGGAGGTAGTCTCGGGACAGATTTAAGTGTACTCGGATACGGATAGCTGCAATGTGAAAGCATTGAATGAAGTGTACTCGGGTGGGGAAGAATCGAGGCCAATGTGAATCATGACCAGGCAATCGTATACGGGAACAGTTTGAATCTGCCCGATGTCTCCCATTGGCTTAGAGGCCAGGCAATCATGAAAATCTCAGCACTGCATTGCCATTATAATAGTCCTCTGGGTGTTTGTTGACAGCTGGCTTTTCAAGCCATCTGTAAAAATATAAAGAAAGAAAGAGGACTGCACTAGTGTCAAGTGTGTGACGGGGTAATGGTGGCAACAATAATTGACAGTTGGCAATGCATGGCCTCCATTCCTCAAGTTACAACATGAAGAATGTGTGAGAAGATGACAGACATGCAGTCAGACAAGCCAGTTCACACACAAGTCTTTCTCCCAGAATGGAATTGTCTTTCACAATCGGTACACTTTGTTGCAAAAATGATGGAAGGAAGAGCACAGGTTTAATGGTATGCTATTGTAATTTCATGCTTAAAACAAAAAGTATTTTTGTTAAAATGTCACAGCTCTGACTATAATTCTGATAAATAAGTTTGTTTGTTCAACAACATGGCATGGAGCGGGTGACAGTCATGTCTCTCCAGCTCTTTAATAAACAGAAATTAATCAGATGGGACACCAACTTCATCCAATCAGGAGAGAGTATGTCCCCATTATCCCCATGTCTGCTCATAAATGTATACCGGTACGTTTCATTAACCCGACTCTGCCAAATGGGGGCAGTATAAGCGTCTCTTTATGATCTTAACGTTAACGTTAACGTTTCATCACTTCCAATGTCACAATTGTATCCTCACCTGTGTGAGTTGTGTCTCCCGTTTGGATGAAATTGATATCACATTCCCAACTTGAAAATGCATTTGCTGTGACAAAAGACTAAAAGAGCTGGGATACGCCTGATATTACGTAGGCCTACACCACCTTTAAACACAAAATCATCAAATAAATATGACTAATAGTTTGTAAACAAGTGACTCACGTGGTTTGGTGATGCTCCCATCAAGATCAAGCTGGTGGGAGTTTGGGGGCGGATCAACCATGGCCAGGTTCCTGGACGGAGACGGCAGGCATTTCTTACAGAAAGAATGCAGACACGGTAGAAGTTTGGGCTCCCGGCTGTGGAAGTTCAAACGGCAAACAGGACAGTGGTCCAGCAGGTTCAGACTGCTGGACACCCCGCCGATGGACTTGTTCTCGTCGTGCACGGGCATGCTCTCCGCTTCATTCTCCACTATGATCACAGCATCCAGGGAGTCTAGTAGTGCATGGTGTTCTCCTGCACCCTGCACATCCATTTTTACATCCAACAAGCAAGCTGTGCACGCTGCTGCTTTACGATGATGTCGCCTCCTTGCAAGACAATAATATCCACAAACTGACTGACTGACTGCCAAGCAAAGCAAGTGAAGTCAGCGAGCTGAGTAAGAAGATCGACGCACCTCTCCCTCTCTCTCATAAATCCGATAAGACCGATTACACATCCATCCATGCATCCGTTTAAGCTTCAACACACAAGCACTCCTTTTTGTACAGATCCGTGTCTTTTCGCAGCTAAAAGGCGGTTTGAAAGAAAAATGTTCTCTTCGATTCTGTTCATGAAACGAGCATGCAAACGCACAGCGAATAATTAATAATAGCAATGATATCAATAACACAGCAGTGCTTTGAGGCTTCGTTTTAGTGCGAAGTGCGGTAGGTCTAGGAGGTATTCAGAGCTATACGATTCAGAGATGTGCGTTTGTTGTGCGTGAAAATATCTGGCTACATAATGATCATTTTTGGGCACCGCGCGATGCGGTACGAGACGGGGGCGGGGTCAAGCACAGTGCACTGTGATGGGAGGGGCGTTCAACCCTGCGATTCTCAACCTGTGGACCGAGGCCCGCTGCTGGGACGTGATGATTGGGTTTTCGAGGTATGTTGGGTCCCCCAAATAATTGGCAAAACACACACATTTGAATGTGAACATATAACTGAACTAATATTAAAAAAAAAAAATCATTTAAAAATACATATTTTGTTCATACATATTAGAAAAGAATCATCCAATCAGGAGAGAGAACCCCACAAAGATAATTTTATCAGCTTGTGTTTGTTCCAGTTCCAGTTTTGTCACTTAAACTCATCATTGTTTTGTTTCATCATACTCGTCAAAGTCGTCATACTCGTGCTCATTAACGTCACACGGAAGGTAAACAACACATAGATATGCGGACACGGACCTTAGAGTATATATAAGACACGGACATTACTTGCTGTTCCTTGGAGTGGTTGCACCACTCAAAAATTATATATCACTTACATTTAAAGTCTCCTCATTTTACTGGGGACACCCATAGAACCCCCTCCTCAAGGACCCTTTACTTGGGCAGAGCCGGTGCAGTGCTTCACAGTCTATGATCTGTGGACTGTGGTTCTAGAATTTGCTTTACTTTTCTCCACACCAATGATGGAATACTGAGAGCAGCAGAGTAAAAGTACGGTATGTATTAATATTGTTGTGAATTAATGTGAGTAGGAGACCCGATCTGTGTGCAGGTCCTAACAGGACTGGGTGGTGTGTGACAAGTATTCCTCTGTGTAAAGCAGTGGGCCCAGGAGAACAAGATGACACATATCATGTGACAGGTTCAAAAAGTGTATTACACACAGGGAATACATTAATGTTGGACACATGAAAGTGACCAGAAGATATAGAAGGAACTTACTGTAAGTAAGGAACCGAACAAAATAGGACAAGAATAAAGGATGACCTTACTGTAGGGATCTAACAGATGCATCAGATGCATCTTGTTGTATTAGGACAACAAGATGTGTCTTGTATCAAATTCATAGGCGTCATAACTAAGATGGCACATGGACTAATTCATAATAAATACCATAATGTAGAAATACACTGTTTCAAGTAAAAGTCTGGTATTCACAATTTACCTTAGTAAAAGTACAAAAGTATCGGCATCAACATGTAGGCCTACTTAAAGTACCAAAAGTAAAAGTACTCATTCTGCAGAATATCCCATTTCAAGTTTTGAAAATGTATAAAAATATTTGGAATAGCATACAGTATCAACAATTAAACTGTGACACATTTTGAGCTTGTGGATACAACCGTGAATCTGCTATTTTCAAATAGCCAAAAAATATATAGGGCTTACAGTAAGTAGTTAATGTAAAAGTGCAGTACTTGCCCTCAGAGAGGGAGTAGTGGAGTAGAATTAAAGTATTGAAAATTGGAAATACTCCACTAAAGTACTTGAGTAAATGTAGTTATTTTACACCACTGCAGAGGAGGGCTTTTGCATTGAAGTTCAAAGGTTGGTTTGTTTGTTGTTTAATACATCACTCATTGGGGCGTATAGATAGTGTGAGCCAGGCTTGTAGCCTCTGGCAGCTCTGCAATTTGCATTCACATGTAGACATGATGAATGTGAACGCACACAACAACACCGTTCCTCTGAGTGATGGCAATCGTATTCCTCTACTCGGATTGGGCACCTACGGGGACCCCAGAACGGTGAGTGAGAGTTGTAAATATTGATGATTATGATTATAACATGCTAATATTTTAACTCCAGTGTAGAAGCGGAGCTGTTTATATTGCTAAAGTGAATACCATTACACACCACCCCATATAATAATAGTTCTAACTTTAAGTTTGGGTTATTTCAAGTTCAAGTGTGCTTCATGTAATTGAGCTGTAATTGTTTTTGAGTGGTTGCGGAGCTATGTGTGTGGGTGGCTGGGTGGGTGGCTGGCTGTGTCTGAGCACGAAAACAGCATGGTTGTTTTTCACCACCTGTGCGCAACCTAACACACACATATTAACTGTATAATGTATAATATGTATATGATGATTTTGGGTGTGCCAGTACAGTACAGTGACGGTACAGTACAGTAGAGGGTACAGTAGAGGGACCCCCACACGGTAACTGTCATTTCTCAACTGTTTCGGACGCGGGGCAGCACGCCGGAACCGGCCGTGGGCCTGTGGGTCTGTAATAACGATCTGTCAGATATGGATTAATTTCATCAATAAACAGATGACACCTCTTATAAAAAATTACATTTGGGTTTATAATCTCCAAAGAAGAGATCTTACAAGCGTTGAAAATGCTTAGAGCGAGATTCCAGATATATTCTTCTGAAGTTTAAACACAGATACACAGTGTGGGTTTACGCCTTCCGTCATCATGTCAGCCATCAGATGTGGCTTCACATTCCTTCTTTTACTTGGCAACCAGGGTTGTTGTGACATTTATGCACAATGTGTGTAACAACAAAACCATGTGGCAGACTATCTTCAGGGGAAGAAATATGTGAATTGGTGGTACGGTACATGAGTTCTGCAGCACAGAGTTCAGACCCATGGCTACAAGGACAAGCGGAATCATAACAAATAGTCAAAAACTAAAACAATGGCTCTCAGGCATGAGACATACTAGCTCCTAGAGGCACAGGCACGCTAACCATATCGACACATACAAATGAAATAGCCCAACTTTGGGGCATAGACCACGAACAAACTTGTGCTCTTCGAGCATCCCGGTCCTGGCCCTGGGCCAGTTTCTCCAGCTGTCCCCATCACCCGATGCTTTTAGCTTTTAAGCTTTGTTTTTGTCACCAGAAATTCCAAATATGAATATTTGACTAGTGTTTTTGGCTTTTGACAGACACCCAAAGGTACTGCCTGGGAGTGTGTGAAGCTGGCAATAGATGCGGGCTACAGGCACTTTGATGGGGCCTTCGTGTATTTCAACGAGCATGAAGTGGGTCAGGCCATCAGAGACAAGATAGAAGATGGAACTGTCAAACGACAAGACATCTTCTACTGTGGAAAGGTATCACTTTATATCGTCACTGTCGACGGGCAGAAATGTCTTATCTTCCTATTCTAACTTTTTGTGTTTGTACCCTACTTGATCATACAACAGCGTCACACAAAATCTTCAAAACTGGAAGATTAAGTTTGAAACGTGTTGCGAAACAACGCGTTTTGAGCTTGTAGATCTGCTACTTGTGAATTTGAATACTACATACTACTGTACCATTGATACTTCTAGTACTACTACCACTAAAACCTTTACTACCACTCAAATACTTCTACTATTATACCTTTATCATATTTAATTATCCACCTGCCTACAGTACCTACCTACAGTAGCTATTGCCACTGCTGCTGAAATAAGATGTGTCCTGTGATCTGTTTAAGTTAATTTAAATGTCCTCTTTTATGCGTCTCTCAGCTGTGGAATACTTTTCATCCGCCAGAGATGGTTAGGCCAGCATTGGAACAAACATTAAAGGCCCTGAAATTAGACTACATAGACCTCTACATCATTGAGCTTCCTATGGCCTTCAAGGTTTGTATACCTGCTACCATTGGATGAAAACATGTTGTGTGTTGTCAGTGATATATAACCAATGCAGTGACATAAAATTGTGTCTGTCACATACTGCAGCCTGGCGATGATTTCTATCCTAAAGACAAGAATGGTAAATACATCTACCACCATACAGACCTGTGTGCTACCTGGGAGGTGAGTTCTGCTTGGACTTAACACCTTAAGCCCATACTTTATCATAATATGCAGTCGTGGAAAGTAACCATGAGGATTAACTTGAGGACTGCTATTGCTGTATAGAGCCTTTACTGAAGCATGAGTAGAAATATTACAATATTAGTTTTCAGTAGGACAACCAAAATTCATTGGTTGACAGATGGCTTTCATTTTCGGACATAATATGAGAATATCTTGTGATGTCTGTCTTGTGAATGTCTCGAGTCGTGATAGACTACTATTGGATTAAACAAACAAAAAAGGTGTGTGTGTGTGTGTGTGTGTGTGTGTGTGTGTGTGTGTGTGTGTGTGTGTGTGTGTGTGTGTGTGTGTGTGTATATGAATGGCCAGTGAAGTGGTTGCATAAATACGTATCAGTGAGTATTCAATTAAACGGCTCCTGTGTGTGTGCACACTGGAGCTCTCAAAACCTCTCTCAAAGGGCACCTATACGGACGGCTGCAATTCGAAACTGGCCCCGTAAAATCTGAATCCCCCTCCACCGCCCCCCTTTTTCCCCTCACTGTATATGTTTCTTTTCCCTTTTTGCTTCCCTTATGATGAATTCCTGTTACTATATAGAAGTGTCTATTTGTACTTCTCTAAATGTTTTGATGAATTGAACATGGTGGATCCTGTTGTAAACAAGTGTAATACTTAATTGGGTCGTCCACTCACAGTTAACAGTCGTTGTATTGAGTTTGTGCTTGAAATGTAATGTAATTCTGCAAACTGTTAATAAATATTTCAATCAATCAATCAAAAAACATTAGTTCAGCCACATGCATGTGAATCTGATTGACAGGTAGTGAGTGATGTATGACCCCCCCTCCCCCTGCCATTTGACAGGTTGATTTATGACCGGGTCAAACCATCCCCTGGACTCCCTCAGCCACACCCCTCAGACCCTCACTTCAGAGTGAACCCTACCTCACTCCCCTCGTACAGTGGTTCCCAAACAGTTCCATTTTGTCACGGACCCCCAAATTGATATTGTGTATTTGGCTGCTAAACCTCATTTGAAAGGACCTTGTGCCAGGGACAGGCCCCATAAGAAAAGATGTTGGTTAAATCTTTTCTAAATGTAAAATAGAAAATCACACAATTATTCGAAAATAGCTGATCTACAAGCTCACAGAGCTTGTAGATCGGCTACTGTTGATTTTGAATAGCTTAAGTATAAAAGTGTGGCTTACTCGTGAGATCCTAGTTTACTGTCTCTCTGCATTTGATGTGTGGTTACGTTACTTATTGTAAGTCACTCTGGTTAAGAGCATCTGCTAAATGCCTACAGTAAATTGTAAAATTATATTGCTATATTAACTGGAACAATCTTCTTGGCCGCTTCAGGACTTCCCTCTATTCACATAGGTGGGGAAAGGTGACGGTCCTAGTTACAGTTAGATGAGTCGTTAAAACTCCTGCATCTGATCATCCATTTATTCGATTAGATTCCCAAACCTTTTTGGCCATGGAAATATAAATTGCATAAGCTAAGCGCAGCTCCGTTGTGTTTCACGTTCCACATAACACACTAAACACAGCCTCTGCATTGATTTCTGTGCGCTGACTGCTGCGGCCCGGTGTGGGCTAACCCCTCCCACCCCTCACTGGTGCAAAAGAGGGTAGTAAAAACGGGGACACGTCAAGGACAATGCCATAAATAGGAGACTTCAGCTATTTGTTAAAAGTTCTGTCTTCTGTATTTATCCTCCTTTATCTGTTTAGTTAATCACCTTTTATGCAGATGTGCAGATGTGCCATTTCAGAGTGCAGATGTGCCATTTCAGAATAACTAATAATGGGTGGCAAACTTCAGTCACGTCAGCCCTATTTAAAGAATAGCAGCTCTAAAAGCTGACAATAACATGTAGTGTCACAACGCGTTGTGAGCGTTGCAGATCAGATTTTTTTGTAAAAGCGCTAACTAAATTGAAATACAAAATCACATATAATAACATGAAAGTAGGGTTTACAAGAAAACATACGTGATGTGCATCACGTCACATGTAGATGGACGGACAGACGGATCTGTTTAACACATTTAGGCCTGACCGAGGCCAATTCTAAATCCTGACCTAAGTTTTTTGAAAAACGCTATTACAAATAGGGGGTTCCCTCCTCAATGGGAAAAGAAAAGTGCAGGAAAAATACATAAAAGAACAGAATTTGAGGTTAAATGCAAATGCTAGGGGCTGGCAATAAAATGTCATATCCCCTGTGTGAGCCCAAATGACGTCCCTGCCCTGTGTGAGGTCTGGCATCATGGTTCTATCTCTGATGAGGATATGACGTTTGTCTCTCCATGCACAGGCTTTAGAGGAGTGTAAGGACGCGGGGCTGGTCCGATCTCTCGGAGTGTCCAACTTCAACCGTAGACAGCTGGAGCTGCTGCTGAACAAGCCAGGTCTCAGACACAGGCCTGTGTCCAACCAGGTGCACTGCTGCTTCTCTTTCAGCCACACCGCTGTGGACATGAAGATCAGTACACCGTTGTGACTTTTGTGTAGTAGAAGCGGCAAGTGGACATATAGCCTACTAGTACATTGCGTGTTAATTTTGACAGCACATCTTGATTTAGTCATATTTTTGGTTAAGTTAGTGATATTAGTTATTTTGTCAAAATAAATTGGAAAGCCTTGATAGCAGCTGATGCCTGCTTTTATATTTGGTTGTATGCAACCGCAGCTTGTAGATCTGCTATTTTTAGAGCATCAACACCTGAGCCAACACAACCAAAACAATTCCCTAACATTTAGTCTAGTTTGTATTGTCAATATATTAAATTTTGGTCTTAGTCATCATAGCTTAGTTCTTATTTATTTTTCCTCTGTGAAAAAAGGTAGTTGACGAACATTTTTCGCCATGGTATTGCATTAACATGCATTTCCCCTCATTCAGGTTGAATGCCATCCGTACTTCACACAGCCGAAGCTCTTGGAGTTCTGCCGTCAGAATGAGATCGTCATTGTAGGGTACAGTCCCATCGGCACCTCCAGAGATGCCTCATGGTACGAACCTCACTATGGACTTTAAAACCTTTCATCTGTTGTAGTATTTAGTACTATTTATAATGCCTCATTTGCATACAATAAATCATTGTCTTCGTGTAAGTAATCAACTGGGGAAGTTTCATGGTGATAAGTATCAATCTAACAGTAGTTTCATTTTAAATTGCCTCATGTAAGCAGGGGTGCACATTAATATTTTGGGCTAGTTCTGAAAGGAGCACCTGGGCATGTTGCAGGTTGTTGCGCAGTCTTGGGATTTTGGCTTTAGAGACCACCAACTAGTGTTACGGGACGGTTGTTTACTATGTTGTGTTGTCTCCCCCCGTAGGGTGAATCTGAAATGTCCACCGTTGTTGGAAGACAAGCTGCTTGTGGCCATTGGGAAGAAGTACCAGAAGAGCAGCGCCCAGGTGGCACTGCGCTTCAACGTGCAGAGAGGAGTGGTGGTCATCCCCAAGAGCTTCAACCCTGACCGCATCAAACACAACGGCCAGGTACCTTCAGCGGAGCTTTAACCTACCCATTACATGTTTGAGATTTCGTCCCTGTAACTTCACGTTCACATGTTTTCACAGTATAGTGAGTACTTAGTTATTCTGTAGCGTTGGTGTGGGAGTGGGGCACGTTGTGCATGTGAGTTCATGTGCATGCACGTGTATGTGATGGCAAGCATGATTTATTTTATGATAAATGGTCTCATTTCTGATGATCTAAGCTAAGGCGCCTTCGGAAATAGCACACTGAGCGCACTGTGCAATGCAAACCATAGGCGAGTGCGCTCTGGTGCTGTATTTCCGAACGCGCCCTAAATGTCTACAACCTAAATTGGGTTAGTTTATATTGTATTAACATACCATACAGATTGTCAAAATGACATTTTATTTACTACAAAGTGATAGTGTAGCTTTAATCTTTATCCTGCACATGGATTTGGATTCTACAGTTAATGGTGCATTTATACATTATAGCGCCTTTATCCAAAGCACGTTACAATATGCCTTACATTCACCATCACACACACATTCACCCAGTCACACACACACATCCACACACTGCCATGAATGCATGTGTGAATGGGTTACCAGTTACCACCCATTCACACATGCATTCACGGCAGAGGAAACCATGCAAGGCACCAACCTGCTCATCAGGAGCAGTTAGGGGGTTCAGTGTTTTGCCCAAGGACACTTGAGCACACAGCCCGGACCTTCCTAACAAGTCTGCTCCTGAGCCACTGCTGCCCAGAAGATGTGCACAAGCTCATCTGTCTCTGATTTATGATGCCCATGATAGCTTGACAGGTTGACAGCTTATGATTGATTTATGATGGGTTCTGACATGCACCTCCCCCTCCTACCTCCGGTCTTTGCTTTCTTCAGAAGTAGGACAGTCTGTGACAATATTAAGGACAGACTAGGGATGTCCCGATCACGTTTTCTTGCTCCCGATCCGATTCCGATCATTTGATTTTGAGACATACCGATACCAATCTTTATATTTGTATATAACACTTATGCCATATCACAATAGCAAATATCCTAATGTATGTCACTCTAGTGTAGTCTGTTGTGGTGCCTTTCAATTATTGAAAGGCAAAATGTGACTATACTTTTATTAGAATGACCGTCATTGTGTTTCTTTTTTCTTCTTGAAAGCATGAAATCATAGCAAAATAATGATGTATTGGTTAGAGTGAATACAATTTCTACAGCTTATAGAACTGAAGTCAAGTTAAAACTCTTAAAGAATATCTCTCTCATTCAGAGCGAGTACTACGGCCACCGATGCGATCATGCATAGCGGGGTTTGCATTTCCTTTGTTTTCATAATAGGTGTCTTTCACGCCTCTGAGTGTGACTAGTCTTTGTTTGATGATCTCTGACTGGAACAGTTTTTACAAAATCTCATTGCTTATACGTCTTTCTTTGAGATTTACATGAAACAATTAAAAATCAGATCTTTTCTCCCCGATTCTGATCTTTTGAAAATCATGTGATCGGAGCCGATTTCCGATCACCCGATCCGATCGGGACAACCCTAGGACAGACATCAACACCTTCCTCTTCTGTCAATAATAATAATAATAATAATAATAATAATTATTATTATTATTATTATTTCTAATACATGTGTAGGCCTATTATTGCATCAGAAACATGATTGTTAATAAGGGGTGTATAGTGGCTCAGGAGGTAGAGTGGCCACTACAGGGACTCATAAATGTCCCGGTTCGAACACTGGTTCCCCCTAGGTTAGTGCTGAAGTAGTGCTGAAGTGTCCTTGAGCAAGACATTGCAAAAGCCCAACTGCTCCTGATGAGCAGGTTGGTGGTGCACATCATTGGTTAAAAGTAGGAACCACAAGAAAATTAGAAATGTGTTTGGTTAACTTATTTTTGCTTTGCTACAGATATTTGATTTTTCACTCACTGAGGATGAAATGAAAGCTATTGAAGCACTGAACAAAAACATTCGTTTTGTGGAGCTGCTGATGTAAGTATACCTACTAAGCTGCTTAAATTTGATGATAACTAATCATAAATGGATAACATTTGTAGTCATTGAGTAACTTTGCTAGGGACCCCCTATAGAACCCCCCCAAGGACCCTTGTGGGTCCCCGGACCCCACTTTGAGAACGACTGCATTGTTTCATTGTGCCTTAGTCTTATCTAACTATAAATGCACCAAGTCTCTATGTGTGTGTTACAGTGTAGTGTACGTACGTCTGTACGTCTGTAATCCACGTAACTTGAGAACCGTTCGCCCCACCGACTTCTGATTTGACACACACGTTCCACACCCCCACAGGGGGTGCCGTGCCCGGTGTCAAGTCGGTCGGACCCACGGTTGTCCAGAACGGCCCCAAAAAGGCCTCTGCCCGGGCTCTGGACAGGGCCCCTGCCTGACAAAAAACTCCATATATGGGCATAAATAGGACACAGACATAATATCTGGGCGGGGCATTCATTTCCAACTTGCATCGTTCCAAGTAGGCCAGTGCCCAACGGGCACCGCTGTAGAGACGTCAACGGGCACCGCTCTAGTTCTTTTAATTTGTAAATTATCCTTTTTTAGTTTTTGTTTTTTTTAAATACTAATGATATCATCACAGTCAGTGAGTCAGTAACCCAGTACCATTGTCTTCTTGCCACTAGGTGGAGTGACCATCCTGAATATCCATTTCATGATGAATACTGAACTGTGAACTATAATGTTCTACCTTTTCCACTTTCTGTAACCTAATGGCATCATCCATGTTTACTTCACCGTCATGTGTGTATGTTCCACAAATAAGCACTAGAGGGCGTAATCTCACAATGATTGAAGGTAAATAATTTGTTAAGCTAAGAACCTTTGTCCAGAAGCACAAACACTTGCTTAGTGATAAATATATAATTAGAATACGTATTTTAGCCATGCAATTCTGTGCACTGTATGTACACACTGATGTTATGCTAAGACCACCAGAAATAGATTAACATTTTGATGAAATTATGATGTTTAGGTATTACAACCACTTTTATGTAAAAGTGGTGCATTTACTATATTGCCTAAAATAGGCAACAGTTTACAGGACCAGATTGGAAAGTTTCATTACGCTTGTAGTCCTATGTATTTATCCTGGGTTTAAGTTATATTGTGATTACTTCTTTTACCAAAATCAAATCAAATACATTAATTACAAGTACTCTTGCTACAGTAATTGAGTATAATTGTATTTTTATATACTGAGTGTACAGTATTTCTGAGTACATTATAAAACCCACTAATTCTACTTTCACTTAGTTGGCTTCATGATGAATTATTGCACTCATTATAATACTTTTGGAAATGCAGTAATTTCAGTACAGATCATTGAGTATTTTTTACCAGTGGAAATATTGCATTGTAACTATGTAAAAGGTAATTACTTGCGCAAGCAGAGCGCGCAAGTAATCGTTTCGCTTGGTCTCTTCGAAGTGAAGACAAGTTTTCTTCAACGGTAAATCTGTGCCTGGTTTGCTGGGACTAGTTACAACATTACGTCATCCTTGAGAGAGTACATGGTGTGTATATGACGTAATGTTACAAGTTACAAGTTACAAGTTACAACATTACGTCATATACACACCATGTACTCTCTCAAGGATGACGTAATGTTGTAACTAGTCCCAGCAAACCAGGCACAGATTTACCGTTGAAGAAAACTTGTCTTCACTTTTTGGAACCAAGTAACCACAGTATACTGCTAATCAAATTACAACTACATACTCTGTATGTAGTTGTAACTAGAACAACTACATACAGTCTGTGCCTGGTTTGCTGGGACTAGTTACAAGTTACAAGTTACAACATTACGTCATATACACACCATGTACTCTCTCAAGGATGACGTAATGTTGTAACTAGTCCCAGCAAACCAGGCACAGATTTACCGTTGAAGAAAACTTGTCTTCACTTTTTGGAACCAAGTAACCACAGTATACTGCTAATCAAATTACAACTACATACTCTGTACTACATACTCTGTATGTAGTTGTAACTAGAACTGCACTCTGCCGAGTGCATACTTGCTTGTTGCACACTAGTAGGCCATAAATGGCCTACTAGTGCGCAAGCAGAGCGCGCAAGTACTTTCGACCGCTGGAAAGTATCACATCTCAGTATCTCTGTGAAGGAACGTTTGAAATGTATAATCATTACGTGTAACTATTTGCTACCTAACTACTTTTTTACAGAAAAATGAATCATTGATATGTGATGAAAAAAAAAGTAGATTTACAAATTACAAATCACATTACAAGAGTATGTAGTTGTAATTTGATTAGCAGTATACTGTGGTTACTTGGTTCCAAAAAGTGAAGCCAAGTTTTTTTCAACCGTAAGTCTGTGCCTGGTTTGCTGGGACCAGTTACATACAACATTACGTCATCGTTGAGAACTGGGACCAGAGTACATGGTGTGTATATGTATGACTAGCTCTCAGTGATGACGTAAGAGATATGGTCATCTGTGTAGTCTGGTCCCAGCAGACCAGGCACAGATTTACAAATTACAAATCACATTACAACTACATACAGAGAATGTAGTTGTAATTTGATTAGCAGTATACTGTGGTTACTTGGTTCCAAAAAGTGAAGCCAAGTTTTTTTCAACCGTAGGTTTGTGCCTGGTTTGCTGGGACCAGTTACAACATTACGTCATCGTTGTGAACTGGGACCAGAGTACATGGTGTGTATATGACGTAATGTTGTAACTTGTAACTTGTAACTAGTCCCAGCAAACCAGGCACAGACTGTATGTAGTTGTTCTAGTTACAACTACATACAGAGTATGTAGTTGTAATTTGATTAGCAGTATACTGTGGTTACTTGGTTCCAAAAAGTGAAGACAAGTTTTCTTCAACGGTAAATCTGTGCCTGGTTTGCTGGGACTAGTTACAACATTACGTCATCCTTGAGAGAGTACATGGTGTGTATATGACGTAATGTTGTAACTTGTAACTTGTAACATTACGTCATATACACACCATGTACTCTCTCAAGGATGACGTAATGTTGTAACTAGTCCCAGCAAACCAGGCACAGATTTACCGTTGAAGAAAACTTGGCTTCACTTCGAAGAGACCAAGCGAAACGATTACTTGCGCGCTCTGCTTGCGCAAGTAACTAGAACAACTACATACAGTCTGTGCCTGGTTTGCTGGGACTAGTTACAAGTTACAACATTACGTCATATACACACCATGTACTCTGGTCCCAGTTCACAACGATGACGTAATGTTGTAACTGGTCCCAGCAAACCAGGCACAAACCTACGGTTGAAAAAAACTTGGCTTCACTTTTTGGAACCAAGTAACCACAGTATACTGCTAATCAAATTACAACTACATACTCTGTATGTAGTTGTAATGTGATTTGTAATTTGTAAATCTGTGCCTGGTCTGCTGGGACCAGACTACACAGATGACCATATCTCTTACGTCATCACTGAGAGCTAGTCATACATATACACACCGTGTACTCTGGTCCCAGCTCTCAAAAATGAAATACATTTAAAACAATTGACAATTTACAATAAGTAATAAAATAATTATACTGTATAATATATTTTAATTCAGTTTATATACCTTTTTTTTTCATCACATATCAATGATTCATTTTTCTGTAAAAAAGTAGTTAGGTAGCAAATAGTTACACGTAATGATTATACATTTCAAACGTTCCTTCACAGAGATACTGAGATGTGATACTTTCCAGCGGTCGAAAGTACTTGCGCGCTCTGCTTGCGCACTAGTAGGCCATTTATGGCCTACTAGTGTGCAACAAGCAAGTATGCACTCGGCAGAGTGCAGTTCTAGTTATTATTATTATTATCAATTCCCAATAGAGACAAATTCGATAACCTAAAAATATATACTCTTATTTCTTTGCACACAAATAAAGTTTGAAAACCACTATCCAGTTATGCTATTGTGGCATAATCAGGAAATAGTGGGGTCCACCGTCCAGGGACTAGCAGATCTACAAGCACAAGCTTAGTTCCCCCCAGAATATGATGCTGTGGTTCAAGTGGTTAATAGAGAAGAGCAGGGCCGGGTTGTTTGTGTGGACGTGAGTGTTTGATTGAGATTGGAAGGGAAAAGACCGACTCCTCTGCTCACTGACCTGTGAGCATACAGTGAAGGAACAGCAGGATGCTTCAATTCATTACTTCCGTCCCCTTCCTTGTTTAAGACCCATGCTTGCAGAAAAAAACATCACACAGAGCGGCAATTATTCTCCACAAGCTATTATAAATACTTTGTGAATGTGAATCATAGGAATGTGTGCCCAATTAGAATCCTCTGGCAAACACAGCCGTTGAACTTTTATCAGCCATGGTAGGTGCGTGTTGTCTTTAGTAATTTTTTGTTTTGTTTCGTCTTCCTGGCTCTGCCTTGACTATAGTGCGTTAGACGGCGTTCTTAGAAGTTACTTACCGTAAGTTATTAAGCCCTATTTCATACTACTTTATCTGTTTGAAAACAGCTATCATAATCTACAAGCTACCAACACGTTGCATCATGACACATTGTGAGCTTGTAGATCTGCTGATTTTGACACAAGTGGAGTAATGTCGATTGACTTAGGGGACAAGACCCAGTGGCCGGACTAAGAAGACAGTCGTGTTGGCTGACATAATATATGAAAGCGCTCGGCATCGACCGCGAGGTGGCCATGGACCGTTCCCGGTGGAGGAAAGCCATATCGAGAGTCAAGTCCAATCCAGCAGTGCCTGGAAAACTGACTTTAAACCGATGATGACAAATTGCTCATTATAATATGGTACCATTTTTGTCTACTGGCTTTCTATTCCTGGAAAGTTAGTAGGCCTATGCTGAAATGGGAGCCATTGTTTTTGCGTTGTTTGAAAAACCTGTCTAATGATGATGTCACTGGCAGGCGGGTTTCTGAAGTGTCCACAGCCCCTCTGAGACACAGACTGAGTAAAAAATGGTACCATTTCATCATGAACATTATAGAGCCTCGCAGTCCCGCCCCCTTTCATGACGACGACAGGCCTGGAAGATAATTCTCCATTCATTTTCCCCATAGACTTCAAAAAGTATTTGAAGAAAGAAGAAAGAAGAAAAAAGGTCAGGGTACAACACTTTTTTGTTGTTGTTTATTGTCATGATTTGTCACAAGAGTTGGCTTTGTCAAAGGCTTAAAAGGTCTTTAAACAAATACTTTTTTAAACGTCTATGGGGAAGATTAATGGGGAATTACCTCCCTCTTCATGAAAGGGGGCGAGACTGCGACGCTCTAGTGAGGTTCGGGACAATTAAAATAGGTTGCTAATGGGTCGTCGTCCACCACCCTCCTGAGAATATTCTGTGTCTAAATATGTACACTAATATATTACACGTAGCGCGGACAGTACATCCATATAGCAACATCCTGCAGCTAGGCTGAGAACAGGTGGGGGTGTTTCACAATGTCACTGATATAATAACCATTAACCAGCAGTATATAACCCTGACCAGTGACCAGCCTGCAGCCTTGATCTGGCTTTTCAGCTAACTACATGAACCCCAGCATCCCTGGGGACAGACATTTGCCGGAAATAGCCAATGAACTGTACAAAGCTTGTGAGCTGCATTGGATGTGGAGGGACAAAAGGAGCATGGAGGCCTATAGGCCTAGGGGGACTCCTATCAATGAAGTATAATACAATGGGTTTAGGTGCTTATTGTTTGATGAAAAAGAAACTGAACGGTTAAAGCTCATATTGTGTTAGTAATCATTGCTACAGTATAGAGCACAGCAGTGGCGGCCAGTTTGTTGTTCCACAGATAGAATATTTGTTATTCCCACAGACATTTTCTGAAAATATTTATAATTATTATAAACCATAAAATATATTAGATTCTGTGTAAACAATATTTGAATATTTAATTGTATTATATAATACAGTATATTTAATAAATATCCTTTTCTTTGCTGTTTTTAATACATTTTCACACAGAAATGTTTAAATGGTCATGATTCACCAGCTGAAAATGATTAATTTTCTGTGGGGAAAATGAATGTAAAGTTGGAAACACAATATGGCCACCACGGCTATAGAGTGTATGTTAGCCTTCTCCAATCTCCAGCTCTTTAGTAAAAATACTTTTTCAGGTGGGTCACCTATTTTCATCCTATTTCATCGGCCCTAAAACTGTTATTCGTCTATAGTACTCATTAATGAACATACGGAAACAGCTCTGAAACTCAAGGCAGAGCAGATTGATGATTCATCATCTTCCTTCTATTCATAGGCTATTATGTGGAATGATATTGATAAGCATAAATCATATATACCTTCTCGTGTGACAGCATCATTTCAATAAAAGATTATTTGGCAACAATCTAGCAAGCAAAATGGCAAACATTTATAGCAGAATATTTTGGCGATTAGACTCCAATTGCATTCATTGAATACGATTAGCTTTTAATAGGGAGAAAACCCCCCCCCCCATTGAAGCATTGGAGTGTAGATGCTGGTGGTGGCAGC